>NC_092588.1:109721969-110025000 GCF_047663525.1 Anas platyrhynchos
AATACCATGTTCTTTGGCCCAAGTGTCTATAAGGTTGTTTCGGAAGTGAGTCCCATTGTCTGACTCTATTCTTTCTGGGGTGCCATGTCGCCATAGGACTTGCTTTTCAAGGCCCAGGATGGTGTTCCGGGCAGTGACATGAGGCACAGGATATGTTTCCAGCCATCCGGTGGTTGCTTCCACCATTGTAAGTACGTGGCGCTTGCCATTGCGAGTTTGAGGGAGTGTGATGTAATCAATCTGCCAGGCCTCTCCATATTTGTATTTCAGCCATCGTCCTCCATACCAAAGAGGCTTTGACCGTTTGGCTTGCTTGATTGCAGCACATGTTTCACAGTCACAAATAACCTGTGCTATAGCGTCCATGGTCAGGTCCACCCCTCGATCACGAGCCCGTCTGTATGTTGCATCTCTACCTTGATGGCCTGAGGTGTCATGGGCCCATCGGGCTATAAATAATTCACTTTTATGCTGCCAATCCAGGTCCACCTGAGCTACTTCAATCTTAGCAGCCTGATCTACCTGCTGGTTGTTTTGATGTTCTTCAGTAGCCCGATTCTTGGGCACATGAGCATCTACGTGGCGTACTTTCACAGCCAGGTTCTCTACCCGAGCAGCAATATCTTGCCACAATGCAGCAGCGCAGATGGGTTTTTCCTAGCTGGGCTGTCTTCACCTGCAAGCATAGACCTGGTGCCACTCAACTTTCTGCCACAGAGCCCCTCGGAGAAGGCATGGGCATCATCTTCTCTACTCCCCCCTCCCAGCAGACAGCTGGAAGCAGTCTGAGCCTTTTCTCCTTTGTGCTGACCACAGGAGTTCCCTCAGCCTGTGCTTGTATGCTGTGTGCCCCAGCCCCTCAATCCCTCCAGTGCCGTCAGCTGGGCCCACTCCACACCCATCAGGATCTTTCCTGTACCGGGGAGACCAGAACAGGATGTCGGAGCCCAGGGGCAGTGGCAAAAATGACACCAAAGAAGAGAGGACAGTGCTTTCACGGTTGTTTATTCTTATTGCGGTTGTTGTTATTTTTATTAGGATTATTCTACCAGTTTGTTGCCCAGCCTTGGGAAGAACCGGTAACCAAACATCTTGAGTGGACTTTTTGCTGCACTCCTGTGCTTCTTTCTGGCAGAGCTGAAGACTTGTATTTCTTCAGAGGAGCACCTGTCTGCGTCACCGTTTTGAGGGATCTGCTGCTCCTCTCTGTGCACTGCCATGCAGGGCGCGGCTTCGTCTTCAAGCACCTCTTGGGCAGCCTTCTCGTCCTCAGACCGAGATGCCCCACGCCGAGCGTGGCCTTCGGAGGGCTCCTCCTGTCGCCCTGGTGCAGCAGCCCACAGGAAGCCGAGTGCGCTCTTGTCCACAGCTTGGGACAAGAGGCGGGGATGGGGGGCAGGGGATGGGGGAAGAAGCCATCGTGCAGGCAAGCCTGCAAGGTGGTAAAAGGATGGCCTCTCCCCCCTAGCTGTGGAGGCGGAGGCAGGGCCGGGAGTATGGAGCAGTCCGGGCGGCTCTGCGATGACGGTGGTGTTGTCTCGCGGGTGGGAGCCCTGGCACGATGACATTGTGCCACATCAGATGGTTTGGAGGTGGATCCACCTCCATCAGCTCTTCCTCCTCAGGTGGATCCACCTCCATGGGCTCCACACCGTCCGCCGCGGCTGCTCCGTCTTCCCTCTCACTCCGCCTCCACTTTCTCTTGGGTTCAACAACCCAGCTCGCATTGCTCCCACGAATGCGTGGGCAGCCATCATCCCAGGGCCTCTTAAGGACAGCCATGCTTGTCATTCGTCAGAGGGCCTGGGAGATCAGCGAGGGGTGGGCCAGGCGCAGGGGCTTTTATAGGCTCCGGAACACAGCGAGGGGCGGATGCCACAGTGACATCAGGGAGCCTCAGTGATGCCCCTGTGATGGCGCCATGCACCACCCACAATGTGGCCATGTTGGGAGGGGGCTTGTGCAGCCTGAAAGAGGCCCTGGTGTGGAAGGAGGAGGAGGGTCAGGGCGGCTGAGGGTCCCTTTCCTGGGGGTGGCTCTCCTCAGCCATTTTGCTTGCCAGAGACAGGCTGCCCCTTGGGCACATGGATTGTAGCACCCTTGCCAAACATCAGCACTGGCCTTCTTGGCCACCAGGGTACCCTGCTGGCTCATGGCCAACCTGTTGTCCACCAGGACCCCCATGTCCTTCTCTGCAGAGCTCCTCTCCAGCAGGTCATCCCCCAGCCTGTACTGAGACACGTGGTTGTTTCTTCCCACATGCTGGACTCTACACTTGGTTTTGTTAAACCTCATTTGGTTTCTGCCTGCCCAGGTGTTGGTTGTGACTGGTACAAAAAGAGATAAACAAGGGTATAACTTAAAACAAAAAAATAAAGCAAGACATTTGGCAGCTAACTTGGTACCTGCCTATCAACAGGAATGAACATATAGAAGTAATGCTTTTATAAAATCCAGCCAGTGTTGTTTTTTGTTTTTGTTTTATTATTTACATAAAATCTAACCAGCTAATGAAATCCTAACTGTGTGACTATATAAAACTACTCTGAATGAAAAGGTTTCCTTCTCTTCTAAAATCAAGTATATATGGCTATTTTTAGGCTTATTTAATAATAGTTTCTATTTTTAGGTTTTATTTAAAACATAAAATATTGTTTATGTTTTAAAAATGTCTTGCATTGGTGTCATTCTCTAATTTTGGGGAATTGTCTATTCTATGCTAATATACAGGCCAATTATGTGAAGAAATATGCTATAATCACTCCAGGTTTCAATCTACCCTGGAAAGAAACAGTATTGCCAAAATCTAACAAAAATATGTTTAGGCTAGTTGCCTTACAGTGGCTATTGCTAGGATACAAGACTTTTGGATTCCTGATTCCCAACAGGATTATTCACTCTTGGCTTCTCCACATACTGTACTAGAAAAAGGCAACTATAAATCATACCTTGGAAAACTCAGTCAGGCTTTGATGCCTCAAACTTGCCAAGTTTGTCTTACTAAGAAACAGCTGTTTCATACACTAAAGCAAATAGTAAAAATAAATAAATAAATAAATAAATTTGAACATAAAGATGGGAATAAAGGCGAAAATGGGGGGACTGACATGGGAGTTTTTTTCCCATACAAATGTATCTGAAGGGGCAGTCAATTCCCTGGTGTATGGCAAGAAGGGTTACCTGTTTTCTTCAACACTGCATACGATACACCTTAGATGCTTTTGCAAGGAGAAGCAAATGGGCAAGGCTTTCCTGGATTTTCAGGTACTGTGATGCATGTATCACCCACCATATACATTGTCATCAGCTTATATGGTTTCAGGGCAGCAGAGTGCACTAACTTGTATAGGACAGTGATACGACAAGGAGTAATGGCTTTAAACTAAAAAGAGTAGATTTAGATTAGATATAAGGAATAAATTCTTCACTCAGAGAGTGATGAGACACTGGAACAGGTTGCCCAGAGAAGCTGTGGGTGCCCCATCCCTGGAAGTGTTCAAGGCCAGCTTGGATGACTCTGGGCAACCTGGCCTAGTAGAAGGTGACCCTGCCCGTGGCAGAGTGTTGGAACTGGGTAGTCTTTAAGGTCTCTTCCAACCATTCTGTGATTCTGTGTGTATTTGTTCACTTTAGAGCTAATTACGCTTATAGAAACTCAAAGAGAAATAAGTAGTGGGTCCAGATATAATAAAGGTTTTGTGCCTGACAATTTTTCTCTCCCCAGACCATGGCTGCTGTGCTGGTGCTAGATCTCATGTGGCTACCTTCTTCCCCCAGGACCTTCCTCAACACAGCCAGCAGCAGTGACAGTGGTGATGTGTGCATGTTGTCAGCCTTCCCCCTGCAGACACCTTCAAGACAGATGTGGTGGTGGGTCAGGGGGTTGTAACCTGTCCAGGGTCATGGGCAGTGCCACTCCCCATGTAAATACTGGCAGAACCTCACAGGTTAGCATGTAGGTCCATGTGCAAGAGTGCTTCAGAAGCATCCTTCTGCCTCAGAGGGACCTTCATTGGAGATTGGTGATTCAACCAAGAACAAACCTGGGAGGCCACTTGAGGTTGGAGGTTTCTCTACTGAAAGCACAGACGGACTACAGTTGTTCCTGGAAGGGTACTGGAATCTTTCATCTTCTGGGGAAGATAAATGGCAGAAGCAGTGTTTTATGGTATTGTGATAGCCTGTTATTTTAGCTGCGTAGGTACCCAGACTGTTAGATCTGTAAGTGGCTAGAAACTGTATGGATATTTCAGAGACAGAGTCCTACAAATAAACTGTTTTTACTGCTTTAAAGTCAAGCTGGTTTTGAATCTGGTGTTTTGTTCCTGCAGTTGTTTGCTTCCAAAGTCACTGCTTGCAACACATGTAAACTGGAGGGAATTACATTAGCAAATGGGAAATCCATATAGTTAGCAGTGCTGTGGTTGACTGGTTTGTCTTCTTGGCTTACAGTGTAGTGATATTTAAACTGTCAGCCACATCTAAGTTGGATTTAAACAAATGTGTGTCCAAACTGGCATGTAAAATCCAATTAAGTCACCGTGTCAGCTTCTGTATTTGCATTCTGAGGACTGTGATTAAAACAGGTGTCAATGCTATATATTATTATAGAATAATGAAATTTGGGGGGTCAGTTTCCTGGTGAAAGGTAGTCAACAAAGATACAAATGTAATGAAGTCTCATTTTGAAATGCAAAGCTGGTACAGAATCCAGCAGAAAATTAAGTTAGTCAATGAACCAATTTGATAGTTCAAATTCTGAGTACAGGCTATGAATTGGGAAGATTTAATGCAGTTTGAAAGTTAGTGTAAATTATTAATAACATAACTAGGCTTAATGTCTCTATCCATCCATTCATACTGAAAGTGGGGGACTGACTCCTAAATATTTAACAATAGTTATAACAACTGGCTTATTTTCTTATTTTGCAGCCACTAGGAGGAATCACTTCATTCATTTGTGATAGTTTTATTTGTACTTGGAAATATGTTTAAGGGAATCTCAGCTGGAAAAATACATGTCAGTCAATGCTGTGGATGAAGAGGTTGCTGCTTAGTGTTGTTCACAGCTCTAAGAGATAATGCAAGGCAAGCCAGATTCTATGCAGGTTCTGTCTGTTGCGTGTCCTATTTGTTGATGGAAACACAGATGTTGTGGGAGATCATGGCCATAGCGTCTTTCATACAGACCTGGCACAAAATATCAGTGTAGAACCCAGGACTCCATTATAGTGGTGGAGAGCAGAAGGAAGGCTGCCCACGAGGTAAGTGGAGGTGTTTCCTCAAGTTATGTGGCATCATAGAATGAGCAAGATCCTAAGTAAGGAAGAGTGGGGGTAAAACTGCTTTCCTACCACTTTGGCATGCCCTGTCCCGCTTGTGACTCTGCTTAGGTCAGGGTCAGCTCTCCAGGTTCACTGGAGCATCCACAGAAGTCTATAAAACATTTAGTTAGCTCAAGAGTTATTAAGGTATTCTTATGCCAAGGTAGGAGTCAGGAGCAGCTAGCTGACTGTTGTGCCCTCTGAACTTTATGACAAAGCAAGGTGGCATTGCAACAATAAAACCTGGAGTTTATAGTTGAGTGAAATTTGTTGGTGTCTGACTGACAGGCCAAGGATCCGTACCTTACAGTGGTTAAGAAGTTCCTAACAGAAGACAGAATGTGGTCCTATTTTCTCTTCTCTTCCTCTTCTCTTCCTCTTCTCTTCCTCTTCTCTTCCTCTTCTCTTCCTCTTCTCTTCCTCCTGTTCTTTGGAACAACCAGTATTACCTGCTTGAATAGTCTGTTACTTGGAAAGCAACCATGTGTCTTTACTGTACTGAAGAAATCTTTTTTTTTCTGGTTGACTTTTTTTTTTTTTCCTCCAGCATTGGAATTGTCACCTACCTTATATCCTCCAAACTCGAGCTTGAAGCTCTTGATTTCTCCTTTCCTCAACTTTCATGTGAATATTTCACATAAACTATTTGCAGAAGAAACTGTTCTGACTTCTGTGACATTTTGTAGTCTAGTACCTGAGAAATAAACACAGGTGGAACAAACTCAGGTGGAGTGTTGAAAAAAAATATAAGTGAACAGGTCAAAGACTCTGATAAGGTAAGTGAGAGATCAACTAAAAAGTGATCCTGGTGGTTCAGTCTACATGGGCTAGAGCACAAAATCTTTGCTGCTGTGTCTATATACAATTGACTCTTCTTCCACCATCACTGTTTTTTATATAATCCTCTTTTTTATCGACCTCATGATCAAGACCTTCCAAATTTACAGGCTTTAAGAAAATATAAGTCCAGAAGCTTGTTAGCTTCTTACATCATCATATGGGAAGCTGCATATGTAATAATGTAGTACTGGGACCCTGTAAAACTAGTCATTGTATTTCAACACAACATCATTAAGGCAGCATAATGATGTTGGTTTTGTCAGGTAAAAGCTGTACAAAGCTCTGCTTTGACTCTCATGGTGTTTTTAGCCAGTTAGTTATCATATGCCTTTCTTTCCATGAATAAAATCGTTTGTGCCTCTTTAGGTGCAGAGGTCATTTTGCACACTGGGTGTAGCTCCTAAAATGAGCCAGGGAGGAGGGGATATGGGCATGGGGGAACAGCTTCAGGAACTGTTAGGGAACCACTCCCAGCTAGTTAAAAAATTATTTCCATGTGAGCTAATACTATTCCTAAAGCTCTTAGTGGAAACAGTGTTCAGTATTATCTAGCTACATCTGGAAAGGCTCTTTTAGTCAGAGTATAATTTTTATAACATGGCTATTCTAGAAGCAAAGTGGAAGCTCTGGTTAGCTTTCAGTCTAGTTCCCAGAATGCTCATATAGCACTCTTTGAGTCTTTTTTTTTTTTTTTTTTTTTTTTTCCCCAACTCTGCTAGCATCTGGATTGAAAGAACAAACCAAAGATTTAGATACAGTTGTGCATGCCTTGCAAATTTTAATGAGTTTTCTGAATAAATGTCATGAGTACGTTTCCTGTATGGATGGTTTGTGTTTATACTTGTGTGTTGTGTTAAATGCATTTTATGGAAAGCATTAGAGTCCTGAATGGATATATACTTCATATAAAATCCTTTCTCAAGTTGCTTATGACTTCACAATAATACAACTTGAACTAGCGTGGAAGAGTTTACGAATACCCGAAGGAGAGGACAGAGGTCTTTGTTAAAGTACATGTATGTGTTTGTGTATATACATACAATCCAGCACAGGCACTGATTTTTGTAAGGAGTTAAATGCAATTAACTTTCACTCAAAATCATTGACCACCACAAAAAAATTGTTTCAAAATATGTCTGAAAAATGTTTGAGAAGAGCTAAATGACAGGTGGAGAAGCAGGTGGGCTTGCTGACAGTATCCATAATTTTAGAAATGTCAGAAAAATTAGAATCTGACATTTTTATTTTTTTATTTTCTTTTCCCTGAGGGATCTTCTGAAGGCCTGAGTGATGTTTATTGTAAGCACAGTTACCTTTTTCAAACTGGTTAAAACATGGACCTGTTTCTCCAAGTCCTTTCTTTCAGTCTCTTGTGATGTGCCCGGTTGTCCTCTGCAGGTCTCCACTCACTGTGGAATTTTCCAGTGCAGACAGGGCTGTTGTTTTGAATGTAAAATAGTCTGGGGAAAAACACACCCCGTTTTCAGTGGCTTTTCTCCATGATGAATAAAGTCACAGAGGGGAACAGGCTTGTGCTTTTCCATTCCTATTCTAAAGCATTAAATACAACCTTCAGTGCCAACAGGCAGCCCAAAGCCCTGTATTCTGGGTAGATGGGACACTTAGGAAACATTTTTTAGAAGTAATCCTATGGCACAGATCTCTTGCCATTTTTGTTGTGTGAATATTATATATGTTTTATTGCTTTTATCTTATATCTCTAGTTGGTGAATCTTCCTGGGAACAGTTTATGTGCTAAACAGCTCATTTACATATATTCATACTGCTAGATTAGACAGCCAACGAGCTCTGTGCTTCCAGAAACTTTGTAGGTGGCTCTGAGTAGAACAAATAGAGCAGATATAACCTGAAGCAGAAATGAGATGCATCATTTTGTTTGGGTATTAGACTGAAGTACTGGATGATTGACCTATAAAATGAGGCAATGCTACTACTTCATCTCAAGTAGTGTCCTTGTATGCTTCTACCCAAAATCAGTTCCAACCTTCAGATAAAATAATTGACCCACAAGCATTAAAACACAGAGGGGAATTCATTTTGTGACGGGTGTATACTTTCCAAAAACCTCATTAAATCCTTCATTGTTAGTAAACTGCTTTTAGTTCAATGTTTGGTTAGAAAAATTAGAAGAATTGCATTTGCAAAGTGCAGAGAAGAGAAAAACACATTGCAAGCGTTTATATTATTTTCCTTGTTATACATAACTTCTAGGAAAATTATAGCAGCATATTGTCTATTCCTTCCTCCCTTCCCTCCAAAATCAGAGCATGAGATGGGATTCTACTAACTGCTAATCAGCTGTGATTCTGTGGTTTCCTCTAACACTATGCACAAGCCTGCACAGGGCTGGTTTGCAGCAGAAGGCACTGATCTTCCTGACACCTGCAGGAGATAGAAGACAAGGAGACATACCGGGAAGGTTGTGAACATGTGGGCAAGATCATTCTGCTAGCATTTTTTTAGTATTTTTACTGGGCTTCTGAATGTGTCAGACTGGTCAACAACAACAAAACCCAGCCAACAACAACCAAGAAAAAAATATGTATTAAGAGAGAAAGGAGGTAAGGGCTAGAGTTAAGATATTGTAATGGGGAAATCCATGATCAGATTTTGCAGGCGGGGCTTCAAAGGTGAAGGAGGCTAGAGTAGGGTAGTACCAAAAAGGAGTAGTTCACATTAGAACTAAATTTAATCCTATTTAAATATTTGGAAATAGTAGATTTAATATCTCTTGCTGTCTCTCTCTGTGTGCATATGTTGTGATCTCAGGCCAGCGTTTGCTTACACTAAAGAACCCTTTGCTCACAGGTGTCTTACTGCACGGGAAGAGATACGATTTTAGTATGTGCAAATGTGATTTTTGAAGACACAGCTATCACAGTCAGATCCTTGATAAATGTTTTTTGAAGGTGTGTCCTTTTTTTCTGTGATAATCTTAAGAAAATTAGAGCGGGATAACTTTGTTTATCTTTCAGTTATGACCTTCAAAAATAATGTGTCTACAGTGGATGTTTAAGGCCCCTTAGTGCCACCCCATCACTGAGGTTCATTATTGGAATCTGAACATGGCAAACAGAAAATAAAACTGCACATTCTGTTCTATTTTTCTGTTTTATCTTATGCACCTTTATGTTGTGGTGATCCCAATACACAAAGGGTAACTTGTCTTTGATTGTTGTCACATTTGGTATTTCATTTTACTGTGTTCTCAACAGTATCAGAAGTATTGTCTGTTTTCTTTTAGTATGTTCAAAAGCTAAGTCAGATAAAATATGGATTCTTTTTAAAGCTTTAATTTTGAAGATAGGGTTGATTTTCTAAACCAGAAAATAAGTGGTTATGCTGTTCTTTCCATGACTTCTTTCTGTAAAATATCGAGGTTTGTGCCACTTAAATGTTTTTAAAATTTGAAGAGAAAGCAATGTGATTTTCTTTCAGCACCCTGCTTTTTGTAGTAATACTGTTCAGTTGTTTAAAATGCTGTAAAAAAGCCATGATTTCAAAGGTGCAAGATACCCCAGGAGGCTGGGAGTAGAGAGAAACCATGTTGGTTAATCATTTCTGTTTCCTCACAGGAAAACCTTCTGGAGCTGAGGCATAGACAGAGGACTTCAGTGCACACAGAGGCTTAGGCAGCAATGCCATAAAATCTGTATAAACTTTTGGTCCAGTATCTCATCGCAGTACAAGTCGTAGCTGTACCCAGATTTAACTCACAAATACAGACCATAGGCCACCATTAGCTCTCCAGGGTTTTGCTGCCTAACGTTTGGTCCAGACACAAGTAACTCCTTTAGAAAACCTACTGTTCAGTTGTGATTTAGTGCCCAGGATTGTTTCTTACTCACATATATGTGATTAAAAGAGAAAAACCTTCACTGTCTAACTAATTGGTATAAAGGGTAGTTCTTTATAGATATGAGTGGAATTTTGGAAAAGGAGAGGGAACAATAAAGACACCTTTAGTGATAAAACTGTGTAGTGATATTCAGTGGGGAATGCACGGCAGATCCTACCAGCAATGAAAATAAGAAAAAGCCCCTTTAAGAACAAGAAAAAAAATAGTGCCATGTATGTATCAAGACACATTTTATCACAACTCTGTCAATACCACCTTTGATATGATTAGAGAAGGCTAATTTGCATATGCTGATAATGTCATGTAAACGAGCCTTTACATTATTACGACTCATTATGAATCTCTTCCCTAACATGCAAGTGAAGTGGAGGTTATGCAGGCTTCAAGGCTGTTTTTCCTGTAACGGTTTGGCATGGATGTTAAAGGGAAGAGGTGACATCAAAAAAGCAGCATGTGAAAAATGCAAATATTTGGGGGAAATAGCAAAGCATGAGTGCCTGTGACAGCAGACTTCATAGTGGAGCTGAGTTAGCCTGGTCTGTGCAAGCAGGCAGTTCACCAGGATGTATGAGAAATAGTGAGGGCAGCGGTTTTTGCAGGCTGGTGATGGCAGGTTCAACACATCTGGTGTTCCTGTTGATTCAGTATTTTTCAGCCTGAGGGAAAATGCAGCTTGATGCAAACTGCATTATGGTTGAGGCACTCAAATGGGAAGCGTTTTTATAATCAGTCTATTTCATGGAATGAAAGGAGAAGACCCACTGTGACATGCTGGGGTATATGTTGTTAATTGCTCGTCATAACAATTCTCTTTCTTCAGTAAGATCTCTCTTTTCTCTTACCTCCTCTCCCTGTGAAATGATCTTGTCAATATGGAGAAAGCAACCCTGAGGAATCTGTAATTCAATGAAAAATTGCTGTTGCCATAGCATAGAGTTCTGATTTTCTATTGAAAGAATTTCTTAGTCTTCATTTGCATTCCCTGGCTCTCTAAACAGCTGTATCAACTGTTAGGATTCAAACAATTAAAAATGCTTTATTATTAAGAAGAAATTAAAAGAAGTAATCAGCTTAACACAATTCTAGCTCAAAACAACAACAACAACCACAACAAAAAACCCTTTCCTGACATCTCATGGGAAAAGCATATTTGTATGCTGTTAACATCCCAAATTGGCTTAAGTTAGAATATAACAAGGCAAGACTAAACCAAAGGGAAGACAGTGGAAAAAGACCTAATGTTTTCTTTTCACTGTGAACAATGTGAATTTTCATCAGTTTTTGTTGTTAAGATGTCATACAAAAATATTCCACTGAAGCCTACTATGCAGGCTGTTAAAATCTCCTAAGTGAGACTCCCTAATATAAATTTCTTGGCATCTATTGAATTCCCCTGTTTATTTGACTGAAATGTTTGTACAAGACTTGTTCTTGTTCCATCTTCAGTGTTTGAACTAGAGATAATTTTTCCCCTCCTTTTTTTTTTTTTTTTTTTTTTTTTTTTTTTTTTAATTTTAATTCCTTGGTTTTGTGGGTGGATGTAATAAAGTTTCATAATCCTGATGGGCTGATAGTAACCAGGATGAACTTAACACAAGAAGAGGCAGATGGATGGTACCTACGCCTCCTTTGCTAGTTCTGTCAGGACACCTCTTGCCATTGTTCAGCAGCCTCCATTGCTCCCCTCTTCAATGTCTGCAGGATAGATGCCACAACCTTCATTGCAGCTCACCAGATGATTTCATGGCACATGGGGTGGCAATCTGTCACACAGCCACAGAGAGCATTGGCCAGCTTTCATGCCCCAGGTTAAAATGCCTAAGACCGTGAAAGTTTGGATCCTAACTCCACCTGCTCCTTTAAAAATCCTGAGCCAAACTTCAGGGAAGTACAGCTCAGAAATGAGAATTTGGGCTTCCATTTTATTGGGCTTCTTTTGTTACAGATTTTAGCTCAGAATACCAGAGAAAGACAAGAGATCCAAGCCTTTCTGGGATGCTCAATTTCAAAGCTTAAACTCATGGAGACTCCCTGAGCTACCTCGTGTGCTTTCTTTGATGTCCTCTCTCCCTGCTCTTCGATATGGTAGTAATACTTTTGTCTTCTCTTCCATCTTCCCTTCCCTTTCCAGAATATTCATTTCACTGTATATTTGACCCTATATAATTTTAACATCTGTGGTTAAAGTTTACCTATAAAAGAAATTCAAAATACCAGGTTGGGCACCAAGCACTTCCAGGCACTCCTAAAGTTCAAGAGAAGACAGCCATGTCTGTGATCTGTGGTCTGGGTTAGTCTCAAATGAAAACACTGACCTTGGTTTGATGATTTCACTCCTGTGTGGGTAAACATCCAAACCCTCATTTTGAAAAAGAAGGTTGTTTTTCTCAGAAGAAGGCTTTTCATCCTTAGCATGTGACGTACCGCATAGTGTCCATGTACAGAGGTTAACGTAGAAGTCCTAACAGTTTTTCAGCTTGCTGAGTTATATGCCTCTGACTCAGTCCCACTGGAAAAAGCAGAGCCAAAGCAGCTTTCAAGGAAAGATGCCATTGTTATTGTTCTCTAGTTCTCTTATCAATATACAGGATGTTGTTCCCATCTGTCACCTTCTGCCCTGGAACTAAGAGTGAACTATGCTCATTACAGTGAGATTACCATTTGTAAGGTGGGTGGCCCGTGTATGTATCTCCAATGCACTATTAAATCCTTGAATTGGAGTGCAGCTGGGCTAAAATGCTTAGCTTGTTCAAAGGCCAAGTGAGCTTACTTGCAAGGCAATGATGGTCCAAGAATAGTTTATTTTCTTCTGACTTCCCTTTCAGATTCCTCAGTTTGCCGCCTAAGGTGATAGGCCAGCTGATACACAGACATATTTTAATCAGTTACTTAAGGGATGGCTTCATGGTACAAGGTCTCTTTCCCAATGCTGGATGTCTACTCAGGAAGGTATGTCTGCATGCTTGAAATAATATTATTTTTGTAGCCCACAGCAGTCTTGAAAGCTGAGGTTGTTTGTGTGACGGTATGGATATAATATGCTTTTTTTTTAGCTTGCTGCACCTCATTTGGGGCAGAGGAAGGAAAAGATGCGGTGAAAGTCTTTTCATCTCTAATGTTTGATGTATAGTTTTGTTATTCTAACCTCCTGCATCCATCTTCAGGGTAGTGAAATGATGGAAAATAACTGTAGAGAAGTAGTTTAATAAGCTTTGCTGTATCCAGTCCATCTCTGAATTTCAAAGTTCATGTGCACATTCCTTTAGTTTCCAAAAATATATTAATACTTCTGCTTCGTGTTCCTAGTGATTGAGTCACTAGAGATTGATGAATGAATTCCTAACGACTGATGTGGACAAAAATAAAAAATCCCACCACTTGCCCTGAGATTCTGAGTTTTGTTTCCATAGAGAACATATCCCAAGCTTTTAACTCACCTTGCAAATCCATTTGTAACTTCTTGGGAAACCCAGTACACAATGATAGCTGATACTATTTTGGCACACTTGGCATCATTCTGTGGCCCAAAATGGATTCAGCATCATTCATTTAAGAAAAATACTTTTACTCTTTACAGTTTTAAATCAGAGGCAGTTAAATGCAATTTTTACTTGAGCCTAGTGAGTTACTGTCAGAATATTTGATGAAATTTCAAGACATGGATATGCTTAATAAAGAATCTTCTCAATTTTTTGCTCTTAAAATAAATTTCTTCACTGAGCATGCTCAAGTTTAAATGGTGAAGTATACGTAATATGCAAGGCAGGGTCCAAAGGCTGCCCAGTAATGGATGTACAGTCTGGATTTCACTTAGGGTCATCGATTGGTCTAATGGAAACATAAATTATTTCTGGATTAACATATATAAACAGCTCCAACTAGTAAATGCGTGTATTCATGTATCAGATGTATCTTTTATAGATATATATCAGAGAAAGCACGAGCTTGGATTTTTGGAGCTTGTTGAAGAAATGAGACTTCCTTAGAGAATCAATTCCTTGGTGAAATAAGTTTTTTTGTAGAAGGCATTTAAGTGGGATTATTGGTGTCTTTTGTTACGCTGATGAAATCCTCCCAGGAATTAGGTGACAATTTTCATCAGTAAGAACACCCAAGTTGCATCTAAGAGCTAAACTGACTTTTGATCTCAGCATTATCTTCTGAGAGTCCTTATTGGTTGTCTCTGCAGAACCAGATTTACCTTTGTGTTCTGCCTCTAAAGTCCCCCCTACCTTTTGAGTAAATAAAATTATTTTAGGTAGGCAAACATCACTCTTTCATAAGAACAGAAAAGCAGAGTGGTATGAGTGTCTGACCCTCCTTTTAACCTTTTTTTTTTTTTTTTTTTTTTTTTTCCATTTCTCAGTGAAGCAAACAAAACCATGTGAATCTCAAACACTCCTGGGACTGGAGAAGGAGGGAGAGTCTCTTGCTTCTTTTTTGGATCAGGGAGTAGTGCCCAGACACTGAAAAAAAGAGGCTCCCATGGTGTACAAAAGCTTCACAGACATGTGAAAGAAGCCATCTGATATTTTAACATTACTCTAAGAAATATTTTTATGTACTTGGTAAGCCTATAGTATGCTGCTGCAAAATTGCTGCTTGTGTCCTGGTAGCCTTCAAGAACATGTGTTGCTAATATTCACGCATCTCCTGTGCATGTTGCTCAACCTCTGAGCTTCTGGCTTATTAAGTAGAGAAATATGAGGGTGAGTTTAGTTTTTTTTTGGGTAGTTGACTTCAATGTGTCTTCCACCTGTTTGTCTGGTACCAGCTCTTGCTGACTGTGTTCTGCAAGGGAATTTCCCTAGGAACAAAGTTTTTTATTGGACTAGTGCTTCTCTGAAATACATGTAGAGGAAAATAATTGTAATGTCAGATGGGAAAAAATAACCTTAAGAGCTCCAGCATGTCTCCATAAATCATAGAATCATAGAATATCCTGAGTTGGAAGGGACCCTTAAGGATCATCAAGTCCAACTCTTGACACCGCACAGGTCTACCCAAAAGTTCAGACCATGTGACTAAGCACACAGTCCAATCAGATGTTGTATATTATAGGGAATAATATAAAAATATAGGAATATTTGTATTGAAACTCATTTTAATTTATCAGTTATTTACAAAGCCAGAATTATATTTGAGCAAAAGACATGCAATATCAATTTTACATCTGTACCTTTTATACGGCAGCACCAAATTTCATAGCCGTTTAATGCAGAAATGCGTTAATCATGGGATTAAATATTTAAATAATAAAAAGCTGTTGATAACATGGCAAGCAACGTTCAGACATTATAAGAAAAACTGCAGAAAATCTGCAGGAAATGTATAATTACATAATTTGTTAAGCTTTTGTATTTTGCATTGATGATTCATCATCTTGTGTATATATATGTTTGCAAACGAAATCAAATGTTCATCATTTGATGCTTCATTTGCTAATTATAATGTGGGATCCAATAGAGTGATAAGCCTCTACAGTGAACAGAGGCTCACTGTAGCTCAAGCGTGAGCTTTTTCTGAGTTTGAGTCTCACTTCTAGGTGGACATGATCCCATTTCTCTTTATTTGCTCTCCAGAATTTTTGTTTCCCTGTTTCAGTTCCAGCTTTCAGTCCAGCAGTCATTCTTGATTCATGTAGCCTTGATCTGAAACTTAATCCATTAGGTATGTCGGGCTCTACCGTAGCTGTTAAGACATAGTCTATATTAGTGAGATATTGAGAGTCACTGTTGGAAAGGATCTCCTATTTCAGATCTTGGCTGATAGGTATAGGCAATAAGGGGAGAAATCTCCCTCTCACTTTCTGTCTCTGCTCATAGATTAGCTTCTTTCAAAACAATCTACTCCTTCAGGCTGTCTGTGCCTTTTTCTCTGTAATTCCTCTGAGGGGTTGTTCTGTCTGCCATCCATAATGATCTGCTCCAGTCCCCAAATTTAGAAAGGTCAGCAAACAAGATTGTGGATTGCTCTTTTAACAGGGATGCAAAAAAAAAAAAAATTCCTTTTTTTTTTTTTTTTTTATTTTCTTACCCCCCTGGAAAGTCCATTTAAAATTACAACATTTGCAGTGTGGAGCTGCTACACTTCTTTTCTCCTTTCTCCAAGTTATTTCCTGACTAACCTTTTCATGTAACAAACCTGAAGGTTTTTCTTCTTTCTGTTTTCAGTACAAAGGCAAACCTAGTTTAGGTCCTCAGGAGACCTCTGACCAGTATTTGTTTGAAGATGTCTCTGCCTAGGATAATATTACAATTAGAATCAAAGAAAGCAGGAAAAAAAATAATTAAGGGTTTCTTTCTGAAACAAAATGAAGGACACTTTTTATTTCTCTGGCCTAAACAACTTTTGGAAGAGCTACCCAAGATAGGACCTGGCAAATAATATCATGCCCTTTGCCAAATAATGGGTAGAGATCTAGCAAATCTAGTTATTAAATGAGCTGAGCAGGAAGAGCCTGTTTGAGGCTGCTGCTTAGAAATACTAGCAGTACACTCAGTAGAGGACAAAAGATGTGGAGATTATAAACTGCATTTGCTGAGGCCATGCGTCAACTAAGATCAGAGTCAACAGTGGCTGGAGCATTGTGGGAGAAGCAGGAGAGGACAGATGAGTGTTGTTGAGGCTCATGCAATGCTGTTGGTGTTCGACCTACTCTTTCTATTGTTGCTTTGCTTGCTTTTTATCTGATGAATAAAATATGTAGTACTGGCTAGAAAGACAGACAAAAGAGAGTTCAACTACCTGCATAACTGCTGTGGGATGCAGTCGCCATATGAGAACTATGATCTCAAAATTAAAATGGTAACTGTTGGGACTAGCAGTAATGCTTTACAGTAATAGGCCATGTATGTGGTGGTTGACAGAAGTATAAAGACTTTATTCCTAGGCAGATTCAGGGAATGGCATTTAAACTGTCCAGAGAGTCTGGTCTGTAGCTGAGCTGAACTGGCACCAGTTGCTAGAGCAGATTGCATAAGTGACCCAAAAGGGATGGCAGAGAATAGCTTTCCAACTCCCAAGAGCAGAGGGATCCTATTCAGGGAAGCTGTCTCAGCTGTCAGGGTTGTTCTTTCATCTCAGTGGACTGCAAAATATCTGTTTTTCCCTTTGCAACCAAAGGCAAAATCTGGCATTTGAAAGACTATTTTAAAAAGTGGAAGAACTTTAGGCTTCTGAGGGTTTAATCTTCCAAAATTAAAAAAAAAAAAAAAAAAAAAGTTTAAAAAGCTATTCTGCAATTGCATTCTGCAATGAAACATTGTACAATTTCTGTCTCACATACTTCTAAAAGGTGAGCACTGACTCAATGTGGAGGATAATTCACTTGCTATTTTAAAGCCATGGAAGGTGCAACTTGATTTATTTCTGTAACTATATGCTTGCTCTCCCTCTCTTTGTTTCAGTAATGAGGAGGAAGTGCTGCTTCTTCATACTAAAATCCTGTATAGGTACAGTGGATAAGAGTCTTTCTGGGACTGGTGTGACTGGGCTTCTCTAGGTGAGTGTTCACTGTCTTCTCTACCAGGTCTTCCCAGAAGTAGGTCCATTTTGAGGCAATGTGCTTAGCGAAGGGGTTGAGCGCTGACTGACTGAACTGTACTGTGGCTTGAAGAAAGCAGAGGGAGGGAAGCAGTTTGTATTCTGTAGGGTTTCTGGGTCAGTAGACCAAAGACAGGTCTTCTGTATCTTTTTACAGCCTGTCTTGGCTTCCTTTTCTTGCCTGGTGAAGGAGGGCCTCCATGTGCTTGAGGCTTGACTCTGAGCTCAAAGGCTGGGTTTGCAAATGTCTTTCAGATATTAGCCAAAAATGTTAGTCTGTGCATGTGTACAGGGAGGTGTGGGGGAGGCAGCGTTGCTCCCTTGTGCAGTCACACAGAACAAGCCACAATCTGGCGTGCTTTTGGTTATTAATAGCTAGAATATGGAAGTAGGGCAAATATCCATCCTGATTTATCCTAACCTGAATAATCCATATAGTCTTGAGGCCATAGAATAGTGATTCTGTCTCTAGCTGTCACTTTCCTGAATTTTAGGAAGAGATATCTGTGACCATTTTGTGTCACGATGATCAATGTCACATTAAAGAGAGAAGCCTGCAGGCAGGCGTGTGAGCTGTGTGAGTGCTGCCTGATTAGGGAGACGCTGGGGTGGTGATCCTGCTCCCTGTCACTCCACGATGACAGAGACAACTAGACAAAAGACCCTGAGGGAGAGGTCACCCTGGCCTGAAGCTGCTCTGCTGAGGAGAGGGGGGTAGAGAAAGACACCGAGAGGCAGGCCACAGGAGGAGGAGAGGAGTCAAAGAGCCATGAAGCAACACGGAAGGAGGCAGGGGGCGTTTGATTCAGGAGCAGGGAGGGGGAGAAAAAGAGGCAGAGATGTGCAGAAACGCGTATCCATACAGTTAACCATTCCTAGGCAGGAAGCATTTGTGTTCTGCTGAAGCACACACTGATACAGGAATATCGGGCTGTTGAGAGTCCAGGAATTAAAATGGAGTGATGAGACTAAGGAAAGGCTTCATAGCAATTCTGGAAGCCAGGCTTTTTTCTTGTTCTTGTTTCTAAAAATAATGAATACATTGAATCTCGTATTTTTATTCCCTTCCCAGCTTGCAACATGGTGTTTTTCACACCTATTTTTGAAATCACAGTAACTTTCTTGACCAAATGTGCAGATTTGCCATTGTGGCCTACTTACATTCCTAGTGTATGAAGAGAAAGAAACAAAAGGCATTAGCTGTGATAAATCCGGCAGAGAGATGCCTGGAAAATAAATCAGAAGTCCTCATTTGGTCAGGTTTCCCGCTGACTTCCACACAAACTGGCATGATTCTGGAGTGAAGCATGTGAGCTTGAAGAATAGGGTGCACAATTGCATCCTGTTATTGTTCTGAGTGTTATTCTGGTAACAATTTTCTTTTTCTGGATAGGCACACAAAAAAGCAATAAATATTATTGCTGATTGCATTTAGAAACTGCAGGCCTGTTTACTGGGAGTAAAACAAGTATATAGGGAAACAAATCCTTGCCCAGAAGTATTTAAAACCTAATATTAAATCAAGACACAGCGTAAGAAACAAGAGTAGGATGAAATGAAGATGACTCTGCTAACAGACTGCTTTTATTTAAGACAGCTAATTAATAATTTGATAGATTCAAATCATCTAGCATTTTGCTTACATTGTGATATGTTTCTGTTCTGCTTTGATGTAGGCAAGTAAATAAAAGGATGTTTTCTACTGAGCTAATTTCTGGAGTTGTGGTGTTAGAATTATTCCCAGGACAGATTAGTCTGTTTGTAAATATTGTGTTTTAGTGTCTCAATACTTTGCTGTGTCAGTATGAAACCTCACAGATAGCCCTCCAGGCTAGAGTGAAGTGCCCACGGATGCATACCTCCTCCTTGTGCCTCCTTTCCAGAACCACAGCAGGTGAGGGAGCACCCCAGGTCCCAGGCCCTTCCCTTCAGATTTTGTACTTTTACACACCCAAACATGAACCTTCACCCTCTTGCAGAAAGCTCTCAGCCAAAATGAGTGCAACGCTGCGGGACCAACAAACATCTCCTAATACTAACCACCACCTCGGTGCCTCTGCAGAAGGGCTGAGGTAGCTTCCCCATGTTGCAAGAGAGCCAAAGCTGAGCAGGCAAGGCTGCTGATGGGCACTGCGACAGCACATGGGCAGCCCCAGCCCTCTGTCTGCCTCTGAACCCTTGTCCAGGAGCAGAGGGCAGCAACTGCAGTGCTCCTTTTCCTCTCACAGCTGGAGAGACCACAGGGCCCCAGGTCCTGACCCAGCCGGGGAAGCTGAGATTCCCACAAGTGGAGGAGAAGGAGCATGTCGGGATTTTCCTGTTTGCTTTTGAAATGCTGATGCTGGCTATCTGGGCGTCTCTGTGTGTGTCTGATGGGAAGCGTGCACCAGAACTGAGGGCTCTGTGGCTTGGGTTTGTGGTGTTTGTGAGCCGAGTTTGTCAGTGGTAAGTTATTCTTGTCAGAGCTCCAAGTAAACAGTAGACAGATACTTACCCCTTTGAGCTGTTACAGTTTGCCAAAAAAACTATGTCTGAACTTTGAAATTTGTCCTTTTATCTTCTGCCTTCCTGACCCTGCCTCTGCCAACAGCAGGGCCCTCTTGTCAGGGGAGTGTCCTCCAGGCACAGCGTATGGAAATGGAGGAGGGGAGTTTTCACCTCCAGAAATCCTGTTTTGCGAGATGAGGATGCCTGGGTTTGTCAGATGGATGGCAGCAGGCAGCTCCGTGCAGTGAGGACTTGTCTGCGAGACTCTCGGTGGGGCTGAGGATCATTTCTCTGGGGAGAGGGGGCAGGGCAGGGACATACACACAGTAACAGCAGCGCAGCTGATGGGTGATGGCTCATTAAGCTGTCACGGCTCTATGGTAACAGAGTGTATGGCATCCACATCTAAAGCAAACACACAGGCTTTGATCAAGTTTGCTCTTATTATTATACTAGTGGAGTTCAGCCCAGCCTGGGCTCCTCTGGAGCAGGAGACTTTGCAGCTTGCAGGATAAGCCCTGTTTCTGCTTCTACAGGGACGCTTTCAGCAGGTTTCTTGTTCCTGCGCCCAGCACCTACCCAGGGCTAAAACAGAGGGTCAGCTTTGCCATCCTCTGAAGCTATGTGCAGGCAGCAGCCTGGCCTTTATCTCACGTTTTATACCAAGACTGCCTTCATGAGATTCTTAGAGGCCCTACTCAAAAGTTTTATGCATCTCACTATTCGGTGAGGCCTATGTGGTCTGTGGAAGGAACAGTCTGAACAACTTCTGATGAGCTGTTTTTGGATGATCCATACACATCTTGTGTATGTCTGTTTACGACCAGAATAAAAGATAACAAACCCTACAGTGTCACACTTGTTTTCCTCTTTCGGGTATTTAGAGGGACAAGAAATAAATCACATGAATCTATGAGCCTGAATCCTGGGATAAAAAACATTAGCCACACTCAGAGCATATCACCTCTGTGCTTTGCAAAATTAAAAACTCAGGAAATACATGTAGTGCTCTAAGCCATTTTTTTTACCATCTGCTTGAGATGCTGCAATAAAGGTATTTATTAATATTTATTAAGCAAAATACAGTTTTTCAGTATTGGTCTTTGGAAGGGGAGGGGACTTCTGGCCTTTAGGCATTTCATTTTCTTTGGGGAAGGGATGATCCATCTCTTCCATTGACTTTATACATTTTGGATAACGTCCAGTCAGACCTCCTGCAGCTTCTGTCTGCGTGTTTGAACAGTTAGATCATCTTTGGCAGCTAGTAATATATTTTTGATTTTTTTTTTTTTTTATGCCAATGTGAATATTGATGTTCAGCAGGTTATCAAAACATGAGCATCCATTACTACAAAGAAACCATTGCTGTTTACATTTCAGAGCACAGTCTTGAATTTCTTCTCATCTTGAGGAACAGCGCAGGAAGTGATGCAGGGTGATGGAGGTTCAAATACATCCTTGCAGTGAGCAGGTCTGTAAATACAGCTGTTTTAGGAAAGAATCTTTGTGAAGGATTGATTTCACACTGGCTGCCCAAATGTTGCAAGAAGTTTCACCTTTTATATGCCATGCAGGTCACATCCTTAATAAAAGCACAGTTTTTCCTGCAACCTGTAAAGCTTAAAACTTCTTAAATAAACACACACTTTCCCTTCCTCCTGCAACCTCCTATGCCCGAGTGTGTGAGGTTTCTTTGTCACTGAGGTCTTTTACTCACGGAGCAATTCTTAGTGTCTCCAGGTTAGCCTTCAGTCCTGGTGCTGTCCATCTCCTGCCATTGTCTTCTTTCTTTAAAAGGTGACCATGTGAGGAAGCTGGCTGACAGTGAGCTGTGTAAACTCTGAAGGGAGCTGCAGTTGTAGGCCTTAGTGTAGCTCATCAAAGTGGGACTCAACCAGCCTAAAGGGTATGATGAACTGAACACATCCCAGTTCCCTGTCATAACATATACTGTGTACCATGCTGACAAGCGTTTGTTTTTAGCATAGGTAATCACTGATATGTTCTTTTAAGTGAGATTCATAGATGCTGATTACATTTACTGCATAAATTACTTCATTATTAAAATCAGGTCATTTGAGCCCCAAAACCATTAGCATGCAAACTATTAGCATAATTTCATAAGCTAATAAATCAAGCACAGGAAAAGAATTAAGCGGTTCCTAGTGATAAGTGTTTCTTCAGAGATTAAGAAACACAATTTTCTTATGCATATATTAACATTTTAAAAGTGAATTCATGCAAAAGCAATTTTTCTGCATATATAAAACTTATGTTTAATAATCTTTATATTCAGCCTCCAGAGCTGTTTCAAAATTAATGTGTCTTTTTTTTTGTTTTTTGTTTTTTTTTAAATCACTGTACAGTAATTTGACGTTGAACCAGCTAGCCTGTTTTGATATACTCTACCTGTAAAAATCTTTATGCCTTTATTAAACAGTCAAAGCTAAGAAATAAAATAAGCCAAGATATGATTTAGAAGAAAAATAGCTTGGGCTCATCTTAGATAATGAAATGTTCATCCAAGGTAAATTTTGTACTCTTAATCTTAAGCAGTACCAATGAAATTGTAATTATCTCCATAATTGCAATCTAGAACTGCAGTTGTCATCTTATTAAAATGGTGCATTAAAATTGATTTAATTCCCATTTCTTATGTAATAGAATGTAATATTGGCCAGAATAACACAGGGATGGGCTCCTCTATTCACTTCACTGACTAGATTTAAAATAATACAGTAACACAACTGTAATTATTTGGATGCTCAAAAGTTGCATGGAAACAATGCAAATTCCAATGTAAATGAAACCGTAATAATCAGCAGATGACACTACACAGGAATTTTCTTATGCTATGAGGTGTCGATGATTTATTATGTTTAGTTTGTTTTGTTTTCCAGCTCCTAACCTACTGTTTTGGTCTGTTTAGCATATATATATATATATATATATATATATATATATATATATATATATATATATTCAGTATGAGGCCCCCAATGATTTACTCCAAGGAATAAAAGAATGTAATGTTTTCAGAGTGGTGCTTACCATACTGGGGAATTTTGGGTCTCTTGGTTCATACAGGAATACCACAGCTTCTGTCTTTTCTAACCCACATGTGAAAAATAACTTTTAGTAGTTGTTTGTGCTTGCTGCTGTTTAATGGCCATCTTGACTAAGACAACACCAAGCTGAGAACTGCCTTTTTTGGGAGTGCTGGCATGGTGCTGCCCATCTCCCTGAGCTGGTTCACCATGTGGCCAGCCAAGGACCACAGCTGGCACAAGGGAGGTGGAGATGGCATGCAAGAGGGGAAGTGCAGGGACAACCCTTTTCATGGCAGCTGGTTATTTTATCAGTTTTGCTGCAATTTGAAGCCACAGCCACCGCCACATCAGAAATGGTGGTGTCCCAAGTGCATCAGTAGAATCACTGAATCATAGAATCATAGAATGGTCTGGGTTGAGAAGGACCTTAAATATCATCTAGTTTCAACCCCCCTGCTCTGAGCAGGGTTGCCAACCACTAGAACAGGCTGCCCAGGGCTGCATCCAGCCTGGCCTTGAATGCCCCCAGGGATGGGGCATCCACAACCTCTCTGGGCAACCTGTTCCAGTGCCTCACCACCCTCTGAGTGAAAAACTTTCTCCTAATATCTAACCTAAATCTCCCATCTTAGTTTAAAACCTTTCCCCATTGTTCTATCGCTATCAACACATGTAAACAGTGGTTTCCCCTCCTGGTTATACACTCCCTTGAAGTACTGTAGTGGCGTCCTGTGAGCAAGTGAGGTAGTGAGACAACCAGCAGACAGCATGTGTGGAACAGGAGGCCAAAATGAGTGTATTCTGGTTGCTCTTGTTATGGCAGTGTAGATCATGTGGTGGGTGAGGTGAACCTGTGGTTCAGAAGACCAAGTATTATCTCCTAAATAAGGAAGCAGCAGTGTACTGTCAATGTGCAACTTCCATGGCGGTTGCCCAAACCTTTCTTTTTCTGTGCTCCTTCCTCGCCTGTATTTCCATCAGAAAGTACACGGATGTTGTAAATCCCCCCAAATATTAGTGTGCTCTGTACTTTTCCCTAGTTTGAGGATTCAACCTCTTACTCCTCAGTTATGGTCTCTTCTACGTTCTTCCTTTTAAAGCAGATACTAGTCACTGCTGCTCCTGGTAGGTTTTTAGTTTGTTAGGGTGCTATTGTATATGTATAAATCATTTGTATCTGTTGAGGATTCCCCTGGGTTATGTTTTGGGTATGTCTTCAGGAGGGTTTATCAACACTCAATTCCAGGTCATAAACTAATTTTTCAATGCTTTTGTAACTAATTGCACAGAGGAGATGATGCATCTAGCATAGGGCAGGTGACAACACCCATGTGAAATGGCTTTTATGAAAATTTTCTAATCAAAATGTGAGCACAGTAGAATGGTTATGAAGTGTTTGGCAGTGTTGCTTTCTGTATTGCTGAAGCTGAATATTAAAAAGATTTGAAATCTCATCTGGACAAATTGGCATGATTTAGGAGTTTTTATAATACAACAGTCCCATTTGAAGTCAAATGGAGGATACTGTTCAAATGCAAAACCTGACAGTGTCTTTGTTCATATGTAGTAGAATACTGTTGAAGTCAAAGGAAGATTACTCAACTGAATAAAATTTCTGGGTCAGGATCTATATTTGCATGAATGAATATATGTAAAAACAAGAATTTACATTTCAAGGATTCTGTGGTTATTATTCTCAGGTAACACAGATATCTTGCCTTTTACAATGCTAGCTAATCTTTTTAATGTGAAACATCCTAAATGAAGGACCTCACTTAGCCAGGCAGCATCCTGTTTTTCAGCAGTCTGTGAAGAGGAAGGTTCCTGAGGCAATGGGCTGCACACCTACGCTGGCTTCTGCTCTGACTGAGTCTTGAATGAGTGTCTGCACTGGCTACAGAGACTTAAGGAGACTTTTAGTGGGCAAAATGAAGGCATCTCTGCTCAGCTGGACACAACAGAGCAACATATTTGAACTGCAGAATTTGTTTCACTGCTTTTCTCACTGTCATTCATACTGCCCACATTTTCTCTTTCAATGTATTTTTTTTTCCTGTAAACTACTGATCCCTATTGAAAGGGTAAATTCAGCTTGAACGTAATTTCTAGCATGAACAACTTTCTGGCATACTTTTTTCTCAAGGCTCACTGAGCAGTGGGAAAGAATATTTTAAAAAGCAGTCTTTGAATGATGCCTTATTCATTATACTAAATAGCTCATTCATTTACTAATCTCACCACTTCTAACTACTGTTAGCACATTATACACACTTTCTGACTCATGAAGGAAGAAAATAGAGAGAAGTGGACTGTGCTGTTTGTGCCTGGTGCACATCAGTGGCAGCAGGATGAACAGGAGTTCAGATATCTCTCTAATGGATTCCATTAAAGAAAGAAACTGCTTTATATGAAAATGCATGTAGGGCTGCACGTTATATGCATAGTTCAGAGCCAGAAAGGCTGGGGTGTTCTGTTTGTATGTACCTGGTTGCTTCCTGCTTGTCTCACTGCTGCTATTCTCCCATGTGCTTCTATAACCCATCCCAAGAAACACACCTGTGCTGTGGCTGCTTCTCAGACACCACTAGCAGAAGGGGGACAAACCGTCATGCCGCTCCTTACTCCCTATCTTACTCTAAAGTGTATGGGAAGGAATATTCTCCTGGATCTGGGGAAGAGAACTTAGGAATCATCATACCCTATTTGGGGTATTTTCAACCATTACCTAAACTACCACCTTTCCACCCCAGAAGTCCAAAATGCTTATGGAAATCCTGAGGCCTTGCAGATTTTCTTCTGGAAAAAATGACATTGCCACCAAAATCTTTCAGGTAGCAAGAGTAGCTGCCATTCTGTTCTTGTTTTGTTGTTGCTGTTGTTTTTCAAAGATCTCTTTTTACAACACAAAATGTTCATTTTCCTCCAGAACAGAAAGTTCTGTGGAGGAGGTAAAGCTGTGTAAGAAGTAGTGCTGTGCTGTTCCCCTAAAAAAGCCTAAAGTAAATTTGTTCCTCAGAACTAAAATTACAATTTACCTTTTTAAGTTTATTATTCTCCTGGTTAACTAGCACATACAGTGTTTTAATTAGAAGTAAGAAACTTTAGATAGTTGAGATAGAAATTGGATCATGCACCAGAGGTTCTTTTGGGAGAGATGGCACTCCCAAAGTCCATTGGCAACCACAAAAATCTCTGTGGTCATTTCAGTAACTTGCTTTGTTACCAAACCTACTCACTTATTAAACTAGCTAGACAGTTCAATCATTGCTCCATTTCTGAATTGGGAAGTATTTCTTTAAGAACAAAACAGGGGAATGCACTTGTTGCTATAACAAAAATCTGCAAACCTTAGGACGTGTGAAAATGTTTGACTGCTGCTGAGCAAAGCTTTTGTGTCAAAGAAGAGTTTAAGAAAAATAGGATTTAATATAGCATTCCTGCTTTGTCACAGGTCTTGTGCTGCAAATTTTAAATTATGATATTGAAGGTGACAGCAGAGTTTGTGTAAGTGCCCGTTTTTCTGTTGAAAATCTCTGATGTGATGTACATCGCCTCAGTTTATCAAAATCTGTTCTTCATGCATCTTGTTAACACCATTTTCACTACTGGAAATTTATGAATGATATGCACTGTTGAAGAATAAGAACCAGTACACAAATGGTTCACCATTTGTTGCACATCAGGCCTTGAATATCTTCTCCATTTTCTTTGTAACCTTAATCAGGCCAGACACCATTCAATTTTTATGAAGGTATTGGAAATTTTCAGTGGTGGTGGTAGTCATAAATCTCAAGATAATTGAAAAATCATGAGACTAAGAACATGATTTTTTTTAAGGCTAATTTATTTAAATTGAATTCAGATGCTAACTCAAGACTTTAAAATTTTCTGTTAAAATTTATGCAAAGCAATGTAATTCACTATTTTTAATTTATCAGAATAACCTGCTTGTGCTTTATTTGCTGTTTTAGGAATCACTCACTGTGGCTGGTAGAAAAACGTCTTCCTTTTCATTGCAGTTGGTCTGCAGTTCCAGATTCTTCTTCAAGAGAAAAATATCTAAGATTAATTGGATAAAATTGGAAGAGTTTATTGAGCTAAACTGCTGAAGACAAAGAGAAGACCTCCATTAAGACTGGAAATTGAGCCCACAGGATTTGGGTGAATTAGGTGAAGAGCAAATAGTGACAATCCTATTGTAACTGATGTGAATGCATTTTACACTTTTGATTACATAGTTTTTATTAGTGAACCAACATCAGCTAAATTTGTAAGACTAATATGATGTGGTTTTTTTGTTTGTTTTGTTTTGTTTTGTTTTGTTTTTTAAGACTTGCACATAGAGAAGTGCAACACTAGAGATTAAACCTCTGTTTCCAGGCAATTCTAAATAAGGACAGCCAAGTTAAGGCAAATTGAGTTAGTGATGTGAATCCAAATTCCATAAATTAAAGGGCATTAAGCCTCTTCTGTGTCATTTAGTTCCTTCAGGTTTAGTGCAGCTGTAGACTTGCTGAAGGACTGAGCTCATTTCTTGTTATTGATTGCTCTGAAATTTTGTGTATTTTAGACAAATTGCAAGAGTGAGAAAACAAAGGTTGAAATGTGTAAAATTAACATACTTATGGGAAGAGGAGAAAGTCTTACCAAATAAGTTACCTAGATACAGTTTGAAAGTAAACAATATTGCTAAAGTAAGATCTGTTGAAGTTGATGAAACTCGTAACAATAATGGTACTTGATTAGAAAATATTCCCATCTCTTGGGAGCTATATTCAGTGTGGAAATCAGGGACAAATCAGGGAAGATACTTCTGAAGTATTTCCAAAATAAACATTTTAAATATTTTATTAATATTTATTACCATTTTATCCTCATTAAGAGAAGGCTTGGGGAGATCTTATCCATATTTACACATACCCTATAGGAGGGAGGAAAGAAGGCAGAGCTAGTCTCTTCTCACTGGTACCCAGGGGAATGGATAACAGGCAATGGGCACAAACTGAAACAAAGGAAATTTCATTTAAACATATTTTTTTCTGTTGTTTTTGGTTTTGTTTTCCTGTGAGGCTGTCTAAACACTAGAGCAGGTTGCCCAGAGTGGTTGTGATGTCCGTGTCTTCAGAGAGACTCAAAACCCAACTGGATGCTTCCCTGAGGAACTTGCTCCCTCATGGACCTTACTTTGAGAAGGGGATTTCAACCTCAGCCGTTCTGTGATTCTGTGTATACAGGTTGTTGTTACTGAGCTGTTAGCAAATAGATATGAGCAAAAATTTCATCTTTAAAATTTCCTCTGCTATCATCTTATTTACAGATCTGAATACATTAAGATGGGCTTTTAATGACTGAATTTCCCTTTCTATAACACAGTGAAAATGATAGCTCAAATGTAAGCAGTCCTTTTAAAAGCCTATTGAAAATTTAAATGTTATGCCAGCAATTCCTCTTTAGGATTTAGACTCAGCCGTCAGTTATGTGGTTATTGACTTTATCTTTGGTCTGCAAGAAACTTTTTCTCCAGATCTTCACTGATTTTTCATTTTGGGTTTCTTAAGACATACTCCTTTTGATAATACTTAGTCATTTTTATTTTCCCTTGCTGATTCCAGTATACTGTAGTATGCTAAAAAGTGCACTTAGTCATAAATGACTTAAGCACTTTCAGTAACCTTTGCATTTTGCCCAAACTGGCTTGTTTGACATCTCTCTTCAAATGTTCTGAATTTTCTTTCTTGCTAAATAATCCAGATGTTTGACATCAGTTTTAGAAGAGGTTTATGTACTTAATGGAAGCATGCAAAGATACAGAGCTCTGGAAAGCAGCACAATTTCTTCTAATTGTGTCCACTGTCTGTATTTATCACTGCTGATTAGTACATGTGCCTTCTCTCCCACCCCAGCTGCCACCACGCAGATGGCATTCCCAGCAAAGTAAACAGTTCAGACGTAGTACAGTATTTGTGGTCTGGAAATGTTAGCAGATGACTGAAAAGGGGGAGGAAGAGGAGGGCTAGATTTACATGCTTCAGGTCAAGTTCTGCCCTGAATTCTCCCAAGTCACTGCAAATAGGTCCTGGGGGCTACCAAGGGGAGGGGGCAAGAAAGTGCACCTTTGATGCGTTCTGAGGCTTGCATTTAAGTTTCCATCCTATACAGTTATTTAGTTCTAATGCTGTAGCAACTTTAATTTATTAAAAGGGATGGAACGATTTGGTTTTGTTTACCCTAGAAACCAAGTAGAAACAATGAGGAAGAAGAAGACATCCCTGCAAAGATGTTACGGTTGAACCCAGACAAACAGTGGAACATTACAGTGTAAACGTACAGATGTCTAATGACAAGCAAACAAAACAATTATTCTTAAGTAATGATTTATCTTTGGTTTATTTTTAAAGACCTTTTACTCAGCCCTTTCATATTAGTCATTTCTATATGCTTTTAGTGTTGTATGCTGGCCCCAGTGTTTACTCAGAAAAATATGATGGTGTGGGGTTGGATGTAAGAGAAGAGAAAAGGGCTTACATGGTAACTTTTGAGACTAAAGGATAATGTAGTCACAGGTGCCCTTAATTTGTCTTTAGAAATTCAGCTTTCAGGTGTATGTAACTTTTTAAATTTTTCCTTTGGGGGGGAGGGGTGGGGGTAAAAATATGTGAAAGCTCCCAAACTAGCAGGTGCCTCAGAGTGAAAAGTTTCAGATAAAATGATTTTGCTGAACAAAGCTGAAGGAAAACGTTGCTGGCTTACGTATCTTAATTACATTCCTGACAGTGTTTTGTTGAGAAGCTGTAGTAACTTCATGTGTTGCAACAAGGACTTGACATTTGGCACATCTGACAGCAGAATTTTTTTGTCTAACTTGTGAAAATTCATTCAAAAATACCACTCAGAGTACAAGCTTCTGAAAAATATCAGTTCATAAACACAGCAGAGTTCTTGCTGCTCAGCTGCAGCAGGGTCACTGAAGCACCAGATGTCCTTTCCAGTGACTCGAGCTAGCTTTAAGCAGGTATTTGCCCATCTGCTTGATGCTGCTCCCATATCTCAGATGTCATAGATGATTATCTGAATGCTCAAACTCTGTTTCAGTGCAAATGTAGGAAAGCAGTGCCATTCACTGACAATGCCATCTTAACAGCTGCCAGCTGTTCATTCCCAACCTATGCCCTCCTTCAGCTGTCCTTGTAAAGTTTACGGGGCCATGAGACAACTTGGATCAGATGTTCCCCACCCCCTCAAAAAAAGGAGAAAAAAAAACAAAAACAAAAACAAACTCAGGTTATTTTTAACTTGAACATATTCAATGCAGGGATGACCACAGCTAGATCTGTGACCTGAGATATTAGAGCAACTGCCTCTTCCATGCACTAATTTTCTTCTTGCTTTTTATATGCAGGTATCATAAGGAAACCAAACTGCATTTGTATCTACACTGCAATCAGGATAGCAAAGGGAGCAGCTGAGGGCTGGCATTCCCCCTGCAGAAGGCAGACAGCTGTGGCTGGTAATCCCCTGAACTGCCACTGTAGGTTTTGATAAAGCTTCTCTGGCAGAGCTCTTTGTGCTCTACCACCTTAAAAGGTAAGTAAAAAGTGCTAATAATACCGATGTATAAAGTCAAAGCCTATGCTACTGCCATGAATACTTCATTATGCATGAGAAATGTTTCTGTCTAGAAACACAAACAAATGTCTTTACTGAGCAGGAGGGAAATTTTCTCAACTATTTGGGTAATTAGAATCAGAAAACACAGGACTATTGGACACACAATCAATCAGCTTTCTGTGATAATCCATAGATTTCCCATTTTCATCCAGACAAGCCACTTACAAATACAGGTCTGTATTTTTAACTAGAAATTGAATTTGAAAAAGATGTTTTTTGAAAATGGCATAAAAGTACTTTACAGTCTTTGTGCACTACAAAGAGTTTCTATGGAGGGAACAAATTGGCACGATACCGCTTGTGTTGGTTTCCATAGATAGCCCACAGATCCCTGGAGGTCTGTGAGCTTTTTATAAGAGGTCTATGAAAATTTGCCTGTGAAAAATCAGGGAGCTTTTATTTGCTATATAAAGTTCTGCACTTCCACTGGGACGAAAAAGACAACTAGGAGCCAGCAAACTGGTATAGAAGTTTAGATTTGTAGAGTAGCTAACTGCATACTAATTTCTCACATAGGTGACCATGTGTGTTCACTCATGATGACTTTACTCATCTCCTGGGTTGTCAAGTTTGTTTCTCTGTGACCAGAATTCTTGGGATGACAATAAAATAAAACTCTAAGTGAAGTTAGATAGTACATGACAAAGTTTGCAAGCAGTTGTGCATGTGAGAAAGGAGCAAACTGTGGATTAGATGAATGTACAAGGTTCAAGGAGATATATAATGTGGAAAAAAATGAATGATAATGATTTTAAATATATTTCTAAAAGCAAGCTTTGTTTCATTCTCCTGTGTAATTAAAATTTTAAGACCTGCCTTTCTAAACAGCATATGGGACACAGATTTCCTTGTCATCTGGGAACCAGTTAGATAACTTTCTGTGTATTATCCAAGTTGCAGCTGATTAGGCCATTGCATATACCAGAAGTTTCCTGTGATATTTGTATGGACTACCATGGACAGCAAAACTATCTTGGAGCTTTTTGAAAAAATGATTTTCACCCCAAAAATGTCTCTATTTGACTAAGCCAAAACTGTAGAAAATGAGTGAAATCAGATTTCAGAATACCAAAAAAAAAAAAAAATTTGTTAAAACATGTTTTTGACACTTCAAATTAAAGAGTTTGTTTTCCTCTAAAATGGCTCCCTTCCACAACGTGGGAAATAGTTCAAATCCAGTCCTAATTCAGTCTCTTATGTTATACAGAGCTGAAAACAAAGCTTGAAAGAAGGGAATGAAGGAGAACCACATATGAATCCCCAGGGAAGGAAAAAAAAAAAAAAAAGTATAGTTGTTCTACTTTCTCTTCACATCTGTTCCCTTTCCTTTAATCATTCATTGGGAGCTGTAGTTCTAGTATAATTCTTATCAGGTATCTATTCCAGCTAGTAAAGCATAATGGTAGTGAATAATCTGTATCTATTGTTTTAACAAGTGTTCATGATTTTGTTTAATGATGAAATGAATACAAAATGCTTTCACTGCCTTCTAGCAGGGCTATTTATTTTAACTATATTGTAGATAAATGCTTAAAAATTCATTCCTTAAATCTGATAACAATAGAACACTTTTGCATGTTTGTGTCTTTCTTCCATACAATAATGAAAATATACTTTTTGTATTTTTTTTCAAGGTTATGCAGAAAGAAACCTAGTATATTAACTATAGTTCATTAGGGAACAATGGGAAAATTCTGTTTTATTCTATGTCCTGAAAAAAATATTGGTTAACTTCAAGTTATAATGTATGCTAAATGACTCCAATTCTGCTTCAGCAATTGGAAATGCAAAAATTATTTGCATTTTATTGCATTTATTTCAAAGCAAAAGTTTTCATGTACATTATACACTTAAATTGTTTTAGTTCAGTTATTTGGCCTGGAAATTAAAGTGAATAAATACTTAGGTGGACAATTGGAAGTAAGATATGTAAGTCTCAGGGTTCCACTGAGAAGAAATGTAGAAGTATGTATGGTCAGGGATGTTTAACTGAGTATATGGGAAAAAGGGAACAGAAGATTTCTGTATTTCTCAGGAAGGAGTATTGTGAGAATTTTTACCAGCAGAAGTTGACTAAAACAAAAATGTGAGGGTTGAGATTCAGGAGATTACTGAATTTGGCCAAGGAATTCATACAGTAAGTTACAAATCCTTGGATAAACTAAGAATGACAATAAGAGGATGAATCTCTTAGGAGGCTCTAAAATTGTGATGGATCTGAGGTCTGGTTACATTGAAGGAAATGAATCTCATGAGAGTATCTTGTCAATGGAGTGGTTTGTCAGGTGGAAGAACCTCTGAAGGCGCTTTAGGGGAAAGTCACTGGAGAGCAGCTCAGTCACATCTTTGTTATTGACTGACAGAACTTTATGATGACAGTCAATTTAGAAAACATCTGAGTTTAACTGTAAATAACTCTTCCAGCATTTCACTAAGGGGAGGGGATTGACAACTGGAATTTTGTAGGTGTCAGTAGTGGGAAAACTCCTTCCTAGCTCAGGTTCAGAAAGGTTTTGGGTTGCCTCATACCCAAGACAGCGATAGGGACTATACTACTACCGATGAAGAAGAAAGCTACAGATCCTGAAGCTGCATTGACTTATTTTAGTGCCTTCTTCTGTAGGTGCTTGGAGGCCCCCTTTGAGCACAAGGTTTCAAAAAAGAGAAAGCGCAGACTGTGCCACTTTTTTTCTCTTCTCTTTCCCTTCTTGCATGTAGAGATTGGTGTTTGAGAGACTCAGTAAATGGTCAGCCGACAGTCTCATGTGCAATGAGCTACTTTAAAATGGTGATTTCCTTAAGGCAGAATTTACAACTTTGCTGTTAGCCAACATAGTACACTTGTTGGGCAGATCTTCAGTAGCTGTAGTAACAGTCATACATGTTGTTCGGTATAATTAGGTGAAGCCTGAACAGTCTGTACTATGTGAGGATTCCACTTATGTAACCAATGTGAAAGAACATCTACATTCAATCATTTTTCATGACAGAGGACTAACACAACCAAGACCCTTTTTATAGGGGCTATGTATTAATGGAATTAATTCAGTTAATCTTTTTTTTTTTTTTTTTTTTAAGTAAGTTTCTATGATTTTTGCACTCTGATATATTCACATACTCTCCATTTTCTATGAATTCATCAAGTTGCAGAGAGATTTTTTAAAAAAAGCATTGATTTGGATGTGAACTGAGAACAAATTGAAATGTTCTTGTCATTTCACCTGCTTGGAGGAAAAGAGGTTTTTTGTTGTTGTTTTGTTTTTTTTTCTTTTACAGAGATGAAGAATTATTTTCTGTCATCTCATGTGTGTTGCCTCTTTACTTGAAGAGTTAAAGAATATATGCAAGTTTAATTATTTTTTTTTTTGTCTTCCCTTTATGTTACTCACAGATTCTTTTTTTTTAGTTATCTCTTCCTAATATTATTATTTTTTTTAAGTCTTAGTTCAGTCTGGAGTCCTTTATCTGACTCATGTTGTTCAGATTGACCCAAATGAATTCGCTGAATGTTCTATACAAACTGCAGGGACTATTTAAAGGCAGTGTGCTAGAAGGGCCATCACAGCTCAGACTAAAAAAGATCCATCTAGCCCAGCATCTTGGCTCCAAAACTGATGAGAAGTGGTGAAAAGTGGATGGTTACTACTGAAGAATGTTATAAAATGATAAGCATGTAGTGATAGCTATCTGCCTTATCTTCCCAGCTTCCAGAGAGATGCAACATCCTAAGTCAGAGGCAGTATCTTTGTGTTGAATAGATCTTGATGGATCAATTTGTCCAAGAAATTTTTAATTCACATCAAATTCAGTAAACCACAACAGCCTGAGGCAAGGAAATTTTAAGTTATCTATGTGCTATAATGAGGCAATGCTTCTGTTTTTATTAGCTTTGAATTAACCAATTATTTGTCACATCCTTGTTTACTGTCTTTTGTGATACAAAAACTTCCATTCCCTATTTGACCTGTCTTTGCTACTCATGATTTGGAGAGCTCTTTTCTCTGTTTATCTTCCCTTCTATGCTGACAAATTGTAGTTTTAGCTGTTCTTAGTCCTTGAAAATTGTTACTGCTCAATATATACTACATAGAGAAAGATTCCAGGAAGGGAGCTTCCTTGAGTTTATTACAAACAGGGATGCAAATCACTCATGCAGTTTGCTTCCACGGCCTTCTCTCTTCTGTGTGCTCCTTTTGTACCTTAGCAATCTGCTGGTCCTGCTAATTGATAGGTGTCCTGTTTGCTATGGAAAAGGGTTAACTGCAAATTTTTGATGGCCCTGTGTGTCTTGAGGCGTATGATGTGTTTATTTTCTATTTTCACCTTGAACTTCTGAGGGATATAGTCTTTACAAATGAACATTTACCCTCTGTTTAACCATAGAAGCTTTTTCTTAAGTATTTACTCTGAGAATTGAACCTGCTGGGAAATATCTTCCTCTTAGGACTGTCAGCTCTCATGTATCTTTTTCAACCTACTACTTTTCCCCACTTTTCTTAAACTTGATTACTCCATAGTGGATTTCTTCTTGTATGTTCATGTATGTGTAATGTTTAATTTCTTTACCTTTACTTTTAATGTAGCTCTTTGATATGGGACTTAAGGACTTAAGAACTACTTCTTCTTCACCCCCCCCCCTTCCCTCCTCCCCAATTATTATTCCTTTCATTTAAAAATAATCGTCTGCAATTTTCAAGTTATTGTGAAGAAAATTAAAAGATGGAAGGTGTTACTTTTTCTTTTAATGCATTATCTTTATTTGCACAGTCATTGCAATTAATAATATTTCTCTTTTCTAAGATAAAAGGATGCTGTTCAAGTGCTTCCATACAGCTAGAAGCTGCTGAGCATCAGCAACGTAGCCCACAGGGTGTGACCAGTACACCACCTGGGGATACATCCCAAAGCTGCCCAGTTATGTGTTGTGTGGGATCCTCAGCCACCTGCAGCAGTATTTTGGAGCAGGAGAGTAGCAGCAGTGGGTTACCACTGGGGCTGGAATTTATGGTTTCCCTCTGACCAAGATCTCTGGGACAAGATCTCTGGAGCACCTCTGTGAAATTGCAGTACATGCAATGTAACTAGGAAGGCCACTGTATGGGGCACGCAAATTCCAAAATCAGGGAAGTATTCAGGAAAAAGCACTAACAAATGCATTTTTCTCTAATAATTTTGCATTTGATTAACGGACTTACCTTACCTGAATTACCCTGATAGGCTCTGTCAGTTCAGCAGGCAAGAAAAATGTCAGCTAAAATACTGACTTGTAGCTGCATCTGAGGCAATGAACATGAACCTGAAAGACAGATAAAGGCAGTAAATCATTATATGCTGCTGGGGAAAATTAAAACTTGAAACAAACACTTTTTTTTTTTTTTTTTCCTCCTCTGAATTCACATATTAGAGAGGCTGAAGGGACATCTTTAAAAGTCATCTTACATCCCTGATACAACTATTGTTTCATTAATGTGGTTACAGGGCTGAGCCCTGCTAACAAAATGCACAATCTATTTTATTGTCAGCTTTTAAATCAAGCTGTTTCAACAAGAAGTAGTCAGACTGTAGGAACTTCCCCCATTTCATTGGAATGAGCCCTACACTATTAGGTATGTTTAGGGGGATATAAAGGATCCATTACAGAGTTTGCTGACTTGCCCAAGACAGCTTTAATAGATAGGGGGCCCACTTCTGTTTCAGGACAGTGGAAGGTTTGCATGAAACATATGAAACATACCAGAGAGGTCACAAACACCATCCACCTCCAAGCATTTAAGACAGCGGTATAATTACCGTAATGCACAAATGAATGAAATTCTTCTTTTAAAATAATTTCTTGTCTTCCCCCATTCTTCTTTTTAGTGAAAGAGGCTTTATGTCTAGACAAGCAAAGACTTGAAACCTAGTTTCTTCCCAATCAATTTGCTTGTCCTGCCCCTTGAGAACTATAAGCAATCCTTGAAACCTTCAAGACATCCAAACAAATTATTGCAGAATCATTTTTTTTTCTCCTTGTAAGTCTTAAGTGCTGAGCTGTCCTGGAACATATACTGAAATAATCCTCTGCCAAGGTGTGGAATCCAATATGCATGTAACCACTCAAGCTTCAGGTTACCTGGAAATCAAGAAAGACATTCTTAAATATTCTTAAACATGGTAAAAACACCCTTTCATTTTCAACAGAAATTAAAAATTGTGGTCAGAGACCAAACTGGAGGGAGAACATGCCCTGTCCATGTTTTGGATAGGATATTCCCAATGTAGGAAGTGCATCTGGTTAAATCTGAAGCTTTAGGTGACTGCTTTTTGTCTCTTAGAAGTGTCAGCTTTCTTGTCCCCTGCCTGAGGCCATCCCTCATCATGCACTGAGGACTGGAGCTGAAATACTCTTGCTGATCCTTTTCCAGTCTGCCTCATGAGATGAGGATAACAGGCATGTAAGTGAGAGCTCAGTCTTTTGGGACATTTTGTGTCTTCAGTTGCCAGTTACATCAGACTAAAATGCCCCTATATGTCTGCTTCAGTGTCTTCCTTAGGACTTTCAAAGCAGTTCCTCAGTAGCACTGACCAGAGCACCCGCAATAACTGCTAGTCCATAAGTGACTTAAGTTGTGTTTAATGTTCTGAAACAGCTCTGTTACAACATTGCAGTAATGCTGTCCAAACCCAGCTCTTTATAAAGTGCTGTATTGTATGCAAGACTGATGTTACCATGCACGATTTAAATGATGACACAAGCAAAACTTCTGCTCTAAAATGGAGAAATTAAAGATACCAAAATATTATCTTTCCTCTTGCCAAGGAGAACAGCTGGCAGGATGGGTTTACTGATCAAAAACTTTGGCCAGCAGACATAGGTTATCATTTTCACAGACTTTCCTTCTGAAATAAAAGATTAACAAAGCATGCTATTTTTTATTTCAAAATTGGAGGGTTTGTGTCTTTCATCTGGTGAAATTTAGCGTAAAAGTGAAAATAATATCAAAGTTACAGGCACCATAGGGAGGCTGTTAATGTGGGAACAAAGGGCATTTGGCCAGTTAAAATAATAAAAGACTATACAACTTTCCCAGTGATGGCTGAAGCCCAATTAGTACTTTCCAAGTAGAGCCACAATATTCCTTTCCAGATTATGTGGTTTGGCATGACTCAGAATGAGTAAACTTACTTTTCTACAAGGGAAAAATATAATTAACAGAAAAAACAAGGTCACACAGTATTATGCTTTAAGTAAGCAGTTATTCACCATGGGGTGTACATTAAACAGTCAATATTCATACACCTTGGACAGGCTGAGGCAGAGGCAAAGTAATGTCTCAGCATACAAAAAGATACATATATTATCTTTATAATATGTGCACCTATGTGCAAGGGTAAAATGCAAATAGTTATTTTATTTCCTTACTAGGGGATGTGAAAGGAGTGCATATTCAATGTCCATGTGCATAGTGCTCAAACATATGTTTCGAAAAGTACTCTGTCAATTACCATTATATACTTCTCAGTAATAAATAGTAGTTTAGATATTTTCCTTTAACTGCTTCCTTTAGATATTTTTTTTTCTCTTGCTAAAGGCAGAATTGTTTGGAAAATTCCTTTTGTCTTAATTAATTTTGTTAAGAGGACTTGCAACCTGGATACTCACATGGAAAGGCACTAAGAGTCTATTCTGATTTGTAGCAATCCACTTTATAGGACTGTGGAAGTTGCATGAAGCCCACTAAGACTCAACAAAGCTAGAAATAAACTAGCAGGGTAGGGAAAATGAAAGAGAAACTTCCAGTTTGGAGGTGAATGTGCAAATGATTTGTAAGGATAGCTTTTTTCTTCTGTCTGTTTTTTGATAGTGTTTTTGAAATGAACAGCTGCTCGGTTGGAGCTCAGGTAGAGGGGAAATACATGTAAAACAAAAGAAAACATGGTGGCTCAGGGTAAATATATACTATGGCAGCAGAATGAAAGCTGCCCTGCTGAGACGTCTGGTTGTTGCTCTACTAATGACACTGTTCATGAGAAAGTGAAGTGATATGCCAGGAGGAAGATGAAAAAAGAAGAAAAAGTCAAACTTCAAAAACCAAGGAACCACTCCCATCACCTGAAGCTTAGACCACACACCTGAAAGGGAGTAACCCACATCCAGTCCCAGCAGAGAATGAACATCCTTATCTCCCTTTCAACTCCACCAGTTTGCAGTCATTTTATATACTTTTAGAAAGTGCTTGTAAGGGAGGAATTGCTTATTTATTTCCTTCTCTTTTAATTATTATAGTAACCTGTGATATCAGAAGCCTTCATTAGTCGCAGCGTAGCTCCTGCATTATTCTGTTTGTATCTCAGTTGGAACAGTTTTTTCTTCACTTCCCAGCCCCACCTGGGACTACTTACTCTGTTCAGATCCCAGACAGCCATCTGAACAGCCCTCTCTGCTGTAGCTGTGTGTGTGAAGGAGGAGGAAATGCATGGGTAGCAAATGTGGGAGTAAATATGTGATCTGCTATATTGTTTCAATGGTTATGTATAGGTAACATGCACAATATTCATACTGACTTCTCTTTAAATTAATCCACAAGTCAATAACTAATTGCATACAGTACTGGAGTGTCATCTACACAAGTTAAGATATGCCCTGAAATACCTGATTTTTAAGTAGTTACTTGAAAGACAAGAAAATCCTCACTGGCTATGGACTTGCTCTAAGTATCAAACTACTTCGAAGCAGAAAAAAAAAAAAAAAAAAAACCTTACATTATAGACTATTATTGTAAACCACTCCCATTTTGACAGACTGAAGAAGAGAAGGCAGTACTGGGGCAAGGAGGCAAGGAGCAGAAGGGCTGTCCCATCAGCTGCTGCATACTTGCATCAGCCTGCATGGTACAGGAGCATCTGTGCTGATGCACAGCCCCTATTTCCTCGAGTGGAATTTTCCACACTTCTGTTCTTGAATCAGAATGTATCTTCTTACAACGTGGAATTACAACTTATGTAATCTTTCTACTGTACATACAGTGGAGCATGTATTTTTGCTCTTCAGCATTTCACCACCACCACTTAATCTAAGCATATACCTTAACCCTCTTATTTTAACACAGATTGATTTCACTGGTGTTAGGGAACTGAGTTGTTTAAGTAGGTGGTCTAACATATTTATTTGATTCAAGTTTATGAAGAAATGGAGATAGTATAAAAACAAGGAGAAGATAACTAAAATTTGATATACCTAAAGACAACTTTTCTGTATCTCTATACAAAGAAATCTACTTTTATGAAACAACAGTGCTATTTCATCTTGAGTCAGAGCTCTAAGAAATCTAATGCAAAGGAACTCAACACAAGAAATTCAAGGCAAATGACTGAGGAAAAAAAAAATCATTTTACATAGAAAATATTTTCTGGATACTTCTTCGTATAGATACCATAGAAAAGGTTTTACTTTATATTAAGTAATTAGTGAGACAAGCACCTCATATAAGTACAATCTTCTTAGTTAGGAAAAAAATATTGATTTTAATTTTAAATTTGCACCAGAATGTTGTGCACAAGAGGAAAAATAATTGCTTTTTACTTTGAGAATAATGCAATAATAAGATAAATGTTCAAGGGTGAATCTCTGCTCTTCAATGAAGCCATGATAGCTGCTTTAAATAGCTTAACAATCTCTTTCTGTATAGAAACTAGTCATGGCAAAATTATGCTGTGGAAAATAACATCTTGTCAAACAAGAATACCATGTTTACCTACAAAATCCACTATCCTGGCATGCAGTAATTGTATTTTATTTTTCCTTGTGTTTATGTTCTTGCAGTGCTTTCATCACCTTGTGGTTCTGTGTATCCTCCAGCACTGTATTAAGCAATGTGACTGATATCTGTCATGTGTACTTTAATTCTTTCTTAATTAGCCTAACAACTCTATCAGACTAAAATCAGTCATATGGTATTACCATCCATTGCATGTTTTACTTTGTCTCGTGTTTCTCTTTGTAAGGTAGTTTGTAAGTCCCTTTCCTTTATCAACAAAGTAAGTCTATCGCTGTCTACAGAGGAGAGAAATGAAAAAAAATGTCCCAGTTTGACAAATACTCTTGTAAACTACAACTAGTAAAACTGAAAGAGGAGAGTTAGAGGGAAGAATCACTTTCAAATTAATCTTGTCAAGCCAGAATGATCATTTGCAAGTTTCTGCTACAAGTACTGATGTCTGAACTTGTCTCAAATATTTCTTTAAAACTGTGAGTTATAGGTCAAGAGAAATAATCTCTTCTGACAGAAATATCAACTCAATTTTTGAAACCACTATCTGCATATGTTAAGTTTATAAGTCACAGATCTCAGGATTTGTAAAATCAAAGCCTTCCAAACTCAGCTTAACAAAATAAAAATACCAAGACTTATTCTTCTTTTGATGAGAGTCATTATGTTAACTCTGAAAAATGCTCAGAGCTTACCTGCTTGTTATACCAGTCATTAGTCCACAGCTATCAGCTCCACAGGGATTCCCTAAACAGAATACAACATATTAAAACATGACTAGCAACACACCAAATAGTCAGTACGTTAAATTAACCACTTCAACATCAAAGAAGGTATTATATAGCAATAGTCAAGGAGGGCACACTAAGTAAAACTAGCTTTTAATAACTTAATAAAATAATCCTATATAGATACAAATTCCCATCTCAATGAGCAGATTCCCATCAAAGTTAGAACTGACAAAAAGATTTTTTTGAGAATTCTATTAAGCTGCATGCCCTAGTAATTAACTCCCTTTTTGAAAGGATTTTTATTTTTCCAGCACTCAAAAAAAAAAAAAAAAGAAAAAACAGACTATCATATTTTAAAAAGGTTTATCTTTCTTCCTCCAAAAAATCCCTCAAAAAACAAGTTCATCTTTCTTATAAATGGAGAAGCTCCAGCTAGCAACAATGTTCTAGTCTTCTACTCTCTTTAATCATACAGCAACAGGTATTTTAAAATTGCTGGCTTCCATGTCAAAATATGGAAATCTAAATCATTTTCTTAAAGATTTAAAGTTTTCACATTCCTGGCTCGTGGAACTACCAGTGCAAATTCATTAAGATGCTTCTGAAAATCTCAATGTCTTTTTAAACCTAACAGATGTAGATTCTTCATTCTAAATGCCTGATACTTGAGATGCAACATTTACAACTAGATAGCATCAAAAGGCTTTTGCTTTGTGAACAACTGCAGAAGTACTGATGTAAATAAATAGGCAAATCCTAATTAATCTGAAACAGTCATGTAAAGAAAATATTTCAATGGTACTCCAAAAGCATAGACTCTGTGAGTCTTAAGTGTTTAATTGTTATGTCAACTTCAAAAAATAATCAAAAATAAGTAAAAGGACAGATATACTATGGTGTGATTTCTACAAATAGACTTGTAAATAATACTGCTACTACAGAGCAGTCTAACACAGAGATTTATGAAATTATTTTGATTTAGATAACACTATTGTTTTCTACCATTAACAATGTGGAAGTAGCTAGCAGCTATGTGCCATGCTTCAGATCCACAACAGAAAAAAAAAAAAAATCTGCTTCTTGGACAATCCAGAAACCTTTTCCCTAGCTTTACTGGGGAGAAGGTGATGGACTGCACACCCCCATACTTCTTGCATGCTACTATGCTACTTTGAGAGATTCTTTGAGTTTGGGAGCTTCTGCTCTAGTGGATCCAAGATTTATTTTTTTCCCCGTACAAAGTAAAATACAATATCTGAGCATCTATGAGTACACAAAAGAAAACAGATAGATAGATTTGCAGACATACAGATAAAAATCCTAGGTTACTGTGTGCATCATACCAGACTTAAACCATTATGTTCTATCACAGACTTCTGAAAAATTCTTACTCTTCAATGCATCACTCCCAGTGCTTTCAGTATGTTATCTCCCTTTGTCTCCCAACACTGTTCCTTTTTCTTTCAACTTATTAAAAACATATGTTACCTTTGGAAAAAGCACATTAAGAACAAACACGGTTAAACTATTTCTTAAACAGTAGTGTTGGCAGAGAGATTAATTTTAAAAATTGCTATAAAATAGGAGATGAGTTGCAAACAACATAGAAGGATCTAGGTAGGCAAATTAGGTGACTGTGGAGTTAAGTTGTCAGTAGGATACAACCATGAAAAAACAGATGTCATCTAAGGATGGACCAGTTACAGTATTTCTCATAGAGAAATGAAAACATCTGTGCTAAAGCACCTGAGAGCTTCTGCACAATTTTTTTTTCATCATGATCATGGAAGATAAAACAGGTAAAGAACTGCAGTGATTACCAGAGAGAAATCATCTTAAGAACAACGCTGCAAAATTTTTACTTGTTTAGTCTAACAAAAGCAAAAGCTGATACAGAAAATACTTATTCTCTAAAAACACAATACAATGGTAAACAGTAGGCAGGGATAAGAACTATTTACTCTACTGAACAATGTTGGCACAGGAACAAATGAGTGTAATTTGGCCATGAATAATTTTAGGCTGGAAATTAGAAGGTTTCTGACCAGAAAAGTGGTGAGTTTCTTGTACAAATAGTGGGGAAAAATAATAATAATTAAAAAATAAAGTTATTTAATGTTGAGTATTGTTAAATTCATGAAACTGCCTTGTGTAACTAAAGAACTGCATTTTGATCATTCAGGAGACAGTTTCCAAGAATTATGCTTGCCTGTTTTGTAAAAGCAAGGGCAAAATATATATATATATATGTAATTATATAAGAATTAAATCACATTTATGCATGTTATTAGAAATAGGGCTTAGGAAAATGCCATCCATATGTAAATGTGTCTGTAATTAAGTTTGTGCTTTGCTACAAGAAAACAATTTAACTTGATAAGTAAGTATCATATTGTACTCCAGTGTTTGGAAGTTGATTTTTCTAAATGGAAAGATGCAATCTGTCACATGCAGATTTCCTTCCTTCCTTCCTTCCTTCCTTCCTTCCTTCCTTCCTTCCTTCCTTCCTTCCTTCCTTCCTTCCTTCCTTCCTTCCTTCCTCCCTCCCTCCCTCCCTCTCTCCCTCCCTCCCTCTCTCCCTTCCTCCCTCCCTCTCTCCCTTCCTCCCTCCCTCCCTTCCTCCCTCCCTTCCTCCCTCCCTCCCTTCCTCCCTTCCTCCCTTCCTCTCTTCAATAGTTTACCATTCTAATTCTTTTATTTTGCCTTGTTGTATTCTTTTAGTCTCTTACATTCTAGAAAATGCTTTTATGAGGTCAGCAATGAGAGACAGCTGGAAAAAAAAGTCTACCTATTACACCAATCTGACCGCATTTGGCTACTGGCTTCCTCAGATAAGCATTTGTTGTTAGTGTAAAACAGCATTAGGAGAAAGAAAAAATATGTCAATTGCTATGGAAAGACATAGTCTGAATATCAGAAAAAAAAAAAAAGCAAACATAAAACAATGTTTGAGTTTTGAGTTAAAATAATAACTTGAAAAATGTTGTGAAACTAATTCCACAAACACAGAAGGAATTTGCTGAGATTGCAGTTACGAGGTTTGCCTGGAGACACAACATGAAAGCAGTGCTTAGGTTTTTCTTATGCTGCCTGTCATGCCTGTAATGGTCTCCCTGTTAATGGCCAATAAATGTGGTTCACCTAACACTGTAGTGGCCCTTGAAATTCAAAGCTGTGTTATGCCACTATGCCATCTGAGGAATTATAGTTGTTTGGAAACTGGACTGCATCCTCTCATCAGCAAAGCCAAGGAGCAGAAAGAAAAAGAAAATATTGCAAAATCAAAATAAAGGTATTCCCCTATCTGTGTCAAAATATAAACAACTGACAGAATCCCGTTGAAAACAGTGAAAGGATTACGTATGTGTATTTGAAAGTCATGCCAAAATTCTTTTTGCAAACGTATGTGTGCAAATGAATATAATTATACATTTATTTTCACCTTAAATTGGTTATTTATATTCACTCTGTAAGCCTACTTACAAAAGATTACTGTGGAAGAAACTGTAATCAGTTGCAGTATGCATAAGCTATTAGCTTATAGGTGATACGCTCATCAAATATTCTGAAAATACATCAAAACATAATCTAATAATATATCAAATGTCCCATTGTTAGTGTACTTGACCAGATAGTGGAGGAATTTAGCTGTACTATGTAGAGGAAAAGGGCACATACAAACTTCCCACCTTGCTGATCAAGGAGAAGCACAGTTATGCAGGATGGCTATAACAGGCTTCACTTCATTTGCTGAAAAAAAATAACATCCCTAATAGTCACAGAACCAAATTAAATAACTTTAGAATAAGAAAAAACATGTACATGTGATGAAGGCTTTTTTTTAGTGAAAAGTTGGTTAATTATTTGTTTATTGACATTAATTTGATTGATTTGAATTTTATTGAAATGATACAAGATTTTGATTGAAAAATTCCAATACTGGTTTATTTTTGCATGTCTACTATCACTGAAATATGTTGTTTCTTTGCTGAAGAAGATGTGAACGTCTACCTTTTTTCCAGCAATCAAGCGAAAAAGTACATGTTTGGAAACATGTTCATGGACAGCTACAGAATAGATTTCAGGATTAACTGTCTGAAATACAGCAAAAAATAGACACTTCCATATTTCCATAATTTTGTTAGTGGCTGAAATCAAGTGGTGCAAAGATGTAGTAAAAATAGTGCAAAATAGTCAAAAGCAAGAAACTCAATTTTCAGTTTACTTTAACTCAGCTTTATACATTTATGAAAACTTTTTTTCTCTTCTTCTTTCTTAACCACTCCTTACTCATAGTTACTAGCCACTGTATTCTGTAGCTTTTACAACTAACAGCTAACTGAAACTACAGACCTGAAGGCCTCAGGAAGTTTTTAAGAATAAAGAAGTCCACCTCATTAATTTTTTATTTATTTATTTTTTTGTCTGTAGTTGTTACTCAGGTACTAGCCATGATGTTGCAAGGTTGCTGACAATTTTCACATTTTTTCTTTACTTTTTTTACTTTTGCTTAGGAAGTACAAATGAGATACTTTAATAGTGCTATGTCCTCTTTTAAAAGAACATGTTACTCATTAGGAGTTGTTATTTCTCCTTGTATTTAGTGCTTAATGGCCAAAATGACTTGTATATTGAAAAGTGAAAAGGGACTTCTGAGGAATGCATTTCCCCTCTTTGAAGTCTGGTCTGCCCATCCCAATAGCACCCAATCAGCAGATGGAACTTTTTAAGGTTCCACTGCCACTTGTAAGTGAATAGCTTTTCATTTAGCTTTTGAAATTGAAAGTACAATTCCCAGGGAGGAGAAACAAAGAGAAGCTACTCTTAATTGACAGGTTATTTGTGTTTCTGAAGGTTACATATGTTCAGCCACAATGGAGGAAGAAATGTAACACTGAGTATAATCAGTGCTCAGTAGAGCTTAGGTGTCTCTCAGTAAGTTCTTCTCTTCAGTGATGGTGAAGATGTCATAAGCTGAAATTGAAGAATGGCAGGGATCCTAAGAGATGTTTTGGCATATACTATCATATACTAGGTAGAGTATTCTGCTGAGGGTAAGCCTTTAGAAGTAATAAAGATCAGATTTTGGTCCCATCCCTTCTAATTTCTGCCTTATGTCTCACTTCTTCCCCTCATTAGCCCCCTCATAGCATTCTCTTTAATATAGTTAGATGTTATCTAAATTTATAATCTCCAGGTTCTAAGACCTTTTCATGTATCTGCTGTGATGCAAAGGGACAGGTGAGATCCAAAGTTTTGGTCCATGTAGTCCAACCTCTGAAAGAATTCGTGTTTTAACTGGCAAACTGAGCTTAAGGAATTAAATTAGCTAGTAGCATGGTTCTGGTTTCCATCAACATTGAGGGTAGTATGAAATAGGGGCAATGAATGTATGGTTTTAGGTTAATCTTTGGGTCAAACTACTTTGAATTTTTGGCAGGTCCTTCTTTTGCCTCTGCCATTTGGTTACATTGATTTTTGAAGCAAGTTTTCCTAGCGGACTACATTCTAATCCAACAGGAAAAAGTAGTATCTGGGAAGCTATTAAATAAGGTTTCAGTAGCTTCTGTATTTTCTATGTGCATTAATTGTCAGAAAACTGAATAAACCAATTTGGGAGTAGAGAAGAGTATCATATAAAAGTACTTGCAAATGGCAGTAAATCCTTGAAGATGGAGAAAAAGAGTAAACATAACACACTATTTAGAAACTGGATGAAAGACAATTCTAAAGTAACTAGGTTATTGATCTGCCATCAATGAAAACTGCATTCCTCATTGTGCAAAATACACCATGTTCCTTCATCTAACTTTGGTCTCAGCTTGCTCATTTAAATAGTTTTCTCATGCAGACATAGCAAGATTGACTGAGTGCTGGATTATGAATGAATTTAAATGATCTTATGGCTCTGATGCAGTTCATAATCATAATTTAAAACAAATGAACAAACAAACAAAAAGACCCCTAACCTTTATGATTATAGTTAGAATAATTAAAACTCACGTACACATAATAGGAATATTCACAGATTCTCATGATCTAAATTGTATGTTTGTCTAAACCAACAAGTTTCTCTACTTCTGATATTCCAGGATATATTATTTTATTTACTAGATTTCACATTTGTCCTTTGAAAATACGTCTCTTAAAAAGGTAATATTGTTTCTGTGGGTGATGAAAATGAACAACTTACTCTGAGTTATTTAATGAAAAATCTAGAAACATTCCTATTTAAATGGTAGATTTATATATATAGTGACCAAATTTTGTGTGTATATGTCTATATGTCTCTCTCTCTATTTATATATGTAACACAAATACAGAATTAGGATATTCTTACTGTTCTTAAGGAGAAGGAATGCATAATAAAGTCATTATTTTCCCAGTTATATGAAGGTGTACACATACAAATCTGTTTGTGGTTTAGGCATAGGAAGTGTATGCAGGTAACTCTAACTTCTGTTAAGGCCTCTTAGTGCTTCTCGTTTACATGACATTGTTCTCTGCTGCTTACAATCCTGCCAGACTTCTGTCATTCAGCTGGTATTTTCTATGCAGAGCATTTGCATCATGTTGCCTTTTTCCTATGTGTTCCTATTGTTGTTGTTATGAATTATTAGCATGCCATTGCTTGGAAGCTCGTGGCCTTGCCCCTTTTTAAAAATACAGTAAATGTTCTCATGCCTGCATGTCTGGAGAGTCTAGTAGAGGTGGAGAGCAGTGAAGAAGGTGTTCTCCCTGGGAGATATACCTATTGGTTTCTTTATGAAAATCCACCCATGCTGGGGCGCTTGGAGCTGCCTATACTTTGAAGGCCAGACTGGAGCAATAAAGAACCAGCCTCATACCACTGAGCTGAAACACAAAAGCTCAACTGGAGGGCAGAAAGGAGAGCGTAAAGCAGAATGGCAAAGAAAAGTCTGTTTAGAAAGTATTAGTATTGACTAGCCAAAGACTGGGAAGTAGGTTCGGAAGTGATAGTGATAGCTGTTGTAAGAGGTGTGGGAAGCCCAGGGAAGGTGTTTTGCATGTGCAGAGGGATTATGACAAAAAAGTCGGTACACAAAATGGAAAAATGCTGAGATGGAACAAAAGAAGCAACAGCATGGGGCAAAGAACTTACTCTGTGCTCAAGACAAACACTCTAAAGAGCAGCAATTCAGTATGTTTGTCCTCATTTCCTTGGGAAACCAATCCTTGCTTACCACATAACACTAATGATAGCAATGCAAATTTCCTACAAGGTTTTCCTCTAATACTTGTCTGTACATTATCATATTTGTTAATGAAATTATTTTCATGACGTGTCCTGTAGGGTGAAAGAACTGTGTTTAGATAATCTTAATTATAAATAAATAAATAAATAAATAAATAAATACACAGAGATTAAGGTATCAAGTATTGTCTTATTTAGGACATACAATGTGAAGTACCAGAAGGTTATATTTTTGATTCCTTTACAGAGAAATGCATCCTATGCACATCCCCTGGCTCCAAATGTTGTTGTGAGAGCTCAGTACTTCAGCAATTTAGACACAACTGTCAACCATTTGGAAGATGAAGCGCATATCATAAAAAAGTCTGTTTTAAGTGATTGCCTAGCACCAAGTTCTGTAGCAGAGGAAAGGACACACTCTACCTCTTAAATATAATAAGAGAACCATTGAATATCAAAAAAGATGAAACTGTATGCAATTCATAACCAGCTCAGGCTTCTCAGCTTACCTGACAGAGACTGTCCCTCAGGAACAGGTAGCTGATAAGTTTAATGCTCATAAGATTTGAAGAAAATAATTCCATCTTAGAAAAGGAATTTAATCCATGCTGATTCTGTGCATAATACCAACCATGCTGTGTCACTTAGAGGAAAGGTGAAAATAATGTTTTGGCTTTCCAATGTAAATGGGATCTAGCTACTTAGGCTAATATGAACTGTATGGTCAGCTTAGAGATATTAGATGTGCAGGGCTTAGGTAGATCCCCTTTTCCTTCCAAAACAAAACAAACCAAAATAAAACAGTATTTAAGCTGTTCTCGAAGAGTACTACTCTGTATGAATGTCTATGTGAATAAACATATTTGGAATGTATTGGGTTATGGAAATAGTTTTTTCTCCAGTCTCAGTACTGATTGATAAGTTGAATTTTCTAGGTGAATATAACAAGAGCTGCCCACAAACACATAGAAACTAAAAGTGGACCTACTTCTCTTTAAGTAATTAATAGCTATGTTTTATTTAACTTAATAACTATATGGGTAGTCACCCATCTCAAAACCTCTCTGCATACCTCTCTCTCCCCTAGCCAAACAACCAGGCAATTCCTACTATGAGCAGAGGATGTATGATCACACCTGTTCCCCAGTCTCAGCAAAGTTTCTCAGCACTTACTACCTACAGGTGGTATCGCTACAAGTCAGAAGATTGGATGGTTTCTTTTGCCCTTGTGCCATTTGATATACTTTTTGAATTAACATAAGGAGTGGAAGAAACAGAAATTGGTGAGTATGAGAAAAGCCTTTTCTATTGAACATTTCACTGTGTATAACTGAGTATAATTCAAATGTATATTCCCTAGTGCACAATATCTGTAAAATACTGAGTATAAGTGAACATTACAATGGCAATCTAGAGTTAAATCAAAACAAATTGGATTTTTTTGTGTGTGTATGTGTTTTTCTTTTTCTTTTATTTTTACTTCAAGAACATTTCCCAACTTAACATTTTCCACAAGTGCTAATTCATTGTGTATTCAGGTTATGCATGTCAAGTCACGGATTAAGTATATTGTTGCAAACATGCTTTTGGATATGAAAGGGAAAGGCAAGGCAAGGCAAGGCAAGGCAAGGCAAGGCAAGGAAAGTTTTCAGACACAGTTGGGGCCTTATTTTGAATTAATGTTAATTTTTAACTTTGTGTTCAATATGACAAATTTTAACATACATGTAATTAGGGGGTAACCTGATCTTGAACACACAACAATAAACTCTATTGGTACAAGAACTGGGGAAGTCGTTATCTTCTTTGCAACTCACATTTTGGAATCCATTTTCCCTTTGTGTCTGTCAGAAATCATTCAATTTTCAGAACTTTTGCTTATGTTGCAGTTGTGCAGATAAAATCACAGAGCAGGTGTATGTTTATATTTCATTAAAAAAAAAAAAAGGAGTGAACTGATCCTGTGAGGTGCTATGCAAATATTTTAAAACCAAAGTTTTTTTTGGTTTGGTTTGGTTTTGGTTTTTGATAGTGTGTATAATATAAACTGAAATGGCAAAATTGTTTACCTCTATCACATCCTATGGTTATCACATAGCATCAAAAAGGGAATAAGCCACTTATGTATTTTAACTGTGTTTATGAGCTCATTTGGATTTTCCTCTGTTTAATTCTGAGTTTTCTGCATTGGAATGGTTGTTTTGGAAATGTTTCTGTTATCCTTTCAAGTCACTTTGGTCTTACTTTATTCTTAAGACTTTTGTCTGGGAATAATGGTGTCATTTTCATAGCAGTCAGACTGCAGAGGAATCTAGAGATGCTTTATACATACTTATCAATAATGCATTTTTCTGCATTCTCAGGGGATCATATTTCCATAGGCAGCTATATTTAATTCAAGAAACTGTAAGGTGAAAAATGAACAATTAAACAAACAAACAAACACAGCAGACCCTCCTGCTCAGGGCTTTTGTCCAAGCAGATACAACCATTACAGATCAAAACGTATGTGATGTACAGAAGCTAATAAGAATTGCTAACCTATTGAATACAAATGTCATGAACAGATATATGGTCAAGAAGGTCCCTTCCATTTGTAAATAATCTTATCCTGCATTGCTGGTTTAAGTGTATGTTTAGCTGAGGTAATGTATCCCGGTGAACAGAAAGCATCTTCTGTTCAACATTATGTCAGCTATAGTGGACTGTACCCTTATAATCAAAACAAAGCAAGAAAACAAACAAACAAAAAAGCCAGGAATAACTTTCACAAAATATTCATAATGGAAGAAAATGAATCAATGCATTTTTTATATCAGTGGCACAGGGCATTTTGCCATTAACCCTAGTGGCAGTAGAATGGACTCCCATATGTTTTTTATGTGTCTGACTGAATCACAATCAGTGCCTAGATGTAGGTGAGGGCGTGGATCCAGCAGAATACGTCAATGGAATTTTACTCAAGTGAATAATTCTGTTTAATGGGAAACTTAAAGAAGTGGTTTGGCCCTAATTTTGCAGAATCATTTACAGACAAGTAAAACACAATGGAAACATAAGCACAAAAATGGACTAATATTGTATTGCAATATAATGTAGATTAACTGTTGAATCACTATTGCTAAAATTTTTGGCTTTATTTTAGAAGTTTAATATTGTACGTTCTCCCATTTATTTCAGCACATACAATGACACAGCTTAAACTCTTCAGCTGTAGCTGTGTCTGATTAGCGATAGCCATACTAGGAAATACATTAGTGGTACAGTTGGCTATATTTTAATGCTTTTTTATGGGGTAGTATTGCTAATACTCATTTCATGATCATGTAGCTGAAAATGTTTTAATGTTTTTTTTACCTGATTAGCATGTGCAATATATCCTGCAGGCAGCCTGCCTTCTTTGAAACAACCACCAACCCAAAATGCAGGTCTTACTCACTGAGGTTCTCAAACTTTTTCAGAGTACTTCATAACAGAGTGAGTCTCACAAACAACCTCACCTCCTGAGGGCACTCTCCTAAGATCCTATGGCAACTACTGAAGGCACTTACATTGAGAGACAGCATTAGGCCTGACCAGCACTGAACATTATAAAGACGAGGCCAGTACAGAGCAGTAGGAGAAAGCCAGTGGCACATTAAGAATTCAGAATACAGAGTTAGGAGACTCCAGAGTGAATCATAGCACAATTTGGCTCAGGCCCTGAGATAAACATTTCAAGAGCATTTAAACTCCTTATTGTTTCTGCTTTGCTGCTGTTAATGAGGATATCTAGCAACCCATGACAAACCACTCTCTACAGACTGTCACGGCAGATAAGACTGGTAAAAAAATCTGAACGCAAATGCTCTACAGAAATAAAATAGTTAACAGACTACAATTGCAAAACAGTATATGATTCTAATGATTATGGTAATAATAATCACATAAATGCTAGCAGGTACTTGTATGATATTCTTCATTCAAAATCCTGTTTGCATGATCCTATCATAATTATACAAGTATGTTATATTTATGTACACAAAATCATAAAATAGTCATCATAGAACAGTTAAACCAAAACACCCAGTTCTCTTCTGAAAAGTTTAGTCTAAATCTCTTGTTTTATCACCACAGTATCATAGTATAGATTTTATAATTTCACTAGGGTTTAAGTCTTTGTTATGTGCAGATTTTTCTTTGTTAAGTTGTGAATACCATGTGAAAAATGAAGAATATATATTTAGTACTGAATAGACTAATTAATTCCAGCTGGTGTGGTAACTTGAGAGTATGCTGCCTAAGAAAAACAGTCTGCTAAATCACATTAATGAATAATCTAAAATTCAAGATTTTTCAATAATCATATTTTGTCCCCTTTCAAATTCCTTTGTTATCACAGCTCAAGCTCTAAAACCTTCTGTCTCTTCTACCTCAGAGAGCAGTATTCATTTGTGTACAGGAAATTTAGAAATACAATGAACAGTGCTTTAAGAAGACAAAATATCTACAATCCAAAGGGTTCAAGAACATCATTATTTAGGTATAATAGTTTCTTATTTAACAAAGAGTCAAAGCTGAATACAAAACCAATTCTTTGTGCAAAGCAATTCTGTAAGTGTATTTTGAATAAAGAAGTGTATTTTAAATATGCTTTCTTGTCCAGTTTTAACATGTACAAATACTGAAACACTTAATTAGATGTCACAAGATCATGCTTTATTATATAACTATGTGCTATAAACATGCATTTTTCCCCAAAAGAAATGCAACACAGTCATATAAATAAGAAGAAATATTGCTTACCTTCCTTAGCAAGTACTCCCTGGAGGCAGAGTAAATCTGGTTATAAAATGAAAAACAAGATTGAAGTGTACAACTCACACACATACAGACAGCAGACACAGTTGTCTCCATGAAGAATGCCTGTTATAGCCTTCTGTACATTTTTTCTAACTTCTCTGTACTGTAGTTATGCTACAAGGACTCTATGATTAAAATTACATTGTGTAGCATAGGTATAGGCACCAACATACTGCATAAATGGCTCTTACTGCTCCAGAAGTCACACACCATCCTATAGAAAATTTACACCTCCAAAACAGAGATACGTTACAATCAAGCAGATTGTGGCAAAACACTGTGCCTGGCTTGTCCGTAAAAGTTGTTACTTTCAGTGATCAGTACATATTCACAAAGCATGCTATCTTTACATTTACATATGTATATGCATATGTACAGGCACACATTTATAAACAGAGTCACAGCCTATCTCTCACTACCTCTTACTAAATGCTGAATAGGGGGGAAAAAATCTCGTTAGGATTACACACAATCATTTCCCTTGACCATGGCTTTTGCATTCGATTGTCATGTCACGCAACCAAGACCAGTGATGCTAGAGAGCATTTATAACCCAGACACAAGTAATTATTCACATAAGGCACCGAACTCATTTTGGCTTCCCCTGCGACAGCACTGCTACTGCTGTAGCAGTGCAGAGCCGCTGTGCTGTTACTCATTTGCTGCAGTCTTTGTGCAGAAGTATACGTTATAAACAAATTAGTAACACAATGACATCCAATGCCCAGCAACTAAAGAAAATCATAGAGAATCAATCAGCTCCTACAGCAGGCATGTAGATTGGCTGTAAAACCATTTAACAGTAGATAGATTTTCCTGTGCTGTCGAAGTTAAAGGCACCAAAAGGAAGCATATACTAAGGCATTTTTGTTCCTCTGTGATATTGATCCAATGCCAGACGTAGTAAAGCACAATGGGCACACAGTCAGCCCTGGTAAATTAGGTAAATTGGAGATCATTTGATGGTATTCTATTGTTGCTATTGTAATCACAGTAATTTTCACTGGTAATGGTGCTTCGTGATGAAGTGCAGTTCTCACAGGATAATTGTGAAAGGTATCGAAAAATTCAGGGTGTAGCATCTGGTTTTAAAAGCTCTTCAGATTCAAATTGGCATTTTACTTTATCTTGAAAATTTATTAGAGATTCAGATCATGCCGGTTTAAATGGAAAGGTGAAAGCAGGGTAATTTCAATCTATGAATTATTCAGATTCAGACTGGTGAAATTGCCATCCATGAACTGATTCTCTGACAGTCTCTTTTGCAGAGCCTCCATTACGCTTGTCATTTTTATTTCTTTATCTACAATCTCTTTCTCAGTTACTGCGCTTGTCCCTTAGGGCTGTGCTTCACAAACCAAGTATTTCAAATTGGCAATAACCTAAATGTGTTGCAGTCTCAAATCACAGTCTCCACAGGCTGTCTTTTCCAAATCATTAAAAACCACATCCACGATGGTGTCTGTTATGCTCTTCGATTAGATGAATTAAAAAAAAAAAAAAAAAGAAGAGAAGAGAACAGGGCATCATATCGTAGAACAGTTATGTTCCTGTAACAGTCCAGCAAATAAAGTGATGCTTTGTGTTGGTTCCTTTGTTGTCAGTGTAACCCATTCTAGCTGCATAGCATCACGCAGGAAGAAACAACTGTTAAAGCAGGCTGACTTTGTGCCCTGATTTCCAGCAGAAGCAGATAAGGGCTGCTTTACAGGCAAACTAATCCACGCAAACATACACTCAGAGACCAAGCGCAAGTAATAGCTTCTTACAGGCAAGAAAAAAGAAGTAATAGTAGTAGTAGTAGTAGCAGCAGTTGTAGTAATTGTAGTATTAGAAGAAGGAGAAGCGACTGGATAACCGAAAGTGTTTCGTTCTCACAGACTCCAACTGATACAGACTGCAGTCCCAGAGACTCTCCACTTGATGGCTGGTTGTGTCATTGCTAGTCGCCTGCTGCCCTGTATCCAGAAGGACTGGGATTGATTTAGTTCAGAGTCTGGTTTCTCATTTGAGCTTTGCTATACTGCTGTAAGAAATTGCGGCAATCTGTATTACCAATCTATACGACCCTGGGATGCTGGCACGGCTTCAGCAGTGGAGTGCCTGCAAAGGCCCCAGTCCGGCAAACAGTGACAAACACCATCATCTCCTTTGTCCTATGGCTGCAGGTATATCATCGTGGCATAAAGAACCTCTTAGTATACAAAATGAGAAACCAGGCGTTCTTCCTCAGAGGCAGTTTGGGTACCGAGCTCCGAACAGTCCCTGTTCAGCTGAGAGCGCTGCCAGGCTGAAGCCAACACATCCAGGCTGCATGTCTGTTCCTACGCTAACACCAGGAAAATCTCCCTCATACAAAAAAAAGACAAGAATAAAAAATCTATGCTGCTTTGTGCCTGGGTCTATGCGTCTGCTTTGCCGCACTGCGACTAGAAAACTGCAGCACTAAGAGCTCTGGCAGTTGCGATAATGTAGAAAGCAGCAGCTCTGTGACACAGCAGTCAGCTGACTTGCAGTGTTATCATTCAATGTCCTCTATAGAATAAGGCCAGTTTCTAAGGTAGCACCAGAAGGATGACCTTGCATACAAAAATTGGGCTAGAAAGAGCGGCCGTACACTTGTACACCTGCAAACGATTTGGGGGTGATATGTACCATTTGCATCAGGAACATGTGGGTCTTTAGCCGTCTCTTTTCCCTTCCTCCTTTCATTCTTTACAAAACAGAACTTGGCATTTACTGAGCAGTTTTCCTCCTGCAGTGAAATAGTCAATATAATAATATGCAATTGATTAAAACACTATTGATAGGTAAATTAGCTTAAAATTATTGGTTGTAAACCAGATTTCTCAAAAAAAAAAAAAAAAAAAAAAACGTACGTTTTGGTTAGAAGAAAAAAAAAAGAAACGTGACTACAGACTCACTTCAGGAGAAGTAATGTGATCAGGTAGACACATCTGAATGGCAAGTCTTAATTGGCAAGAACCCATTTCTGAATTCCCATCTAGACATTTCACTACCATGACTGAATTTCATGGCTCTCTGTAGTTCCCAACTAAAACCGCTTGGAACATTTGGTTGCTCATGCCTCTGGGAAATTGGAGTGGAAAGCTTTAAAGTTACAGCCGGCAAATATGAGAACTGTTAAAAGTTCAGAGTCAACAGGAAGCAAGTGCCTTACCACCACCTGGGACTTCAAGAATTCCCTTGGGGAACGTGGGGCATGTTCTTGAAAAAATTCACCATGCATCTACCTCCTTAAGTGATACATAAAGCTAGAGCAGCTCCTTCCAAAATTGCTATAAATCATCTTGCCAATCAGTTACAGAAAGAATTTATGTTATGTTATGTTATGTTATGTTATGTTATGTTATGTTATGTTATGATTGTTATGTTTGTTATGTTATGTTTGTTATTGCATTGGCCTAGGACAGTTCAGCTTCAACTCGTCTCAAAGGACGTGCCATAGTTGCACAGGCCAGAACTAAATTGGTTCTCACAGTTACTACTGGAGACTGTTCATTTCAGTGAGACGCTTTATAACTTCACTATAAAGTACTCATAAAGCCAAGTAAGTGAGCAAACGCTATACACCAAGTTGGTATCCATTGTTATAACTTTGATCTTGCTAAATTACATTAAAGTGGACATAATACAGAATTCTGCTATAACGAAGGAATTTGAACCAAAAGAACAGACGAGCAATACTAAAACCGTAATAGTGGTAAAAGCTGTGTTGTATCTTTAAGGTGCAATTCTCTTAGACAATGCAGACAGTAGAGCACCCATGCAAGGACTGCACGTCCATTGCTATATTGCTTCAGGGAGAGAAATGTCTGTTCTCATGTGTATCCAGTTAATGGACGAGTAATATAGCCACAATCCTGTCACTTCCTTAATGATATTTTATTAAATGCCCCAAAGGCATTTAATTCCTGCAGTCAGCAAAATCAGCACAGATGTCTAGTGGGGAGATTCCTGCCCTCTCTCCTCCCCTTCACAAGGTAACAACCACAATCCTCAGTTGCCTGCTGTGCCTCCATAGCACCATGCATGTGCTATTCAAGAATATTTTTTCATACTGATATAACTCTTATAAAAACTAGGAAGAAGCATGAAGTCTAGGCAAACTCCAGAAAGCCGAAGGTGCCTGTTTTTCTGCTATGTATGGATTTGATGGATGATTCGTGTTATCTTAATGGCTAGTAGTGAACCTCTCGCAGTGTCTCTTGGTTCTTCTCAGAGCTAGCGCCAGAAAACTCAGGTGTGCTTGGAGGCCCCAGATAAAAGACAGGGAGAGAGGGGGAGGCTCTTTTCAGAACTGGCCATGATTCTCCTCTTCTGCTGAGCTCCTCTCCTTTCCTCTTTGGCCTCAGGAAAAACTAGGTGGATGTTCCTCTAACAGGGGTCTTTCAAGCAGCAGCCCTTCCAAAGCTAAAGATGGTCTGTAGATGGCAGAAGATGTGTTTCTACCAACCATTACAGCTGTGGGTGAGGACAGGGCAGGAAGAAGCACTTCTCTTCCCAACTCTGTGCGACCAGCTGACGATATAACGAACACAAAACTTCTCCCAAGATTTTTCCCTGTAATCCCATTGTCTCTTTGGGGATAGGCAGAAGTATTTTATTCCCTAAAAGCTCTGCAAGGCTGGAGTATATATCTTGCAATCTTTGCTGATGAAAGGGTGAAGGAAGCCAGCTGGCTCTGGCAGCAGTGCAAGGAGGAGGCAGGCCCTGGCGGGGTCAGGGATGTGTGAAATGCAGGATGGGGCATATCCACTGACAAAAGTTCAGGAACTTTCCTAAAACCCACATTAGTTTTGTGTTCTGAGATTGGCTTTTCACTTCAGTTTTCTTGTGTTGATGAAGGCTAATGTAATTTCCTGTAACATGTATAGAGCCCCTTTCCTAGTTGTTTCACCCTCCTCCCTCCTACCCCCCTACTCACCAAGATTTTGATTTGGTTTTCTTAAAGTCTTTTGCGAAGGTTCAAAGTTCAGTGTTTTGATTAGTTCTTGGCTATGTATGCACATGTATTTACTATATTACAGTGCATTATGTTACATTAAATGTAGGGTAAGAAATCACACTTGGACAAATTCGGGAAAAGTGACTACAACATTGAAATTTTTACCTTGTTTACCACTTAATAACTCAGGGAACAGAACAGATTAAAAAATTGCCTTTTTTCTCTCCCCATTTTCCTTTTTATGAAAATGAAAATTGCATCCAAGCCCATAAATTGTATGCCAAGTTTTAGCTGAACTCAATTAGAAACAGCTTAAATATTAAACTGAAAACTTAAGGGCCAGTGACATTAAAGGGACATTCTCTCGAAGGCTCTTAACCATAGCACTGCTAACAGGATGTTGAATTAGAGCTGGATTTTTAAGGCATCACCAATTATATTGCACGTATTATGTGAAATTATGAACTCAAAACATTTTACAAGTCCTTTGGATGTTGTCTTCTCCTTCCCTAAACACATGCAATGCCACATATTAGTAAGGCTGTTTTATGTTCTCTGCTTTTTCCCTGGTTGTTTTGTTTTGTTTTAATATATGTTAGTTATAGGTTTAGCCAATGTAGGTACTTAAGTGCAAATTTTTTTAATCAGCTAATATTTATTTTCAATAGTCTTTCAATTTTACTGTTTACTTCTCAAATTTTAGTAAATATATTTTATTTTATTTTAACTATACTATTGTGTAACCAAGTAACAGGAAATGCACTAATCTAACATTTTTTCCTACCCTTTATTAGGTGACCTAATTTTTACTTCCTTCCCTTACAAACCTTGGACCTTCAGGTATTAAAAATAATATACATAAATTGTAGAATACCTTCTCAACAGCTGGTTTTCTTAAGATTCAAGTGAAGTAGCATATTCACTACCACCCCCTTCTCCCTGCATCTTCAGTAAGCTTCATATAAGTCAAATCTATTGGGAGGAAAAAACAAAAAAACAAACAAACAAACAAAAAACAACAAACAAACAAACAAAAACTAAAGATCTTACTTTATTTAACATAATTCATCAAGGAACTGACTTTTCTAAAAACCTGTAATGCTTTCAAAACTGGTTCCTAAATACACACACCAAAAAATGACCCTATCAAGTGGGACTCAGACTTGAGCTACAGAATTGAACTTTTACAGGATGCTCTTAGAAGACTAACAGGAGCTAATTAAAAATATAACTCTTGTCACAGAAGTGAAAGAGAATCCTGTGTATTTCCCAATCCTGCTTCTGCAAATCCTTCCTGCTGAAACAGCTGAATCAGAACAAATTGCTTGTGTGCAAGTTACTTCAACCATATGGTGGAAGAAAAAAGAGCCGTGTGCCTCCTCAGCGATGTAGTAAATAGGAACTACCTCCATGTGGTTTTACACATTTATAGCTAATGTGGAGACCTAAATGTGAAATCAGGGAAATGAAGTGAATTCGTGAGTCTCCCTCTGGGACTTGGGACTTATAACCTATTAAAAAGATGATACTCATTCAGTTAACAGCTAAATATTTTTTTCATTGGTGATTATTGTGCTATGAACAGTCTTTTTCATCCAAGTGAAAAGAAAGCTAACTGTGGAAAAAAAAAATGATATACATAAACTACTAACAATAACATGGATGTTTTTGATCCAATGCACAAGAGGATCAGTGTTCCAGGCTGGTGAATAGGATGCGACAGGAGTGTCAGTAAAGGACAAGCACAAAAGAGACATCTTTTTGTCCATGGCACATCATTGGTGTCAGTCACTAATGATCTGCTTGACATGTTGAGTACATAGCTCAGAATCTATCAACATTACATCTTTTTTTTTTATCTTTTTTTTTTTTTTTTTTTTTTTTTTTTTTTTTTTTTTTTATCATTAATGGAAGTCGGTTCAAGATTTCTGTGGCAGAAATTGAGGCTTGTGCAGACCAGTGTCTGTGTGTCTTGTGGAAGATTAAAATTACATGTTTGACCTTATTTGGATATGGCATTTGATAAATCTAGGATAATTAATCATGGAATAATCTATGAGATTATCCATGTGGGGCCTCGGTTTCTTCAGCTTTTGTTTGTGCTCCAATTGGTATTTCTGTTAGCTAAGAAAGACTGCAGTGGTGCCAGGGATGAATGAGGAAACAATCCTGGAAAGAAATAAAAAGCAAAAAATATGGCATAAAGTAGGGGAACCTCTATAAAAGGACAAAACTGAGTAAGTACACAGCACATATTGGCCAAATGCAGCAGGCTGCAGATAAAAAGCCATCAATCTGCTACAGCCCACCCAGAAACCTGAAATTCTCCCCAAACTTGCAGAACTCTAATCCTCTAATAAAAACAACTCACACCTATATCCAAAACCCTAAGACCTCATCAGTATTTACATGTCTGTGTATTTTTTTGTGCTTGGTATGTCACATTAAAATTGTGTTTTTCTTACTAGACGCAGTTTTAACAATCAGTGTTGGTTACAGTTAGAAAACAAATCCAATTTGTTCATTTAAGCCATTAAAATACACCCAGCTAAAAATAAAAATTGGATTTAAAAATTGCAAGTAGAAATAAGCATGCAGGGAAGTGCTAAAGTGAATGCAATCAGTTCCAGATTTAAAACAGCCTCCCCCCACACACACACGTCCCTGTTTCCACTACTGGGTGGTCACGGACTCATGGCTCTTACCAGTGGTTTTCTTTACAGTCATTCCAGACTTGTGTTTTTCACTCACTCACTTTAAAATGGACAGAAACGGAGGTATTAACTTAATTTTCTACAAGCTTTCCATTAAATTTCAAAACACCCCCCTAAGGAAGCAGGATCCTGAAATGCTGGTGGAGCATTTCTGACCAGTGAGGCAGTGAGAGTCTGGAAGACTCTTGCAGGCCCGAGAACTTGGGCTAGGGAAAAAAAAGAAAAAAAAAAAAAAAAAACTGTTATCCTTCAAGATCTGATTTGCTAAGATTATAGAGGAGAGGATATAAAGTAAAAGGAGAGCACTGAGCTCTGAGGCAGTAGCAGTTGTGGGGCTTTCTGCTGTCCTAGATACAGTCTGGTTCCATGAGGGTGGATGGGTGTTGAGTGCACTTCTGGGGCACATCTTCCACTTCTGTGCCATCCAAAAGGAATCCAGCCTGTGTGCTTCAAAGGAACTCTGCAATGTCAACATAAACAGTGTAAATGCAAACAATTGGAAGATTTGCTTCAAAAGGACCCTCTTGATCCAAGCTAAAGTGATAATGGATCAACAAAGACTCCCTTCCAGACTTACAGTCAGTAGTAAAACAGTGCCACTTCAATGAGTCACTGAGGATGGATCTGCCACCATACTCCCAGAACAGTCCTCATCCATAGTATGTCCAGAATCAGGCCCTCTGTGACACAGAACTGCTTAATATTACATCCAATATCCTCAAAAATATCAGAACCTGGGGATTTTGTGTAAAATTCTGAATACAAATAATTTGATAATATTTCATGGACTGGTGTAATTAAATCCAATTAAATGATCCATTAGCACAGTCACTTCATGTTTTCCTGTTCCCATTAAGTTACTAAATAAACATTTGAAAATCTATTGTATTTCTTCTCATTTTAACTTACACGTTTTTCACCTTTCCCTTCTTCGCACCACAGCCCTGGCGGCCACATGGTCCCCCCTTTTTTTTTTCCTTCTCTCTCTCTCTCTTTTTTTTTTTTTTTTCCCTGTTCTCAGGCACAATTTCAACTTGGTCTCACCTTTCCTAGCTAGAGGGGCAAGAGCTCAGCTGTGTCCCACCCATCCAGGTGTGTTGATCTGGCAGGTCCCAGCTTGAAATTCTCCTACATATATGCAGTGCAAGGTTCAGGAGCTGAACACCTTGCCTTGCATAGGATCAAAAGAAGCATCTAGCTGTGAGGCAGCAAGGAGATAATCCTCATCTCCTCCAAGGAAAAGACCAATGGGGTTAGAGGGAAGCATCCTATGAGTTTGGCTTGACCACAGGCAAAACTGTTAGGTCCTCCTGTATCATCCTCCTCTCTGTACACAGGGCTCCCTGCACCCCAGATGTCAACTTAGCTTTCCTAACACTAAATATCTATTTTTAATGAGATTTAGCAAGCTTTCTCTGCAAATGATCTTTCTGACATTCTAGAATAAGCAGAGCAATAAATCACCATGTAATGCAGGTTTCATGTTTAGTCTGCTGGGATCTATGAAGCTGTGGTAATGCAGTGACTTAGTTAGAATTAACCAAATCATCAGCTCATTCACTAGCTTAATGGAAAACATTTTACATGCAGATTTATAACTTGTTTTACTGCTGAACCATAAGAGTACTTGCACTTCCATATGACTTTTATACTGCACACAGCTTAGTTCACTGCTCTAAAGCAGTGAACTTCCTTGCAGAATAAAGTACTCAGAATAAACAAGATTGTTGAAACTGGTCCCAATATACTGCTGAAGGCCACCTCTTATCATTTAGTTTTTAAATTGCATATCCTTAAAAGTAAGAAACAAGCAAGTTGTGGCATATACTACTATATAAAGGAATAAACATTTTCACAACACTCAATCAAACCTGCATTAAACAGAGGTCAAACAGTTACCAGTATAAATGTTTACTGCCATGTAGCATCATGCAGAGCTGCAAGATAGTTTAATGGTACTGAATACTGAAGGGAAGTCACAGAATCACAGAATTCTAGGGATTGGAAGAGACCTGGAAAAACCATCTAGTCCAATCCCCCTGCAGGAGCAGGAACACCTAAATCATGTCACACAGGAACGCATCCAGGCGGGTTTTGAATGTCTCCAGAAAAGAAGACTCCACACTCCCCTGGGCAGCCTGTTCCAGTGCTCTGTCACCCTCACCATAAAAAGAAGTTTTGTCTCATGTCATGCAGATCTTGCACTCCTGTGAAGAGACAACATGCAAAAACTGAATGTATTGCCAGCTCAGGGATGCATTTTGCTTTACAGATCATGATTACTCCCTTAAAAAGTCCATGGTAATTACCCTCCATGCAGAACAAGTGCAAATTACGTTCTAATTGCAACCATGTAAATTCACATATAACTGTCAACTTTTGTGTCATGTTTATATGTATTGTTGCAGTAACTCAGAGAAAAAACACAACCAATTTGTTGAAATTCTCAGTGGCATATTTATTTGGTGCATGTGTGCTGGAGGACCATGGCTAGAGGATCATACTCCGTACATGTACATGTTTTTTCAGCAGGCCCACCCCACACGCATTCAGCATGTAGCAGTGCACACAGTGCCTGGAGCACTGGCATCTGCCATGCAGATAAGGACCACACACACAATGACCCTCACTCTCTATCTCATCCTTAACCTAGGAGCCTTCCATCTTTTTTGGGGGGGTGGGGGGGGTTGGTGGAGGATAACCCACATGTATGTGTCATGCTAAGACACAAAGTCAAGCAGGCAAACACAACATGCTCTGTTAGACAAAGCACCAATTGCTAGGACAAGGAGGATATCCCCGTGGAAATACCAGTCTGGGTTTACCCAGTCTCTTATGCTTTGTTTTTCATCAGCATCTGCTGTTGGGAAACAGGAAACTGTGCTTGATGGACTCTCAGCCATTCAGAGGAACTCCAGCACAATGAGACGTAGCACACAGCAAGCACACACCGATTAGCAGATGTGCCTTCAAATCCACAGCGCTTTCACGAGCCATGTGAAAGCACTTTGCAGTCACACAGCTTACAGATTGCTGTCCTTTAAACTTTAAATATCATTGCATTTATTGGTTTTTGTAGTTTTATATGCCCCTTGCAAAGTTCTTTTTTCTCCTTCTATCTGTAAATCAAATATAGCTCAATCACAACAAAACCAAACAAAACAAAAAATCTCTTTTTGTGGAAAATAAAAATGTGACTTTCCTTTTTGAAACCTGAAATGAATGATAGTGATTATTCTTTCCCATTGGTCTAACCAAGCCAAGATTTTATGTACAGTATTGATTTTGGTCTACAGTCTGAGGATGGAAATCACATTTCTGTGTGTATTTGACACTACACAAAATGCAGTGTATCTCTGATCTTATCTGAATCTATAAAGTGCTGTTATGCTAAGCAACAATATAGCAAATGATTAAAAAAATATATAAAAAAAAGTCAGCAAATGAAGCTGAACCAGTTCTTCTAGCTAAGCTGTTACATGCAATTAGCATTCATTTTGAATGGGTCCCCTTTTCCTTTCCAGAATAGTTTAAAAACTGAACTAGATGGCATCAAAGTAATACACGCCTCAGTTAACAGATTTAAAAAAAAAAAAAAAAGTCGAGTGTGTTTCTTCTTTGTGTTCGTATTTCATTTTTATCACGTTCAAACATATGCTTAAAATGTGTTAAAGCATTTATATTAAAAGAGATTTCTCTGATCTACGTTAACCATTTTCCTGAAGGTTCTTTCACAGTTCTCCATCTTAATGAATAATAATAAAACACGTGATCCTGTTTCTGATAGTAATAGATTAATTCCCTATTGGCTGAAATACAACTGAGTCCCCAGCCCTATGCAAGCCAGCACATGTCCATAGACCAGGCACCCCAAAACCAAGGGGTTGCTGTGTACCTCATAAGGGTGTAAGGGGTTGTATGTGTATCTCATAAATGCAAATTTCTGACTTTTTTTGGAATAGATTTCTTTTTTTTCCAGTTGATCTTCCTTGATCAAGTTTTTGGTTAGTGAGATTGTTTTATGATTATTATTTATTTGATAATAAGCTTATTCAATTGATTGTGTCAAATTCAAGACCAAAATTCTAGGTCTGAAATAGCATGAAATACAACTCTAGGTTTGAAATGTAATGTTAATCAATGAAAATATATTAAAAAGAAAAAAAAAACTGTATATTTACTGTACTATGAAATGAATACCAGTTTATATAAAAATAAGATCTGTCCTTTGATCTTTTGGAAGGTTAGGATCTGCCCACCAGGCTTTGCTTGTTCCACCTCCAGAAAGACTGGCAGTGTTCATCCCTCTGCAGCTTTGGGTGTGCAGCTGGTCAATGCACAAAACATGCCAAGGAGACACACACCAGCCTAAGGCTACCATGCACTCTACTTGTGCTTCTTGACTGTCAAAGCCTGCTGCAATACCAAGACCATTGCTACTCTGTCTGGCAAGAGAACGTCTTTTTTCTTATATGTTAAAAATGCATGTTTTAAGTGAATATGTGCAAAAAGATTTAATCTTTTTTTTTTTTTTCTTTTAACAGAATGCCTAGATTAATGTTAAAATAAAAGAAATGTTTTACTAATATAGTCTAAAGACTGATAGGTAGACATTTTAAATTACATTTTAAATATTCTTGCTCTCTCCACTTAATTTCACTGGATAGAAGTCTGGATTTAATAATTACTTCTCATTTTGCTCAGAGCTCTTTTATAGCCATTTAATCTTTTGACAACCCATCTTTAGCTTAAATCTTTAAGTTTTCCCTATTTGCTCTTTATTTTAATTAGGCAGGGGTCCAATCCCCTCTCCACCTTTACTCTGATAAAGCTTGTCTTTTTTATCCTACCTACATATATAAGGTTTCTCCACTTTCTTGGAGTGTAATTCTTCTCTAAGCCTATAATTCATCTTTCCTGAAAACAAATGACTATTACCCAAGAATTTTCAGTAGTGTCTTACTAGAACCTTATATCAACGACACTAATGGTTTCCATAATCCCTGCTAATAAATAAATAAATAAATAAATAAAAAGCTAAATTGATCTTAGTAACAATATGATTTATGATTTATTAAATTATGAAATTTATAGCTTTCTATGGCTACAGCACCTTGATAACTGACATTCTTCCTGTGACAGATTTGTATACCCAGGCTGCTCTCTCTGCCTTTGTTGTTTATGACCACTGAACACTTACCCAATAGTAAAAACAATTGCTGGTAATCTGTAGCAGCCTGGTGTTGCACTTTGTACTTCCTTATCCTATCTCTCCTGCCCCATTCATACAGAAACACAGTTCATGTATGTTATCCAAATCATCCTCTGCATTAGCTATGCCTCTTTGTGTTATGAGTGGATTTCCTTAATGTGCTTCCAAAGCATTAATGAAAGTAATAAATAAAAACCAATGCCGAGACAAATCCTTTCACAGCTTCACTGCTAGCTTCCCTCCAGACCAAACCTACCCTCTTCAGCAGAGTCCAGAGCTGAGGCCCCTGACTCAGTTTCTCCCCAGCCTCAGAACACTATAAAGATCCCCATCTTCTCAAGTTTAATTAATAATTTTCTGGGCAGTACTATATGAAATACTTAACTGACCTCTGAGTGCTATTTTTTGTTGTTGTTTGTTTGTTTGTTTATGTTTGTTGTTGTTGTTTCCTTCTAGATAATCATTTATTCTATCTAATGGATCTTTTGAGTTACTCAGCCACAACACACCTTTTGTAAGGCCAAGAGTGTGCTTGCCCCATTTACCATTTAGTTCTATCTGTGTGTTACACTGCCTGAACTCATGAGGATCACAGAAATTTCTTTTTGTCATTCAGATATAATTTTGTTTGGAAAACCGTGTTGTTATTAATAATACCAAATCAGTACCAGTATTAAGAGTATGGTCCCTTCAGTTTGTCACAGTTTTATATCTGTAAGTGCCAAAACAGGAGGCCATTCCCCAGCTCCACTACCTTGTGTTGTCTTTCCCTGCCTGGGCCTATTGCCAGCAGGGGACTTCTGCTGTAAACACAAAGTCCAGGCCACAAGTAGAAGAGTTCTCATAGGGGATACCAGGGAGGTTTGTTTTATAGGTTGGTGAGAGCCATGATTTCTCTTACATGCTAATTTGAACTCTTCACAGATTATGGAAGGAAGGATGTTTTCTTACCTCTCCCCATAAATGCCCCAAAACCAAAAGACCAAACAAAAGTCTCAGAAGATCACTTCTCAATTTTAAGTGCTGTACTTCAACAAAATGGCCCTTAATAGAAAATAGTATCCTGTGAAGGGAGGGGGGGGAGGGGGAGGTTGGGGGGAAGTCAGTAGTGTTTGCTTGCTCTGAAGTCTGCCAGAAGACTGTATTTAGTAATGTATTCTGAGCTGAATATGCTCACCTGTAGACTGTCAGAAATAATTACTACTTGGGTGTCTGAACTGTCAGTATTAAAAAGATGGTGTGCTTAGTCATTGAAAGGCAAAATTAATACAATTCCATTTCAAGTTTTAAACTGGCAAATTTGCAGAAAGCCTGCAGATTGACTTGAGAAGATTACTGAATCAAATACTCATAAGTTCTGAACAGATGAAATCCCAGGATGAAAACACCCCTGTGTATATATGGTAAAAGGGCAAATCCCAGAAGTCTTAGGGCACAGAAGAGCCAGGTGAGTTCAAGGTCACTGCTATCAATGTAATGGATTATCTGTTTCAAAGACTGACTACATGATATTTGGATTTGGACCATGCACTACAAAAGACAACCAAACCGAAACACTCACTAGAAAATATATCAGATTAGATAGCCTTAATAAACATTGCCTCACATAAGAAATTTGCCCACATTCACGTAGTAAAAGAGCAGCTAGACATGAGTGAGATGACAAGCACTTTAGTACCTGGTGATTTATATTGCACTGAACCCACATGGGGAGGGAGAGAGCAGCACTCATCTCCAAAGCTCTACTTATTTCAGCTCTGTGCTTAGCTATGTTTCTAAAAATTATATATATGAGCTCGGCTCCTCCTAAGACTAAATACTCTTTTGGAAGATTTCTTTTTGCAAAGTCTTTAGACCACTACAGTCAAAAGTAATAGTCAAAAAGGAGGTGTGTAGATACTTATTCCCAGAGACCTGTGATGACTTCTGAAGCTTGGCATTTGTTTAGCAAACAACCAAAGCATTCCTGCTCTCCCTGCTCTGGGAGAAAAAAGAAAAATGTGGAAACATGAACTGACTGTAAAAGATGCTGAGATGTGTGCCTGAGTCAGCAAGCAGAAGTCACAAGACTCAGGAGTCTCTAACATCTCTCCCTGGCCCCCAGAGGAAAGGTGCCTCTCCCATGTGGAACAGCCTTGGCTGGAGTCCCAAGTGCTCCTTCATGCCTGAAGCTGGTTTCCCTTCGATGCACAGGTGATGAGACTCATGTGACCTGCTCGTCTTCCTCGATGTACCACTTCACATGGGCAGAGAACAGCAGTGTTTGCCTAGATGCCCTCCTGCTGTGGCACCAAAATGGGCAACTGTTTGTATGTTTCTCCCTTTCTTCCTTACTTTGATCAGTAGTGAAACCCTTATTAGTACCAATACTGAAATCACATCAAAGGGTGCTGAAAATGGAGCCAGAGATAAGGAAAGTCCTTTCTAGCCCTTGCTGCTGATAAGAGCAGGCTTCACTAAAGAGAAGTTTATGATTTTTTGTTCCTGCCTTTTAGAGTTTCAGAGCATCCTTTAAAACTATCAGTGCTACAGCTTGCTTTTATTTATTATTTTACTAATAAAACACAGGATAAAAGCTGCAAAAGATGCTTCATTCAGAGCTCCAAGGGCAGGGCAATCCAGAATGGTCAGGGGGCCTCTCTGGGTTACTGTGGCCACATAACACACAGGGACAGTAGAAAAAAAAAAAAAAAAAAAAAAAGGTCCAATTAAAAACTATTATTCAATGATTATTTCAAATGTTTCTGCTATTCTACAGGGCCCCACAAAAAAAAAAAAAAAAAAAAAAAAAAAAAAAAAACACACCCACACTCTGAAAAGAGGTGTCACCAGCCACTTGTAATGCTTAATGCTTTCCTCCATGGCCAGAAAGGCAGCTCGCTGGGAGCAAGGTGCAGGCACCCCTCCAGCCCACCTGCCTGCCTCCTGACATCCTGGCCCTGCCAGCCAGCTCCCTTTGGTGCTCACACTGCAGCTATCTCCAGTTTGGGTGAGCCAGGGCAATGCACTTCTACTCCTTACTCTAGTACATCAGTATTTGGGGGGGGGATATAAGGCTGGTGGCTCTCCACACTGAGTTTTCTGCTGCATCAACCCAGTGCAGCAAACCCTGGTGAGGTCAGTGACTGTGCTGGCTGCAGGGTTCTCAGGGTGAAGCAGAGGTAGGAGTGGGGGATATGAGACCAGCACACCTCCAGCCCCATGTTGCAGGGTAGACAGTGAGTGAACTCGCTGAGTATGAGCTACAAAACACTGCACAGGTAAACAGGTATGCATGCATCAGTATCTTCTACATTAGACTGGAATTAGCATGTCTAACCAAGCATGAGGAGTCAACTATTCAAATATTCAACCTCTGAAAGTAAAGTTCAGATTTCACAAGTAAATCATGTAAGGCAGCAGCTCCACCTCCCAACAACAAAAACTCCTTAAGGTGGAGGCTTAAAAATCACAATTATGGCCTTATTTGACTAACTGAAAATCCATACATTTTACAATGTATTAGTCAGGCTGGATAATCCTGTCTCCAGACCCAGTGACAGAATAACTGGTGTACATACAGCCTGGATGGAAAGATTTTAGCATTGCCTGGAGAAGAGTCTTCCCATCTAGAACAAGGTGATGTACAATATGAGGGAGCATGGCCACCAGAGATTTCAAAGCCAGGCCAGTTGAGAAAACAGGATTATATTTCTCTGCAAAATCTTGGCATGCATACAGTCATTATTTATATTAAATTACAAAATATTTTGAGGCCTTCAGCTTAGATTTTCAGTCTACGAACAACTACTACTTTTTAAACATTATTTTCAGTATTTTATACAGCAATGCGTATATCATGCTGCGATAAGTATCAGAGACAAACAAAAATGCATTGAAAAGTGAAAATATAATTCAGGGGAAAAAAAAGTCAGAGGGAACTTAACCAACCTGAAAACAATATAAGCAGAGAAAGAGGCTAATCTAAATAGGCAAATTATTTCCCACAATTATTTGCTCAGCTTCATTAAATTCATAGGTGTAATGGTTGCCAATTACTATGCATATATTCTGCTTATTTCAGTGATAAAAACTGCTGTCCATACATTTTAAGACCATAATCAGGGTGAGAATCTGAGATTCTTTTCTCTTTATTTATCTTTTGTTGTTGCTGTTGTTGTTCAACTCATTTACATGTGCACCTTCTTTACTTTTGAGAATACCTAATTATTTATGAAGACATTGACCTGAATCAATATCTGTTCGCTTTATTATTGAAACTCCTTTTGTTGGGAAGCAGATTTGAAGATACAAATGTGTATGAGCATGTGAGTTATAGAGGAGCTATTACAGCATCATTCTTTAACTGACACAAAATTTTCTTGATGTAAGTGAAAGGAAAAAAAGGAAAAAAATGACACCATCACTCTGTTACAAACAAGCAAACATTGTTAGGGACTAAACATTAACTTTAGACAGGCTCTTTAATTTTATTTCAGCATACACAGACCTTTGAGTTTTTTTGATTATTAGTTTATTATTGTATATATCTATACATCCTGGTGGCCACAGTGTGAGCCATAAAGCTAAGAACAGAATACAATCCTTATTTTTATGACTACTATTAAAATTAGCTTATACTGATTATGATTCCACATACTGAATCCACCACATGACTTGATGGATACTAAACTAGTAAAAATTAGCCCTTTATTAATGATACATCATTCTTTAAAAACAAAGAATAACAACAAAATCTTTTAACCTCATCAGTATAATGGTCTAATTTAGATTAGAAACCAAGAGAGGAAACAGCTTATTTTGAAGTCTGTAAATTCATAGAAAAAGAAATAGAACAAATGGAAGAAAAAAAAAGTTTATTTGAACGTCTTGTTTCTTCCTAAATAGCATGAGCTAAATAACAAAAAAGCCACACACAAAAATTAAATATAAATTCAACAGCTAGAACAGTTTACAAATCACTTCTGTAGCCCCAAAGCAGGATGAAAGGAAATAAATATACTTCGTGTTTAGTAACCTATTAACTGACACCAACTGTTGCAGCTGCGAATAAAACAAATGCATGATAAGATTAGATATGTTGATTGCACCTGGCCATCTGTAAATTGCTACTTAACATAAGAATCACATGCTTTATACGAGTCACTGTGATGAATGCAGAGTAACTGTTGTCTTTTTTTTTTTTTTTCTTTTGGTAAATAATAGAGGAAATAATAAGGAAAAACTTTTGTGCAGCTGATTTGTTTTTCAAGTTAGTGCAAAATTTGACCTGGTATTTCCCTGCTTTAAAAGAAGGAAGGAGTGAGTTGAACAAACAAGGCTGTATCTCACCCACACGGACTGAACAACTCATCTGAATGTGTTTGTTTCAAACAAAGAGAGAGGAAAAAAAAAAAAAAAGCCGTTGAAAGTAGAAAAAGAGGGGACTCGTTGCATGTGTAGCATTGGATGCTGTTTGGTCTACTCACGAGTGGAAGGCAGAGAACAGCACAGTGCTGTCCTGTGGGCACGATCCTTGGCACCCCCCTGACAAAGCAGCCCTGTTCTGGACTGAGAGGGCACTTGGGTGCCTGTGCCAGGGGATCACCCACCTGAAAAGTAAGGAATATGCCCTCTGGATATGAAGGGCTAGCTTTTTTTTTTTTTTTTTTTCTTTTTAATCCAGCCAGGTACTATGCTGTTCTGTAAGAACTAAATCTGAAAAAGTGCTTCCTGAAAATGTACCTGTGCTGTAATTTGTCCTCTTTACACAATAACTGCAACAGTCAGTTATGCAAGTCTCACATTTAAGGAATGGCATATCACAGGCAGACACAGTTTAGGTTTGCATGCAATATTACAGTCCCCACAAAACAGCAAATTCCGCTACTCCTGTTAACGAATGGACGATATAGTGCTACTGCCCTGTATTCCAAAGGAAGAGCAATTGAAGGCAGAAAATTGCAAATGCAATCAAATGTCTGAGTTAAATGCCAGCTGTGTCTGTGAGATAGGTGTCAGATACCCTTTCATGGCTAGATTTGCTTAGGAATCTGTGAGCAGTCGAAAGAGCGGTCAGACATCAGTTCTGAGCCCCTATCTTGCAAGAGTTTTTGCATTAGATATTAAGCTTTCCCAAGAAGCAGAACCAATCCCTTTTTGTTTTACCATCAATATCAGGAAGTACAGCAGCACGTGTTTTGAAAACTCAGTAAGTGAATATAGGTATGAAGGATATACGATTACAAAAAGAAACACTCTGTATCTATATATGAACAGCAGAGCTTTTTTCCATTTATAACAGAAAGGAAGGATGAGATTTTATTTTTGGGACAGGAAAATGGAAAACCAGGAATAGGTTACTTGAGAAAATTAAATGATGGATGATTTTTATCTTCATCAGTAGGTGAGCAATTTATCTTGCCACATGTGATTCTGAAAGTGAAATCAATAAGCTTCCCATAGGTAAATTTTTGCAAGATTAGACTGAACATGAATTATGTGCTGGGTGAGTTCTGTTTTCATTTCCTTTACCTGATTAAAAACAAATTAGTTCTGGAGTTACATTGGAGCAACACTGTGGCTGAGAGCAAGGAAGCAGAAAGTTCAAGACACGAGGAGCTCTGGGTGGGTGAAGCCATGCAAAGGAGCTGAACATTTGCCAGCAGCTGCTTTGCTGAGCCTCCATGCCAGGGGAGCAGAGCCATGCACAGAGGGGTGGTGGGACAAGAGCTGGAGCACAGGGCACCTCCGCACCACAGCTTGCACCCAACTGCTTGGGCACACCTCAGGGAATCCCCGAATCACTGCTGAGAGGATGCACACACCAGGGATGAAGACCTTGACCTTTACTTTTACTACCAGTTCCTGAGATGGCCCATTTTCCAGTTGGCTTGGGTGGTTTATCCTACACCACAGCTGGCAGTGTACTGCTACCCCAAAAAGTAAGCATCTCCAGTTTCTGTTCCCATAGGAACTTAATATTCTTTTTTTTTTTTTTTTTCATTTTTCTTTTCTTTTTTTTTAAATAATTTTATAGATTTATTTTGTTAGTTAGTTCCATAATATAAATATTTGTGGTGTTTGTATTGTTTTTTCGCCCAGTGGTCTTGCTTCTCATGTCTGCTGATTAATATTTTTTCCTTTTACATAAGCAGGAGAAAAAATCACACGCAGGATTCTTGCTGACAATATGTGCAAAATGTGCATGCTCTTGTATCAGTGATGCGCTTGTTGCCTCAGGGATGTTTCCTGACAAAGTCATACACCTCAGGAATGAGCATTACTTACACTCCAGGTGTAAGACACACCAGGTTTAAAGGACATATTACAATGCTGCATCCTGGTTACTTCTACCCTGTGCAAAACATTTACCTTGGGAACCGTGTAACTTCCGTGCCACACCAGCAGAGGTGTGTGTAAGATTTGAGGTGACACTTTGCATCCCCTGGGCACAGTTTGGGCTGCGCAGCCACCAACCACTGCCACCCAAGTGGTGGCATTGCTACCAAAACCTCAAACAGGCCATGTGTGTCCCCCTTTTGTCACTCCACACGAGCATTTGCATAACCATGCAGTAAAACAAATCCGGATGCTGATTGCAAGTTAAAATGTAAAAGAAAGGAGAGGAAAGAAAAAAAAAAAAAGGCATTTGTCTGCTTGGTGTCCATTTGGTGATGGTTTCCCCAGTGCTGACTGTGAGGCAGCTGCACAAACACTGGTGGGTGCATGGAGGCAAGCAGGGCGCAGCCACCACGGTGGGGCAGGAACAGTGGGGGTACCACAGCAAGACCCTGGCCAGATGTTGGGTGGAGAAGCATGGGGAACGAGAGGAAAACCACAAAACCTGCACTTGAGGAGGTTGCGCCTGGAGGAGTAAGTCGCAGTCTGCTGGTAGGAGCTGGCGTGTCAGAGCTGGCCTGAAGGCAAACTTTCTGCATTACCTGGGTGACGCTCGGCCGTATAGGACACCTCGTTTGGTACCTTACTGGCATTTATGTGGGACCTAAGTGTGTAACGTTAACAGTTCTGGGCAGGCTAATAGTTGGAGAAGTTGTCCCATACTCAGGCATTTAAACAAAAAAAAAAAGTTTTTTTTATTTGAATGAGATGGGTGTAAGAATAAACTAACCGACCGTGCACAGTCTTTCCTGGCTACAGGCACATTTTCTGTTACACCAGCACGATTTGTACCTCAAATTTCAAAGGCAGTCCTGATAAACAAAACAAAGTGTGGTGTAGCAGATAATCTTTTTATGTGAGTGCTTTGACTATCAGGAGCACAATATTTTTCACATTTTTCAACTACTACATTTATAACCCACAGAATATAGTACAAATTGGCATCCACTTATGCAATATTCATAAACCAGTAATTTTAGGAAGCAAAATTCAACTGTTCAGGGTTTTTAAACCCATTTCTGATATTTAGATAAGACTATGTCTATTTGGGAAACACATGAGCTGAAATTTAAAATGTTGTGATAATATATGCAAAATCTCTGATTCTCATAATAAAAACCAAAGTATACTATTCTGGCTTTCTGAGGCTCCATACAGACAATTCGTTATTTCTGATAGTGATTAATCAAACTTAAATACAGGTTCCATAAAGCAATGTAAATTCAGACATCCTGCCTCACCTGCAAACCTGCACATTAAGATTACTAGTGTATACACTTCTAGAGTGTGACAGATAGATTAGTGCTATATTGAAAGAGTAGTGTAGAAACTTACCAGCGGACATTCTTTTCTAAAAGATACAGTTATTAGAGAGGGAAAAAAAAAAAAAAAAAAGCTTTTGAAGATACCTTTTATTTTTAAAATAAATATTCACATTTGATATTAAACTGGTAACCTTGTTCTGTACAAGTGGCACAAGTGAGGTAGGTGACAGAAGTTATAGAATAGACCCTGGAAAGTGCAGAATGGTGTCATTTGAACAAAATATTCAAAAAAAAAAAAAAAACCACATACTAATTGTCACACCACCACCATCATTAATAACAATTTTATGTTATATGGAAGGAAACCGGAAACCAGGAAGAAAGCCAGACTTGTATTTGTCCTGAGCACAAAAGGAAATAAAAAGATGGTAAGAAGATTACCTTTTTCTCTCATTCACTTTAGATTAAAATGTATTTTGCTTTTTCCCACCAGAATCTGCTGTTGCTCTTTTGTATTGTGTATCAGAAACACCAAATTAAAAACAAAACAAACAAACAAACAAAAACCTGAGATAAGTAAAATTTGCCTGAAAGAAATTAATCTTTTACTTCTGAAGGAACACAGGGCTGAATGAGGGGAGGAGAAGGATGAATTTCGTAGTACAAAAGTAATTTTATGATAAAAACTGCTAAACATTGTCTAAGCTTGAAATGTCAGAAAATGATGGGCCACTTTTATTGGCAGTCTTAGTGGCAGGACACTGCTATTTTTACTCACAGTTATTTCCGTGCCTTAGGAGATCCTAAAATTAAAGACATTTGAAATAATTGCAGTTATTACCTCTACTGTTCTGTCCTGAGCAGTAAACAGCGTTACTTTGGAGACAGGCTCTGCTGGAGGCTCTGCAGAAAGCCTCCATGCTAACCCTGAAGCTGGCTTGGTGACAGTTTTCTGGTCAGTCTGAAGCCAGGTGGATCCTCCACAAGTTTGTGTACCTCTGCTGGTCCTGTCTTAGACTGCAAGGTTAACCTAAACCAGCTGCAGCTTGGTAAAGGAATTTTCTTGACACAGAGTTGGATCCTGTGGATAGTTATCCATGAATAAGCCAAAGAATTTCAAAAAAAAAAAAAAAAAAAAAAAAAGAAAAAGACAATGATCTCAACTAAATCCTATGCAAGATTTTTTTTCAACTTAGTTACCTTGAATATATCATTCAATAAATGATTTCTCTAGAAATAAGTTAACAAAGCTAAGACTTAAATTTTAGAAAAAATAAAATCCTATGTGCCCAGAGATTACCTAATGCTTCTTTTTTCAGGAATGCTAAGTATAAGCAATGCTTTGTTTGACATAAGTTGTCCATACACTGAATTAAATAGCATTCAATGTCTCTAAATGATTTTAGAAAGCTAGACTGTAATTCAGTGCATGGTGGTTTTGTAGCTCTGTCTTATCAACGATGCTCAAGCCTGGGTGATATCATGAAGTTGTGGAAGTGGGCAGAACTATTACCTCATTCTTGATACTTATGTGGGCTTCTTCCGAACTGCCTTCTTGCAGCTGTTTGCTTTCTTGCAGAGATGACAGGAAAAGATGAGCTAAATGTTACAAGAGTGATAGCGATGACTGTGTAGGAGCAGGCATGGGAAGGCGAGAGCATGCAGGAAGGAAGAGTGCAGATGGCTGGGAGGGAGCAAGAGGGGCAGTCCAAAAAGGTGTGTTCAAAAAGCTCAGTGGTCCGAAGGAGTTGGGTGATCCTCCCATGAACCCTCCGGAGGGGAGGACAGCCTTGCACCCACGCACCAGCCGCTGCTCCCTTCGTGGGGCAGCCTCCACTGCAGCTTGGGCTCATGCATATGCAATCTGCTGATACATATGCAGCAGACTGGTAATTCCTCTTCAACCTTTGCAGAAAAGGCTTGCCAAAAGAGCTTTAAAAATAAAGTAAAAGCTTTTCTCATAAGATTTTTTTTAAATACATTTCCTAAATTGTATATGGTTGGATAGGGCTTTCAGTTCCCCCCTCAATAAATGCGGGCAGTGTGTTTTCTGAGTTTATTTTTTATTTTTTAACAAGGCTTTTGAATGTGTTATTCACAGAGAACAAGTTCAGACTTAAAAAGTCACCAAAGTGGATAAAGGATAAAAGGTATTATCATATTTTCTTATTAAAAAACTCCGGAGAGGTGTTTCTACCTTCCCAAACCAAGCATTTCCATATAAGTGATTAATATCTGAATTAATATAAATATGTATGTGCAAATGGCTCCTTACCTACTTATTGTATTAAATGAGCTAGAAATGTCTCCGTGTTCTCATAGCAGGAGCACAGCACATCTATGCGTGTTCAAGTGCAATGAAAGGGAATGGACATTTTTTAAGGAAATGGTACCGTACATTTTTAGGCAACAGATTTTCACTCCTGAGTAAATAATATCATCTGTATAACACTTCCAAGCAATAAAATTCTTCTTAACAAAGGAATCAGAGAGAGTTCAAAGTGTTTATGAATCATGTTGAGCAAAGGCACTCCGTGAGCTGGGGTGATGCAACCGTACAATGGGGTTTGCTTCTCGCAAACAGGATGAAGTAGGAGGGCCCAGCTAATGTCTCAGTGCATGTGTGATCCTTGGGCACACTCTCCTTTGATCATGAATACATAAGCTAACACCGTGTTATTTGAAAAGCCATTTTTTTGTTTTGTTTTGTGGTTGTTTTATTTTATTTTTTCTTCCTCTTTATTGCCAGTATCTCTTCAACTTTCTTACCCCTATATCAAAAGAGGCAACAGAACGATGGTGGGAAAGGTGTTTTTAACAGTGTCCCTTTGGTTTGGCCTCGTCATTTGCAATTCAAGCAGGCCAAATTCGCTGCCATGCGCCTCCTTAAAATGCAGCGCAGAATGGCAAGGCAAAATACACGCTACGGAGACGGATTTCAGCAGCAGACAGAAATACTCTCGGGTGTATTTTTTTATTTTTTTTAAGGGATATAAGACGCTGTCTCTCTTCCCCGTGCTGACGGCTGTCAGGGGCTGTCAGGAAGCAAGATGTCCCGGGAATCGCTGTAATGAGCCGCGATGTTTCCCCCCGGGTCGCCGAGCGGCCCCACGCGGGCTCGCACCCCACGGGCACCTCCGCGCCCTTTCCGCCCTCCTCTTGGTTTAATTAAGCGGCTAATGAGAGCCGGGGGGGGGCTGGGTCCTCCTTCTCTTCCTCCACCTCCTCCTCCTCCTCCTCCCCGGGACCCTCCGCCCCGCTCCACGCCCCGAGGGGCTGGATGGAGGCAGGCGGTGGGGCCGGGCTGCGGGACGGCCCCCGGGGCTCTTCGTGGCGGCTGTGTCCTGTCACCAAACCCCAGCCGTGTCCCGACAGTGTCCCAGCCGTGTCCCAGCCGTGTCCCAGCCGTGTCCCGGCCCTGTCCCGGCCGTGTCCCGGCGGTCCCCGGCCCGGCGAGGCTCAGCGCTGCCACCTCGCGTCCCCGCCGCGTCCCGGGCCGGGGAAGCCCTCAGGAAATGGAGGGACGTTTCTCCTCCTTTCAAGTTGTTAAAAAGCGGCGGAATTTGGCCCGTGATCCTGAAAGTGCGTTTCAGGTGGGAGCTGGAGGCTCCCGGTGTGTCCCCACGCTGAAAAGCTGGGGAGCCTGCAGGGGCTTTTTCGGTTCAGTCAGAGGATTAGGGGTGGAAGCAATTAGCTACAAGGAGACGGCCAAGAAATCCTAACAAAGTGCTTTAACAGAGTTTCATGTCGTGTCCTTGCCATTCCTTCATTAAGGAGTTCTAAATGGTGAGTTTGCAGATGTGGGAAGCTTTTGGGAACCAGCACACCCCTGTCCATCCCGCACACACACACAGTGCTCGAACCACGGTGACACCGCGCGTGGTGGCTGCTCCCACCGAAGCCACACTGAGTTTAAAGCCACGCTTAATGTACCTGGGGGTCATCCTGCTGGGGGCATCGAGACCTTACACACCATAACACAGCTAATGGAAATGTTCTCTGCAGGTCTTTGTTTCCACACCTCTGCCCACTAGTTCTTAGTTCTGCTTTAACCTGTCTGGAAGAATATCTTGCACGCTGTGTGGTTTAAGCAAATGCACGTTTCTGTGCCCAATGAGGGCTGAAATCCCTCCCTTTAGATGCCCTTGCTGACAGGTGGAGCAGCCAGAAGCTGGGGACTTCTTCCAGGCCCAGCTTGTCAGGCTGCTGCACGTGAATGTAAATACACACGAGTGTAAATAACCTCCTGACACCACGGGCACTGCTGTCCATGCGAGCCGCTGGGCTGTGGTGCAACAGTTTGCGTGTCAGCTCTGGGGCTGGGGGGAAGAGCAGCGAACGATTTGCCTCTCACAAAGCCCAGAGGTGTGAAACTCACCAATGTCACCGGGTGTCCTCAGGGAAGCCAGAAGGCAACATTTTACCCAATGCCTAGCAGGAAGCGCTAGGTATCGATTTTGCAAGCAAAGCGCTAATTTAGAGGTACCTCAGGAAGCATTTCCAGTAATGCAGGTGACCTGGGTGGCGTGTCAGGCACTCAGGACTTCCCTAAACCCTTGGCGGCCATGCAATGGTGTAAGTCCAGTGTGGCACCTTAATATTCAAGGCTTGCTCTCAAACCAGCTGGAAATGCTGCTCAGGTGTGCTATCATACATTTTCTTGCAGAAATGTGTAACATATATGTAATATATATGCAGTATATATGTGGTGTGTATGTAGTATATATGTGGCATGTATGTGGTATATATGCAACATACATGTGATATGCATGCAATATATAAACAAATATGTGACGTGCAACGTACAGAGCACCTAAAACTTTCAGCCACCCCACAGCGTGCTCTCCCTCTGCCTCAAAAAGCGATTTGGACCGGTGCTGCGTGCAGCAACCACCACCAACAAACAAACCGCCGAGACTGCCGTGCCGGGGCCGCCGTCCCGGCGAGCGGCGCTTGCAACCCCTGGGGAGCAAGGCGGCCTCACCCCCCCCACACCCCCCCGCTGCCGTGCATGGGGTGTGGGTGCAGGGTGCACGCCCCCGCAGGGCCGCTGCAAGGCCGCGCGGTGCTGCTGCTGCTGCTGCTGCTGCTGCTGGCGGCAGCGGCGGGCGCGGGGCGCGGGGCGGGCACGTGCGGGCGGGGCGGGGCGGGGCGGGGCGGGGCGGGGCGCGCGGCACCGCCCCGCCGCGATGAGGTCAGCGCCGCCGCTTCCCATTGCACGCCGCCCTCCCTGCTGCGCCGCGCCGGCGGCCAATGGGCGGCCGCCGGGCGGCGCTTGGCACGCGGGCGCGTTGGATACAGCGCGCCATTGGCCGCGGCGCGGGCCGCGAAAGGATAAAGCGGCGCGGGGCGGGCGCGGGCGCCGCTCTCAGCTGCAGCCGGAGCAGCGCGCGCGGGGCGGGAGGGGCGCGCGCGAGCGAGCGAGAGAGCGCGGGGGGCGGCTCCGCGGGGCTCCGCGCGCGCGGACGGGAGCGGAGCAGCGCAAAGCGGAGCGGAGCAAAAAGGAGCGCGGAGCAAAGCGGAGCAAAAAGCAGAGCGGAGCAAAGCAGCAGCAAGCAGCAGCGAGCAGCAGCAGCGGAGGACGGGGCTCGGCGCCCGGCTGGCCGCTCTTCCTGCCGGGACGTACACCTTCGTGCTTTTTTCTTTTTCTTTTTTTTTTTTTCCGTGCCTTTTTTTTTAATTATTGCTAATTTTTGATTTTATTCTTATTATTTTTTTTTTAATTTTCTTCTGAGGTTTTTCTTTTCCCTCGCCACGGCCACGTTCTGCTTGCACGAGCCGCCCGCCGCCGCCACGGGTGCCGCAGCCGGCGCTCTCGGGGGCTCGCCGCCTCCCCCCTGAAGCGGCCGGGGGCAGGCGGACGGCACCCGGCCACTGGAGCAGCCGCCGCGGGCAGAGGCGGGGGGGCGAGCCTCGAGGTGGTGAGGAAAGAAAAAGCAAAAAAAAAAAAAAAAAAGAAAAAAAAATCAGACCGACACCCCCCCCGCCCCCTCCAAAAAAAAAAAAAAAAAAAAAGCCAGAAACAGACCAAAGCAAAAAAAAAAAAAACTAAAAGCACCCTAAGAGAAACAAACAGCCTCCCCGAGCCGCTGCCGTCGCCGCCCGGAGGGGGAGAGCCGGTGTGGACGTGCGAGCGCTGCCGGCAGCGGGGCCGCGGCCGCGGGGGGCTGCTCCGGGCCGGGGCCGCCGTGAGAAGCTGCGCGCCCTGCCCCGCGCCCCGGCGGCGCCCAGCCCCGGGCGGCCCCCCGGCGCCGCCATGGTGCAGCAGAGCGGCACGGCGGAGAACACGGAGGCGCTGCTGGCCGCCGAGACGTCCGAGTCCGGGGCCGGTCTGGAGCTGGGCATCGCCTCGTCGCCGACGCCGGGCTCCACCGCCTCGACGGGCGGCAAGGCGGACGACCCGAGCTGGTGCAAGACGCCCAGCGGGCACATCAAGCGGCCGATGAACGCCTTCATGGTGTGGTCGCAGATCGAGCGGAGGAAGATCATGGAGCAGTCGCCCGACATGCACAACGCCGAGATCTCCAAGCGCCTGGGCAAGCGCTGGAAGCTGCTCAAGGACAGCGACAAGATCCCCTTCATCCGGGAGGCGGAGCGGCTGCGCCTCAAGCACATGGCGGACTACCCCGACTACAAGTACCGGCCCAGGAAGAAGGTGAAGTCGGGCAACAGCGCGGCCAAGCCCGGCGACAAGGCGGACAAGGCCGGGGGGGGCGGCGGGACGGGCGGCGGCGGCGGCGGGGGCCCCGTCGGGCCGGCGGCCGCGGCCAAGCCCGCCCCGAAGAAGGGCGGCGGCGGCGGCCCCAAGCCCCCCCCGTCGGGCGGCCGGCCCCACGGCAAGGCGGCGGCGGGGGCCGCCAAGGCCGCCCCGTTCCCCGGGGAGCCGCCGGCCGCGCTGCTGCCGCCCGAGCACCAGGCGCTGTGCCGGCCCCCCCGCGGGGCGGCGAGCGCGCCGCTGTCGGGCCCCGGCAGGGCGGCGGCGGCCGACAAGAAGCTGAAGCGGGTCTACATCTTCGGCGGGGGGCAGGCGGCCAACGCCGCCGCCGCCTCCTCCTCCTCCTCCTCGGGCTCCCCCGGCGGCGCCGTGCCCGGCAGCCCCACGCTGGGCGGCTCGGCGGAGCCCGGGGACCCGCTGAGCCTCTACGAGGAGGGGGGCGGCGGCGCGGGCCGGCCCGACGGCGACTGCGGCGCCCCCTGCCCCTCGCCTCCGGGGTCGGGGTCGGGCTCGGGCTCGCCCGCCGACCACCGCAGCTACACCAGCCTGCGGGCCTCGTCGCCGGCCCCCTCGACGGCGCGGTCCTCCTCCGCGTCCTCCCACTCGTCCTCCTCCTCCTCGTCCTCTTCCTCCTCCTCCGGCTCCTCTTCGTCGGACGACGAGTTCGAGGACGACCTCTTGGACCTCAACCCGAGCCCCAGCTTCGAGAGCATGTCCCTGGGCAGCTTCGGCTCCTCCGTGCTCGACCGGGACCTGGATTTTAACTTCGAGCCCGGCTCGGGCTCGCACTTCGAGTTCCCGGACTACTGCACGCCGGAGGTAAGTGAGATGATCTCGGGGGACTGGCTGGAGTCCAGCATCTCCAACCTGGTCTTCACCTACTGAGCTCCGCGGCCGGCCCGAGCTGGAGAAGGCGCAGACGCGGTGCCGGGAGGACTCGCCCGCCCCGTCGGGGCTCTCGGGGGGCTTTTTTGGCCGGGCAGGGGCCGGGGACACTGCTGCTGATGGGCGCACACCCCCTGCGAGGGACAAGCCCGGCCCTGCTTCTCCAGAGACTGGCGGCGGCGAAACGCTACCTTTTTCCTTTCTTTTGTTTTGTCCCGAAAAGAGAGACGAGAGGGGGGGGACAGATGGGGGACCGCAGACACCTCTGGGGCCTTTGTTATCGCCCGCTTGGTGCGAAAGAGGAGGGGAGCGATGCCTTGTGCTGGATGTCTCGACTGTTTCGCCCTTTCCCGCGAAAGAGCGAGAGGAACTGCTTGAAAAAAAAAAAGAAAAAGACACACACAAAAGTCCACCCGAGCCTTTGCAAGGTTCACATTTTGGGGGGGGGGGAGAAATCCCGTCCCGGTTTGTTCTGCAGCGAGAGGAGGCGCCGATGGTGGGAGGAGGAGAGGGGGACGGAGCTGGACTGAGAGCCTGGCGAAGGAGGAGAGGAGCCAGACTTAAACGTGGGAGCCGGCTTGGGAAGATAATAATAAACTGAAACGGATTTGCACGTACGCGATGAGGTGGCGGCAGCGCTTTTCTCAGTCACCTTACGCTATATGTAGAGAGAGAGAGAGAGGAAAAAAAAAAAAGGCCGAAAACTTCAAGAACACTGAAAATTTCTTCCGAAACGGAGACCGAGTCGGAACAGTTTCTGTAACGTTGTGGTACCGGGGACGTGGAGGGCGATTGCTTTTTGCAAAAAAAAAAAAAAAAAAAAGAAAATACAAAAAAAAAAAAAGGAAAAAAAAAGTAGTTTTTTCTTCTTACTCAGAATCGTGATGGTGTTGGATTATTTCACTGGTGGGGTTTAATATAGCATGTTAATCCTGTCTATCTTTTTAAGATTTCTGTAAGACTGTTGAACAGTTTGAAACAAATAGTGTTAGGATAATATAAAAGCAGATAGATGGCGCTATGTTTGATTCCTACAAAAATATCACCAGCTTTTTTTCATTCTTAACTCTTTAAAGGATTCAAACGCAACTCAAATCTGTGCTGGACTTTTAAAAAAAGAAATTCAGGACCAAATTTTTTTCTCAGAGTATGTATGTGTTTGTTCCTTAGAGCTGTAAATGAAAAGACTGTTTTTTCTCACCGATGCTCCATCCTCGTATCGTTGGTTTTTTTCCTTGTAAATGTAATCGGATGCCATTTTATAAGTGGACGTATTTATACTGGCCAAACATTTTTGACTTGTATTTCTTTGTCCTTTTTTGGTAGTTCTCGTTGTTACCCGCACCATTTTTATGTCTCCTTCACTGAAGGGCTAGAGTTTTAACTTTTAATTTTTTATATTTAAATGTAGACTTTTGACACTTTTAAAAAACAAAAAGAGAAGAGAGATGAAAACGTTTGATTATTTTCTCAGTGTATTTTTGTAAAAAATATATAAAGGGGGTGTAAATCGGTGTAAATCGCTGTTTGGATTTCCTGATTTTAACAACAGGGCCGCTGGTTAGTATCTCACACACGTGTGCGCGCACACACACTCTCTCTCACACACACACACACACACACAAACACTCGCTCACTCACTCACTCACACACACAAATCAGCCCCTATTTTGTCCATGTTTACACTCCAATCTGCAGGCATCTTAAAGTGACAGCATCCCTCGCCGCCAGTGCCCGCGGTGCAGTCCCGTTCATTTTTTGGGGAGGGGGGCGCGGGGGGGTCGCACAGCCCGAGCCGTGTACACTGTACGCTACCCTTCTTGGGGGGGAGAAAGGAACTTCGCATCCCGAAATGAAGTAAAGCAACTGGTGCATTTACGTAGAAGGGATCCTGTACCTTTAACTTGTAAACCACATCTTTTGCACTTTTTTTCGAAGCAAAAACGTGCCGTTTAAACCACTGGATCTATCTAAATGCCGGTTTGAGTTCGCGACACTATGTACTGCGTTTTTCATTCTTGTATTTGACTATTTAATCCTTTTCTACTTGTCGCTAAATATAATTGTTTTAGTCTCTTATGGCATGATGATAGCATATGTATTCAGGTTTATAGCTGTTGTGTTTAAGATGAAGAAAGTGAAAACATCTTTGTACATTTAAGTCTGTATTATAATAAGCAAAAAAGAAGATTGTGTGTTTATGTATGTTAATATAACATGACAGGCACTAGGACGTCTGCCTAATGAGGTGGTTCCGTTAAGGGTTTAACTTTTTTTTTTTTTTGGTCATCCATCCTGTGCAATATGCTGTGTAGATTATTATTATTTTTTATTTTTTTTTGTCTAACGATCACCCACAATGCAACGTTGGGAAAGAAGAGAAAAAAAAATCATGCCAGCTAACCATGTCAAGTTCACTGCCTGTCAGATTGTTGATATACCTTCTGTAAATAACCTTTTTTTTTTTTTTTTTTTTTTTTTTTTCGTCGGGAAGGAAATAAAATCAGCTGGAACTGAACCCTAACACCGGCCTGCACTTGTCATCATTGCATCGCTCCCAGGCTGCTGGCAGGAGCCGTGCCCTGGGCTCGACGGCAGCGCCCAGGGGTCGGGGAGGGGCGACCCGGGGCGGGGGGGTACACCCTAGGGGAGCACCTATAATGAGGTTTTTCCCATACAAAGCACTTGCAAACGCTCGGCCAGCAGCGCCCCGAGCGCTGTGCATTCCCTGGGGTGCGGGGAGCCGGGGACCTCTGTCCGCCCTTCCCCTGCGGATAGCCATCGCACCTTGAGCGCTGGTTTGTAAACCGCTTAAAGCATCCCACCGACATAATGGCCTCGCCTGGCTGTTAATTTGCGGCTGGCTTCGAGCCATAAACTCTCTTTTCCATGAAAAAAGAGCAGCAAACGCCAAGGGAAGTTGTTCCGGCTGTTTCGCAAAGCCACCGGCGTAAGAGGTTAATGTTTGCCCCGTGTTAGTTATCCCGGTGAATTCCTGCGTTGTATTTGCGATGCAAAACCTCCCAGCTGCAGACCCACACGCTGCAGGGCCTGGAAAGCTTCCTGGCTCGCCACTTTGCGTGCAGCTCTTTGCCTTCCCAAGGCCATTTGCAAACCAAATGTATGCCGGGGGCTCCGGAGCCTACGGGTGTCAGGCAGGGGCGACATCCCCGCCCGGGGCAGGGGGCGACAAGCTGGGCGCTGCAGGCGTGCACCCAGCCCTGCCCGGGGCTGTGCACGCTGTTGTGCCCAGCTTGTGTCATCACCGATGTCGTTGCTCCTGGGACTGAGATCAAAATCAGAAGGAGAAGGGGAAAAAAAAAATAATAATGCCGGGAGTGGCAGAAGGACAGGTGATGTTATCAAGCCGCAGTCACTTACAGGCGACCGGCTTGGAGAGCAGCCCTTCCGCTGCTCCAGGACTGCTACAGTTGGCTACAGTTAACTTGAGGGGTTTTATGGTTTCCTGCATGCGTTGTTTTCGTTCTCAATTATAATAAAGTCCAGCATTGCCAAACGTATTGTTTCTCTGGGGACTCTTTGGTGGCACAAGTTGTTGCCTCCAGATAGCTGGGGGGGAAGTCAGGCTAAAACATACACAGTCACACAGCACAACATATGAGCATCCATATGGATGCACGCTGGAAATCCTCATGTGCTCCTTGCTACCTGAAATGTGGAGCTAGGCAAGGGTCTGACTAGAGGAAGTACACCAGACCAAATCACACATGAATACATTAATACATTAAAAAAAAAAAAAAAACCTTCTTTTGTATCGACCATATTTCTACTTAACGGGGTGCTTGGCTGTTTTGGACGGAAAAGTAGTAGACCATGAGTGAAATCTAGCAACTTTATGGGCGGGCTTTTCAATGAAGATTGATGTAAAAGAAAACTAGATGTTAGGAATCACAACTGGAGCCTGACCGTAGGTTTGCCTGACACCAGACCTTGTCTTTGACGTGGGCCAGAGTGGTGAGTGCTTCTGAAAAGGTGCATTGGCACATCACCAACTCGAGATCCCTGCAGCTGTCATTTCCTCACGCTGCTCTGCCAGTGCTGCCTCTGCTCCAGCTGGTACGGGTGGCCCCAGCCCAGCTCTGGGAAACTGCAATCATACTCAAGGAATCAAAACAGAGCAAAATTGCTATGTCTTTGGTAAGCCTTCACCTGGGCTCTGGCAATCAGCATTTTACAGCCATGCGTCGTCATTGCCACCACTGAATATCGCTCTGCTGATTTATTCTATCCTCCACAAGATCCCCTTCCTGCTTGTGGCCTCCACATCTTGTGGTAACTCTGTGAATTCATCCGCGTGCCCTGTGAAAAAGAGAAGAGAAGAGAAGAGAAGAGAAGAGGAGAGGAGAGGAGAGGAGAGGAGAGGAGAGGAGAGGAGAGGAGAGGAGAGGAGAGGAGAGGAGAGGAGAGGAGAGGAGAGGAGAGGAGAGGAGAGGAGAGGAGAGGAGAGGAGAGGAGAGGAGAGGAGAGGAGAGGAGAGCAGAAGTTTCTATTTTATTTTTGAATTTTGGCTTAGACAATTTTGTTCTTTCTTATATTGTGACAATTTGTTCCCTCTTTATCCATTGCTAAGCCATTCATTTTACTAACTCTTTTCCATTTTTCCATCAGTTCTTCTCATAGTGCATACAGATACAGATAATAAATGAAGTAGATTTAAATGAAAAATCACCATAGTAGGCTGTATATGCCTGTCTAAATTTTATCTTTAATAGACTGCACCTGTTTACAAATCACTGACTTACCTACAAATTATATGAAGGCTGTTCACCTCAAGAGTGCATATAGTATTTTCTGAAATCAGGCCCACTTCTCCTGTGTGTCATTTCATTACCTTCCTCATGAAGCAGCGTGTGATGTGACTACACACATCGACCGTATTGTTTTTTCTTTCTTTTCCAAACCAAAGTAGCATTCCTTGGGAGTCAATCATGCTGAACACATTGCAAGCTTTGTACTCCCACACCACACATCCAGCAGATATGGCCTGAATGGGCAGAAAGAAAAGTACTGGACTGTAGGCTTCCCAGCCTCCCCACTAGCTGCTGTGACATACATTTGTGTGATACGGGACGCGTTATCAGCCACGGGAGTGCAGAGCCTTTGTGCTGGCCAGCCTGCTCCTGCATCCTCTGCTGCATGCTTCTACTTCCACATGGAAGTAGAAAAAGTGGCAGGCCAGAGCTTAACTCACCCCTCAAGGGCTCTTTGTTCTGTACTGAGTCTGGGTTTTGAAAGTGTGTATTAGGATTCATTTTTCATGTAGAATAACTCCATAAAGGTTTCTGAAAAGCCTGGGAGACATTAGCAAGGTATTACAATGTGATTTCCTGGGTCTACACATGTTGCGATCATCTTGGTATCTCAGAGTTCAAAAATGATTATCTACTGCCCACCATTTCAAACTCTCCTGTCAGGGTCCTCACGTGAGCTCTAATGCAAACTATGACTTCTGGCACAAACATGGGGGAAAAAATGTGACTCTTTCCAAGATGGGCATATTGTGGGACAAAAGTCAAGAGATTGATTCAGGACTCAGTCCTGGATATAATTGGCTGGTCAGTAACCGTTTTGGTCTGTGCCTTTTACATAAACATCTCAACACCGGTAGCAGCAACAGCCCAACGGGGGTGTTGTGCATGGAGGTAGATCAGGTTGGCAGCCACTTCCAAGTGGTGTCCCCCAGGGCTTGGCAATGGGGACAGTTTTGTTTAATATCTTTATCAATGATATTGATGAGAGGATCGTGTTAAGCTGGTGAAGGGACTAGAAAACAAGACTTATGAAGAGCGGCTGAGGAAACTGGGGCTGTTCAGTCTGGAGAAGAGGAGGCTCAGGGGAGACCTCATTGCTTTCCTCAACTGCCTGAAAGGAGGTTGCAGCGAGGAGGGTGTTGGTCTCTTTTCTAAGGTGGTAAATGACAGGATGTGAGGCAAGAGTCTCAAGTTGCACAGGGGAGGTTTTGAATGGATATTAGGAATAATTTCTTCACAGAAAGGGTGGTTAGGCCTTAGAACAGGCCGCCCAGGGAGGTGGTGGAATCGCCATCCCTGGAGGTGTTTAAGAGACAAGTGCATGTGACACTAGGGGACATGGTTTAGTGGTGGACTTGTACTGTTAGGTGATGGTTGGATTTGATAGTCTAAAAGCTCTAAATGATTCTATGATTTATCGAACATATAGTAGGCAACAGAATTAAATCACCTGGAATATGATTTAGGCATCATTCATGAGCACACCTAAGCAACATTTCCTAGCACATCTGTGGCTAGGTTACGCTATTCTGAGTTCCTTCTGATGTGTTTTTACCATAGCAATATGGTAATTCCTAGTATCTTTTTTCCCTCTTAGCTAACCCCTCCATCTTTTTTTTTTTTTAAATTAATTTATAAAATAAATTAAATTTTGGGAATTAGATGGGAGTAGAAACTCAAAGCTGGCGTCAGCTAGAGGAGCCATGGGCTTTGTATCCTGTTTGGCACCATTAAGTCAGAAAATTACTAGATAAAATGCATGTTACACTGGCAAAACTGTGCTTTGTTGTACTGGCAGTGCCCTTCTAATGTTTCTCTTCTTCTGGAGGAGAAAGGAAAACATTGGTCTTTCATACCTTTCCTATCTTTCTCTCTCAATGATTCACTGGGTTTTTTCCTGTTTCCCATCCCCCTCCCTCTCCCCCCTCCCTGTCCCCCTAACCCCCTCCCCCTCTCCCTCTCCCTCTCCCTCTCCCTCTCCCTCTCCCTCTCCCTCTCCCTCTCCCTCTCCCTCTCCCTCTCCCTCTCCCTCTCCCTCTCCCTCTCCCCTTCCTGTCTTCACTTTCTCTGACCTTGCTTCTTCCTGGATATCTTTCTAACCTTCTTCAAGAGGAGTTTTGCTACTGTTATGTTAGAGATGTAAATTTCCATTCATTGGGCCCAGAACATTATGTCTTTCCTACTTCACAGACCCCCTTTTTCTTCTGCTTCAGCATTCAACTTGTTCCCTTGTGAAAGGCACGTTGCCTAATGTGTGGCAGTGGAATGAAAAGAAATCTAATTTAAGATGTATCCAAGATGTACCCATGCTACATTATCATCCTGAGCCCAGTCCAAGGCTCTCAGATGAGGGTATCTCTGCACATTGTCTGCCTCAAAAATAGTACCAAGCTGGGTACAAACTGTGACTGCATTTCTGAAAGCTAAATGAAAACAGCTGGTATCTAACTGAATAATTTAAAAGGCTGTTGCTCAGGTCGACTGTTTTGAACAAGTGAGATTGCTATGAAACCAGGCAGGATCCAACTGCATGATCTCAGCACAGCTCACTGAAACCTCTATACACAGTTCAAACTACATCTTTCACTACAAATGAATAAATCTTGCTGTATCAGAGGAAACATAACAGAGTCACTTTTCGTTTTAGCCTCCAGCCTGAAGTTTGTGACTCCCTGCAGCTGATGGTCTGTTCCTCTGAAGAAGGAGAAGCAACTACCAGAATCGTTCCAGGACCACCGGACTGCTTAAGCTATGATAACCTCAGTGGGATGGTTACTAATGATGGTGCATTGAACAGATATAAAGTGGCTCATATGCTGATGATAGCAGGTTAAAAAGAATGGCAGTTTAAAGGGGAGTCTGGGCATTTCTCCAGACTTGAACACCTGGATCTGGACTGTTTTACTCCCATAAAAACAAATTGACATACCTTGAAACTTGGCGGAATTTAAGTTAGGGAATGGTATCATTCAGAAACATGGCACTTGAAGTACAGCTCCTCACATGAAGTTATTTGTTCAGATTTACTCAGGGTGCCAAGAAAGACACATCAATTTAATATTTATTTGAGGTAGGCCCTATGCACTGTACATATGAGTACTTATGTACTCTAATTGTATATTATTTTAGGGCTTAATTTCCAGAGGGGGACATATTAATTATTATTATTATTATTTTAATATGAAAGAAAACAACAGGATTACTTTCTAATGGAAGAACATGCACAGTACATGTATTACTAAAACTTACAGTTCTAGCTTTAGCTATAGGGAAGCAAGTATTACAGGGGATCAGAAACAGGCATCTTAAATTTAATTCCTGGTCTTCCTGCAAACCTTGTCTAAGACAACATGATTTGTAAAATCTTGTTATGCTGCTTCCTTTTGGATTGGCATCTCATGCTGTGAAATATGAGCTATATGTAAAAGCAGATATGTTGAAACTGTTTCACCAGGTGTAAGGGTGTTTTAAGTTACTATAAGCTGTTTGCAAAATGCATGATGTTTCTAGAAGACAGGGCAATGAAACTAAATTGGAATAAACTTTTAAATTCTCATTCAGAAATAGGCACAATCATGGATATTTTATCTTTGGTTTTGGTCTCTTGGAACAGTTTTTTTTAGGGAAAACAAGCGTGAAAATGTTCTTTTGAATTCCCTCCTAACTTTTAAGAGCTCAAACATGAAACCTTATAAATAGAGTCCTTTGCTTCCCTATTCTAAATTGAAAATGCATACTAGTGCTCCAGAGTTGCTTGCAAATGGAGGGTCATAAACTCCAGCTCAACTTATCTAAATGGTTTATTGTGTGAAAGATGCACCCTGTGAGTTAGACTTTGGCTGACATATTCAGTGATAATTACGTAGTGGGAGCTTCCTAATTCCATTAGACAATTGTTCCAGGCTTAGATAGAATGAAATAATAACGTCTTCTCCTTTTCTCCCCTGTTATATTTTATTATTGCTGTTATGTAGTTGTTGCTGCCCTTAGTCATAGATCAGCATCTCATGTCCTTGAGGCATGATGATTACAGGACAAAAAGGGAAGACCCATTTCAGATTGCTTATAGTTTACATGCAGGACAGAAAAGCCGTAACAGAAATGAGTAGAAAACAAAACAATTTTGCCAGTCAGTATGGCAGCACTGATCTCACCACAGCAGCAGCCTGAGCTAGCTGCTCATTTGTCCTTTGCAGGTATCATAGATAAAGATAGGTTTTAACAAGGGGTTTGAAAGAGAACACACATAAACTTGCACCTGTGAGCACAAACCTCTTCCTCAGCATTTGTCACAATGAAGGAAAACATAAAGCCATAACAAGCAAACAGTTAAGATGTTGAGATAGTGAGGTGATCACAGGCAACTTGTTCCTGTTGCATGGGAATAGTCCAATACTTGCTAAATGGGTGGCAATGGTAGTGCTGGGAAGTATCTTGAAGCAGGATGACTGGTGAAAGAGAATCAGGGGAGAAGAGCACAGATTGTGTTATTATGGTCATTCAATCAGAAAGACATCAGCTATAGCTGATGGGCAGTGGATGCATTTTATAGTTGCATTACTACTACTGTGACTCTAGCACTCAACAGAAGTTGTGATATCTCATGGCCTTACAGAGCAAGAGTAGTTTACAATTATTTTTGTAGCCTCACCCAGAGGATTCTGGATGCCAAGTGGCAGGTCTAAGGCTTTGTGCCTCTGTTTGTGACTGATGGGTCTGCTGGTGACCCAAAATTAAGTTAATTCTAAATTGCCTTGTAACAATTGCAGTGTTATTAAAGAATGGGAAGTTATATCATTTTAAATTCAAATTCCCATTTAATAATATTACTTGGTAAAATGGACTGTATCATAAGTACACTAAGGTATAGTCAATGTTTTTCTTCTGAGTAAGTTGCAAACACGTGCAGAAAAGTGTATCCATAAAGAAATAGCCACATGTATAACAGTAGCATATTTAGAAACCCCTTTTTCATCAGGGTGCTCTGAGAACAATAATGATGACAAAAAAAAAAAAAAAAAAAAAAGGGCCGGTTTCATGTCAAGGGGATTGATTTAGATCAAAGTAATTAAAATCACCAGTTTAATCCTGATTTAAATTGTCAAGATGAAAATGCTGATTTAAATAATTGATTTTCTTCTTGTGTTGCATTTGTGTATTCTAGTTTTCTATTTTTTTTTGTTGTTGTTGTTGCTTTTTTTTTTTTTTTTCTAAATAGAGGATGATTCTCATTGGCTGGTGCAATTCAGTATTTCCTTTCACTAAGCATGAGGATTATGTATGTACTATATATATTTTTAAGTATTTTAGCATGTATTTACCTAGATTCTTAATTTCTATACTTCTGTAATGCTAGAAAATAACTAATGAATATTTTCTTACTTTCTGAAAACATCTGTTTTTTCCTCATGCATTGATTCAAACTGTATTTGGAAGACAATTTAGACTTTCATTGTAGAAATTATAGTCTTTCAAAATGCATAAAATCCAGAGGAAAAAGGGGTGCTAGCTAAAATATGCTGTGCAGCTAAAAATAATTTTGTTAGAATATATTTCTTTTAAAAATCAAGGTGCAGATCTGCTGTGAATGTCTGACTTGTAACTATGACCTGTTACGTTACTGGGACGTTACTTGCCTGTGTCACCTAACTGTGTAGGGTGACATTGCTAAAACCTTCATAGGCCTGTTTCAGAGCCAGGTCCAAGTGCAGTAAAGTTGAGGTCTGAGCTAGGAGAAAGATGGGGAAGCCACTTCTGGGGAACTCATGGGGAACTCTGGGGAACTCATGGGGAACGGGACATCTTGCAAGGTCAGTGGTCAGTGATGGCTCCTCCATCCAAACTGGTGTCAGTGGAGAATGTAGGAAGGAGGAGAAGCCACCAGCCGTGGTGAGTGTCTAGAATAAGGACACGTTGTCTCAGTTCAGAGCTTGCTGGTGGAGGCTTGTAACATCACTTTTTATTAAAATGGGTTATTGCTACCCCAGCACTGTCATTGAGTCTGGCATGAAAGCACTTCTGCAGAGTGAGTCCTACCTAAATTTTAAATTACATAGATTGCATGTGATTGAAGAGCTGAACTGTCACTGTGTCTTTCAATATTTTAGAGACAGACTTCCATGTCTTATAATGCATTTTAGCCTAATTGAACAGAAAAAAAAAATGGATTCTTCTACTTTTAACTCCTGATTTTCTCTTTTTGTGCTTTGGCAGTATTGTGATACATGCAGGAATGAGCAGGACTCCCAGGAGACCTGGCTGATGGAGAAGGTTCTTTATTTGATGCATCTGAAAGTATAGTTTATTATGTTTCTGACTCTGAAGAAGGCATTTGTATGTATTAATCAGCAAGATTGCAACAAAGTTCTGTGATGCTTTCTTTTTCAGTTTTAAATACATTTACGGAGTCTTTAGTAGTCTTCAGGTATGGCATAATGAAGGAGAGAGCTCTTTGCAAAGTAGTACATAAACTGTATCTTGAACATACTGCTTTAATAAATGAGGCAATCAGGATATATGCATATTTAACATTTCATCCTATTAGAAAATACTATGAGGTTAAGCATACCAGTGGGCAAGTGTTCCTTCGGGTAGTAAAGCTACTGTGGCTACAAGTCCCAAAGCTTGGGTGAGTTTGGGTGAATATATTTGGAAGGTCTGTCTGACCCTCAGTGTCACACATACACCTCTATATGTGATAAAGTAAATGTAAACAGATTTGTGCATTTATCACAAGCTAAACATCAAAGTTGCCATAAATACATTCCAAAGCATGTAAAAATGTATGCAGGGCAGATGTTTTGAATTATAACGGGCAATCTTAAGTAATAATCGTTTGAAGTTTTCCCTAAAATCATCATTTAAAAATATCTTATTTGTCTTAATTTGCTTAGCTAAGGTAGTTTTAAGCATGAAGAAAGTATCAAATAGTCAGAAACTTATTTTTCTTAGTAAGACTGTTAACTTCTTGATTCTGTTAACCTCTTGATTTCTGTGTAAGTCTGATTTCTTTGTTAAGAATTCTGATGTGATCATCAAGCCTAACAAAAATAACAAAGTACTAATGAAGTCCTATCTAATCTCAGTCTTATCTGGCTATCCATGCTCATAATTACTTTCTCAAGTTTAAAGAAACTAATCATTTAACAAAGCCAACTGTATAAATGGAAATTAAAGAACAATTACTTCAGCACTTGCAGAACAAGCTACTAATTTCAGACGTGTTAACATTTTTGTCAATGTGGTTCCAAGCATCTGACAACACCTTGTCTCTGTAAAGGCAGAGACACTTAATTCCTGACCATTCAATCTCAAATATAGAGTAACATGTAAGCATAGCAAGACATATATAGGAAACAACAAAGAAAAATAGATAAAATTACAGAACTCCATCTAGTATTTATATGGTGATGAAAACGTTGTTAATGAGACTGTCTAGATGTGTCCTAGCCATGACTAACCCTCTCAAATGGTACTTCTGTAATGGATGGCAATTCTGTAGTTTGGATGTTTGTTGGTCCTAGTAACAGTTTAAGCCATTTAACTTCTAAAAGGAGATATCTTATTTTAGATAGAAATCCCTAAATGGGGTGTGGATGTTTAATAAAGACAGTTTTAGTGCATCCATCATGTCTTACAAAGCTGGAAAATGACCTCCCTTCATTCAGAGAAGACCACTGTTTTTATACTTCACAGAGAAATAAACAAAGTCCTCTTTACTTCAAAACATCCCGTTCCTCTGATCCTCATATAGCTACCATTAAGAACTTCTTGCCTTTTTTCCTTAAGATATTGATTTATCACCAGCCCTGCTTAACTTTGACTAGTACTGCAGAGCTCTCATGCAAAGTGTTTCTTTTACGCTCGTTCTTTTTGGTTCAAAGTTGGCTCCAAATATTTATGCATAACAAATTCATGTACTCAGTGTGTACAAGTCATAAAGACAGAATTTCATAAGATCTTCTGCAGAAGTGGAACATAAATTTATTTAATATGTACACAAATAGAAGATGGGAAATTATTAAAATTCTGAGAGTACCTTTCTTGAAGGATGAACTCTGATTAACAGCCAATAAACAGTACTTTAAGGTTTCCCACTGCATACCATATAGGAGATGAAAGAAGATATAAGTTGCCTTAGGCCTTGTCCATCTTACTGAATGTCATATTGGGGATTAGACTTAATTTGATTCTTTGTGCTAATATTATTTTTTTTAATAAAGTAGCAGTTCAGATTAAAGGATAAATTAATGTATTATTCTATAAGTATTAAATTTGATAACGTGTTCCCTCTGATGGTATCACAGAAATTACTTACGGTGATAAAATATCTCTTGTCTTTGTTCAGTGGAATAAGAATATGCACTAGAAACCACATTCCCAAGGTAAAGGTTTTTCAACTGCTCAAATTGCTTATGATTGAAAGTAAACAAAATAATGCTGCCTCAATTAAGAAGTAACAGAGACTACTTTGGGTGCTGCTATAGAAGTCTTGCTGAATAAGTGAACCAATACAAACCTTTGGATTCAACAACAAAGGCAGTAGCACAAAGAAAGAGAGCAAAAGCATCACAAGAAAATGAACCTTTGTGTTCTAGTCCTGTTGTCTTCTGATAGCTTGCAACTAGGCTTTAGTTTGCAGTAGCTGTTCTAAATGGGCTAACTTATGGATAAAATGTCCTAACCAGGGCCATGTGCACCTGTGGCTCACAAGGTTTGTGCGTGCTCTGTCCATTGATGTATATGCAAGAGGCTTGAAGAAACAGGACTTAATTAGGCAGGTGAAGTGATTTTCCTTTTATCAGAGCAACATGTAGCCTTGACATGTATAAGCAGTTGCCTTCAGGACAGGTGATATGACTTACTGTGGAAATGAGGTGGGAAAAAAATCACTTGTTTAGCCAAGATACATACATAGCTGGTATGGCTACAGCATGGGAATACCCTGCTGCTCCTTGGCTTTGCCCCTGTCCACCTACACTATAAGCATTCCCCTGCTCTTGAGAGGGAGCAAATTTGCCTGAAGATGGCTTTGTAGGCTCTGGAGGAGTGAGCCCTGTTCCAGCTGTGCCTTGTCCTTCCCACAGAGCTATAGGCCTTATTTGCTCAATTTCTTTCTATTCTGCATTTCTGCTGAGGCACCACAGGACACAAAAAAATGCTTAAATGGGAACAACAGAGATGGGAAAATGGAGACTGGCTCACATGTTTATTAACCACCTTTATGTTATTATCCACAGTGCACCCTGAGACTGTAAAAATGTGCCTTGGTGTTTCTGGTTGTTTTTTCTTTCATACTCTAATGAGAACACCTGAATTGATATTTTACAAAGATTTGATGCAAAGTGCACTGAAACCAAGTGCAAAAGACATAGCTGATTTAACCTGTTTTTTTTTACTATGCCCTCAGCGGCAGCTTAAGTAACCTTTTCTGCTCTGATATCACACCTCTGACATAGCTCTCTTCCATGTCCAGACTTGACCACTCTACTCAGTAAACTTTGTTTACATGTGTACATTTGATTTTTAAATGTAACTTTTTCATCAGTAAAAGTGGAAGTAATTTTCATCACAAATAATTCTAAAACTGAGGAATAATATGGAAAGAGCCTCCTGGAGGAGTTGCAGAGCATAATATAAGGCACCTGACAGCTCCAGTGGGGTTACATGAGTCAGTCACAGGGAGAAAGGTTTACTTGCCAAAGATAGGAGGTGCAGGGGTACTCAGAAAAGGAAATATTGATTACACACACACACACACACATGTATATATATTTTTAATAGGTTCTATTATATAATTGAAGCTACAGCTATAGGTTCCTATACTTCTGCCAGACAGGAACAGGTTTCCTACCCCACAACTCCAGGAATCCAAGTGATTTTAAAATCAAATACAATGAAGTGTGACAACAACCTGCAGTAATGTTAATTTTCTGCCAGGTGACTGGTTCTGTGCACCCATGTGCAGAACTGGTGTGGGTGGGAACCTGAAATTCTGATAACTCTTTATATAAAGTTATTTCTGTGTGCTTGTGACTGTGGTGTCTGTGTATGGAGAACAGTACAGGACTGACTAGTGATCTACATAATCTGCAATCCACTATCATCATTTAATTGGATATTTAGTCTTATGATGTAAAATGTATCCTCTTTGTCATATCTAGAAAGCAATTTTGTCAGTGCTTACTTCAAAGGACATTTTCTTCATCAGTTATGTTTATTCAAAAGTGATATATATTCTTGACTTAAAATGATATTTAAAGTTTTTATGATGCTAGAACATTTGTACTGTTTTCTTGATGATAAAACAAGGAAAGTATCTACCTTCACACTCATTTTAGCTTCAGAATTTTTATATTTCTCAGAATTCCTTGTTAGGATAATAACTTGAATTATACCGTAGGATATATAATAGATGTCTATGCAATTTGCAGAAAAAAAAATGTAGGTAGCAAACAATATAGCTAGACAAATTTCGTGACTAAAACAGGTTGAAAAATAATCTGGTGAGCCTACACTGCCTAGAAGATCAACATCAGTAGGTTAATAATTGCTCTGCAGACTCTGATTGCAGTTAGTTATTGACACGACTTCCAAGAATTTCAGTTTTTCACAGCTATTCTTTCATTTTGCGTGATTAAACAAAATGACCTAGACTTTTCATGTGCAGTTTTCTGTGAACATATTTTTAAATGTTTCCCTGAAACTTATAACCTGAATTAGCAGATTTTTTTTATTATTTTTTTTTTTCCTGGAACAGAGCTTTCAATTTTTATTTTTCAATGAAGGTGGGAGAAAATGTCTTACAATAATGTTTTATTATTTGAGTATTTGGGTCAGCTGAAGTACAAACCTCAAGGACAGAGTTATTGATATAATGATATAACATTTTATAGCAAAGATAATTTCTCATAAGTCATTTCAGTGCTTTAAACTGGACTTTTCCATACAGTACATCTTCATGAAATAACCTATCACAAGAATGCTTTTGATATCTGTATCCAAGTGCTTCTGATATTTGTATCAAAATATAAAATCTGATTATTCAAATTTCATAGAGCTCATAAACTTCTGAAACAGCTCTCACATGTGTATCACTTATATAGGTGGGATTACTGGATGAATAATGCAAAATAGACGTTTCTAGAGTTTTCATTGAAGAATATATCAGTATTTAGGGCCTGTCTCTTCTTTGGCTTGAATCTTCTGTGATCACTTACATCTGTGCGAAGTGAGCTTAAGAAGAATTAAATAATAAAAAAATGCTGTGTTGGAATTTAGATGGCTCAGGAAGGCTTGTAATAGGATGAGTGTCTTTACTTTAGGTCACTGATTTAAGTCTCCATTAGCAACAGCCAGAAACCATCAGAACCCAGTGGTAGGTTGGTGACCTATGAAATGAAGTGGTGGCAGGGAACCTCCTGCATCCCCTCGCCCACCTACCTGGACAGGTCCTGACATGGGGGCAGCCTTTCCTTGTGAGCTGTGGAGCCCATGCTCGCCCCTGCCCTCCTTCCTGTGGGGGCAATGGAGGTCAGCATCCAGTTGAGGAAACCCCATGTCTATGCTCATGGGGGTCATTGGCCATCTCCTGCTGCCCTCAGGCACTCTGGTGCATCCGTCTCAGCAGGGACAGAACAGAGTCTGCCGGGGGATGCATCCTGCCAGCAAAACTCCCTGCACACAGTTTAGTTTTATCCATTAATAGGAGATTTTCTTAGAATTACTGTCGTGGTAGCTGATCCTTTAAATCTGCAGAGACAACCAGCTGCAGCCTTTAGGTAGTCATTTCTCCTCTGCCTGGCTTTTATCTAGTAAATATTTACCTCTCATTATGCATATGGTGATTTCTCCAGGCTTTTCCTGTCATCACTGTGGAAGCAGCTTAACATTACCATCTCCCACACTCTTTTTCACTTAAGGGGAAAAAAAAGATTACTGCCCTGTGAATGTATTACTCAGAATATTTATATGCATATAGTTGTAGTATGATATAAAAGAGCTATTGACTGATAAACCCCATACATTACTCAGTGCCTGTGAAGGCAGACTCTGGAAATGTAGTGTGTTTATATGTAATAAATATAGAATTTGTAATTTGACCTTATAGGCAGAGTTTACTGACATTATAGGTCTCTAATCTGATTCCAAACAGTCTCATATTATGGATGACATTTTTCTTTCATGACACTTCTGGCCTTGTGTGAAGCACCAAATTTGCAGAGAATAGGCTTACTGGAGTTTCATTATTTTTAATTTGGCACTTTTTCTTAAAAATAACACTAGGCAGAGGAAAAAATGGGGAAAAGCATGTGGGAGTAAGTTTCAATGTTTCAGGCTGTTGCCTTTGGAATGTGCCATGTGCTTGACCAGGGCTTGACCAGTCAGACATTTGCATGAAGTAATTTGCATGGGAGTTTGCAAGAGTGGGGCCTGAGAAAACATGCTTTTATTTATACAGTAATGACATATGTTTGGGTTTGCATGGTGATGGGCAGTATCGATATTGTTGTAGATTAATTTTTTTCAGTCATTCTACTAACATCTGGATTGAATCCCTACTGCAAAATCACAGGTTTAAGAAAAAAAATAATTCTGTTTTATCAATATTGATCAACATAGCACCTCAACTTTCCTGAGGGGGCTCAAGCAATATTGCATTGTGACTCTGTGTCTATTCTGTTGACTCATTACGTATAGATATAAACTCATTCTGAGAAAACTGTCATTGGTGTTATGAGAAGTTCAGTTAAGCCCAGTAGCTTTATTCAGGTCTGGGACTCATCTAGAGACTGTCATTCAAGAGCAGTCTGTATTTTGATATATTGATATATGCTTATTAAAACAATGGTATGCCTTGGAAAATGTTAGCAGGGTAGGCTTTTTTTTTTTTTTTTTTTTTTTTTTGTGTGTGTGTATAAGCAGTGAAAAAAGCAAAATAAATTGGTAAGACTGCATAGTTATATGTTAATGAATATGGATCTATTACTGAGATAAAGTGTTCTGTATTAGTCAAATGCACAAGTTTTTGAATAAATAATGAACAGAATAGGTATGTAACTTTACAGATTAGGTGTCATCTGCAAAATTTGGGAGCAGTGGCAGTGTTTAGACTGATAATCATATTGACCCAAAGGATCACAAAGACAATTATAGAGGTTATAGGCAGAGGAACAAAGAACAGTAATAGAGGTCACAGGAAAATGGAAGACCAGACAGTCAGTTTATCTCATGTCTATATTTACTAGGCTGGTTTTACTGGAGCTGCCACAATATTTTTGAGCTTGGGGTGACCTTGACACTTTGTGCAAAAACAAATTGTTCCATTGTCTTTCACCATGGCAGGTATTTTTGTCATACTTATTTCCATAGGAAAAGGGTCAAACTCATAAGATTTAGAGATGTGGAACACTGATACTCACACGCCAAAGTCAAAGTGGCAGGACTGGGCTGGCTTGTTATACCTCTGACCAGGAGGATGTATCATTATTCAGTAGAAAAACCCTGTTGTGTTGGTGTGAGCTGAGTTTGCAAAGCAGCCCTGTGGTGGCTCTGGCAGACTGGTGCTTGGAGAAGGCTTTCCGCACTTGCAGGATAGCAGGGAAGAATAGATTCTGGCAGGATAGCAGAATCTGTTATCCATCTTCTATCCATTTTCTGCCTTTTCCCAGCCTGCACCCTTGTCCTTTCATTCACCCTGCACTCTCCAGCTCTCCCAGAAGAATTGCCCCCTTGAGGTGCTCCAGTCCTTGCTGGACTTGAGGGGGATGTCCAGGGTCAGGGGGAGCTTTGTTCTCTCTGTTCTTCTCCTACGCATTCCTGCATGCAGGGGAAGTGTGCACTCTATTGCAGACTTTTTTTTACTTTTTTTTTTTTTTTTTTTTTTTTTTTTTTAGGGCTACAGACTGTAACCACACCCAGGCCACATGAAGCATGTTTTTGGAGGACTGCTTATGTCTGCGGAGATGGGGAAGTCCCAAATTAGATTTTCGGCCAACCACTAAAACCCTATAGATTACTATTCATCTATCTGTCTGTCTGGTCATATTAATAAAGCACTAACATATGTTATTAAGCTACAAACTGGTATTTGATATGATAACAAAGCCCTCTTAAACTAGTCCAAGATTGTAAGTAGGACTAAAATTCTTTTCCTGGTGTTGTAGTGTACATTTTCTGTATGTATCAAGACAAGGCTTTTACTGTCTGACTTTCGTGACTATTCAGCTGGTTGCTCAGATTTATAAACCTAAGAGATCATGTTGAGTAAGACTCTAGTCCAGTGCATTTGCTAGTACTGTGGGGGCGATTTCTCAAGAGAAGCTATTAATTAGAAGGGCTGATGTTTTCATCAGCCAGAAAGGATAAAATAATCAATTAAATCAGTTTAAAACCAACTTGAATTAACTTGAATATTGTTTGAAGGTGAGAATGATGGATATTAAGAACAATATATTCAGAACATTGATCTTAAATATTCAGAACTGCCATTTTTTCTAACAATTTTTAAGGTGTATATATATTAGTCCAGATGCGGTATCTCATTGTTATAGCTATGTTTAAACTTAATGTCTCAGATTAAAATTTTCAGGAAGTAAGAAGCCCAAGATAATGTTTTAAAACTTTAAGGAGGAAGAAAATAAGGCTGAAACCAGAACTCTCCAAATTTAATCTTATTTTGACTATGACAGTCTTCTATTTGAGTAGTACTTGTAATTGTTTAAGTAGTAAGTGGGAACACAAATATAGAAAAATAATCATTTTGTCCTTGTCCATTAAGAGTAACATAAGGTAGGCCTACCTATTTGTTCAACTTGCAATGGATCTTGTGTTCTTCACATTAATTCTTTGGGAGGAATATCAACTGCATTAGCAAACATCACATAAGGTCATATTGCTGAATCAAACCCTTATTTGAATGTTTGGGGATTATTTACTTTATAGGAATTCTTGGGTTTCTGCAATAGCTAATGTAGGCAAAAACTGTTAAAATGGTACAAGGTGTGCCACTGCCAAAAAAAAAAAATGAAGGGAGAAATTGGATTAAAAATAAAAAGAAGAAATAAAGGAATGTTCTGGATTACATATGTGTATATATATATATATATACATATGTATATATAAAGGTTATATTAGCAGAGTCTCTGAGCTAAGACTTCCCTTAGCTTGATCAAGATGGACCCTGGAAAAGATCAGAGTAGATTTCACTACCTTGTCTCTGGCTTAGGGAAAACAGAATGAAAATATAGATGGTTGAGAATTAATTACAAATTCTAATCTCTCTCTCTTTTTTTTTTTTTTTTTTTTTTTAAGAGTATGGATGTTGTGAACAAACTTTAGGTGATTCAGAAGAGCATAGTGTTGGAAAGCTCATGTTTTTCTAACCCTCTTGGAATAATACTCTTTTTTTAAGCAAATGTTTCCAACATATGCATTTCCAAAACAAACATCCTATGAATTTGCTGAGTATGTGTCTCCAGATGAGAATATATATCCGTGCCAAAACAATTCTTTCATTTTCAGGCATGTCTGTCTTGGTCTTTACATTTACAGGAGCAGATTGACCTAATGATTTGATTAATGCTTTTAAAAAAGTGACTAATCGTGGAATCAGTGTCTGCATATAGAAGAATAAAACAGAAGGGGAAACACAAAACTGCTAGGACAGCAAAACACAAAAGGTTCTTTGAAACATCTGGTAAGACTACCTTTTGTCCATCTTCTGTTCCATTGTTCATATCCACGGCAACTTTCAAAATTCAAATTTCACTCATAATTGAGTGAAAATGTTCAGATGTTTTTGAAGGATGAGTAGGGGGATAGGGTTAAACAACACTAAATAACTTTTTAATGCATTTTTTTTCCTCACAGTAACAGGAAAAAAAATGTAGCTGATGTATGCTAACTTTTCTGAGAGTTCCCTCCTGAAATTTGTCATCTCCTCTGTGGTGTCTACTAAAACAGAAGTAACTGAAACCTCCTCCTGGAGCACTCTGTGGTAGTGGTTGAATAGATCTTGCTCAGCCTGGATTCTTCTACACAGCCAGGAACAAAAATCAGAAGGGAATTACATTGGTCTTCAAAGCCCGGGTCTTGAAAAATGCAGGTAACTGAACACTGGCAGTTTAGTCTGGAGAAGTCTGCAGGTGAGATGCTTTTGGACTCCTCACATTTCCAGCAAAATGGAACATACAAAGGAAGTCAAAAAGCCACATGTAGGACTGGTAACTAGAGTGGGACAAGAAAGGTACCATCAGTGACTTTCTGCTGCAGTGTGCTCTCCTTTGCATTGATCTGGACAGTAGGTGCTTACAGCATCTGTATGAAATCTGGGGTTTGGAGGAGTCAGTCTTCACACCACTGCTGTGGCACTGATGCATGCTTCAAAATGACCATTAGCATGGCAACCAAACATTAAATGCCTGTCACAGCCCAAAAGACCACTCTGCTGGTGAATGTCTGGCAATTATGTATTTTCTTGGTAAATGTAATGGAACCTAAACAACTTAATGTAAGTAATCCCTCAAAGAGATTAAAACAATCCTGTAAGTGTATTATCTCTGCAGGAAGGCATCCTGTTCTGTGCAGCCAGTTTTGCTTTCAAGCACCCATTTATAAAATTAGCTCTACACTAATTTAATGTGGTGGTGAGGCATAAAAACAATAATAATAATAAAAAAAGTAACTAGAAGTTAAAGCCAATCAAATTTTGATTTAAAGCATAGCACAACTTTTGTTGTAGTTCTTTTGTTAAAGGTTGTAGCTGACCCACTTCTTAAGGGAAGTGCTTGACTATATAATATCACTTAACATTGTAGCAGAATGGGAAATCTTTCTGCAAGTTAGGCTTCAGAAGACTATGGCCTACTAGGATAAATACAGGTGAAACTGGATTCATTCTCAGTCCAGTTATATAAAAGGTCAAGATAGACAGTTTAATGACCCTTTCTGATCTTAAAAATCATGAATGTATGTCCAGTGAGTGAATTCCACTGAAGCTTTCTCCTCCAGGAGGGTTGGGAAGCAGAATGGGAAGTCATACAGAGAGAAAGGTCATATATCTGAGACTGAAAGAATGTGGTTGAGCAGTGGGGGAATCAAGGATATAAAAACTAAGCATTAGGTAGTTTAGGCCACTTGTCTCCATTAGTTGGGATCAGGAAAGACTAGATCACTACCCTCTGGAAATGTTTGAATGTTGGCATGCTATGGGCAACTTCCTCACCATTGTGACTTCAAAGCAGACACCAGCATGTGGAGCTCTCAGTAGATCTGAACTTGGCCACAGCTGTAGCGAAACTTGCATACAAAGACAAAAGAAGAGTTAAAGATGAAAAAATGATATGTAACAATCATTATTTTTACCCTTAGTTCTCCTTGAGTTTAAACCTGTGTCAGGGTCAGGTTTTCCATTGTTTAAAAAGGGCAAATGTCAGGCAAAATGTAGTGTTGTAATCTATGTCATTCTGTTTGCCTTTTTTTTTTCATATTGGCACAACATTGGTAATTGATCCCCATAATTTCCCGAACATTCCAAGACTTATTAAACTGAACATTACTGTGACATAAATCTCCTCACCCAGATATTTTCTAATGCAAGGCATCTGGGGCTAAGGATTTAATGTTTATTAGAACTAGGTGCTTCTTAAAAGTTCTCCAGTTGCTAGCAGACCAAAGAGTAGGTCATATTCCAAACAGAACATTTGTCTTTCTGTTTACAGAATACAGATATCAATAGTAGTACATTTTGTCTAATAATTGAAAATGTTAATGTTTCTACTAACAAGCCCATGAGCATTGTTAGGAGACAGATGTTTTATTCCTCACTTACTGTAAAATTATTTGAAATCCATCCATTCCAGATGTGGATTTTTCTGTATTTTTTTCCCCATAATTTTCTACACTCTAGAATTTCTATTTCACATTTATTATCATTAGTTTCTCCCTTTTCCTTGCTTCTTATGTATTGCTTTTTAATATTTAATGTTTGCCTTTACCTAGCCAATGAACCACAAAGGGGTTTTAACCATTTTATTGTCTTGACTGCAGATGGCCAGTTTTCCACCAAATAAATTCTGTAAAAAACAATGTTTTGTTGAAAAAAACTTTTTTTTTTTTTTTTTAATTTATTTTTTTCCCTCATCCTTGCTCAATTAGCTCTTTAGCTACATGTCAGCTGTGACTATATTCTGTTTGTGCATATTGAATGCAATCAAGTCATGATTATGGGACCCTAGGCAACCAGTGGCTTCTGGTCCAATGATTAGTTAATCTTTATCCCCCATAATGATGTAAAAAGGTAGAGACATATCCTGTTTAAATACAGTTTGTACTAGAAAATTGCAATATGTGATTTATTTCTTTGGAATGAAACTTTTGCCCTAAAACTTCCAATGGCAAGAGAAATCAGCTTGCAATTGTTGTCACACATTCTCAGCAAGTGGTACCTTTACACAAGATGTCTTGGATAAAAAGACAAAATCACAATCCCATGAAAACAGGAGTTGCTTCTGCAATTCATGCTTTTCCAGAAAATGCTGCTCAGTGTAGTCCCTTTTAAGGTGTTTGCTGGTTACGCAACAATCCAGCTGTCCACTGGATTTGGAGTGATCTAAGAAAGAGACCCAGCAATATGCATAGGCAGAACTGGTCTTCAACATATTGTCTGGAGATCAATGATCATTACTGAAAGTGCGCATGTGAAAAACAGAGAAAATAAGAATGGAAGTAATGGAAGGGCTACAGTGAAATCAATAATCCTCTTCCACCCATAAAACCAAAGGATTAAAAATTAAACAAACAAACAAAAACTAATGTGTGGACCTGAAACAAGCAAACAAACCACCACCACCAAGAACAAAAATGAATAAAAGAAGAATGGAATTTAGTATAGGTGGAGAGAATGAAAATCTAGGATTGGTGACAGTCAGAAATGGAGGGAAAGTTGAAACGGTCTGTAGAAAATAATTTAGGAGGAAGTTATAAAAGCATTGTGATAGTCGCACCAGAAGTATGGTGCTGAATAGAAAAGTAAGTTGGAATTGTAATGGAGAATGGATGCCATTCTTTCACCCATGTGGCAAGCATGCTATATGCCTGGTGTTACCCCGTGTTACATGCTATCATTTCAGGTACATCAGCAAGCTAGAAGGAAAAGCAACAGCAAAGTGCATTGCTGCAGAACACGGGAAGATAGAGGAGAACAGCACACATGGTACATTGATTGCATGCAGCCTGGGGCAGCATCAGCTGGTCCCTGGGTGGGTATGAAGGAAACTGCCCACTGCAAGGATGGCCTGAGTGAAACTGGGCTGGGAAGTTGGGCAAGGAGAAAGAAGCTGGGGGCAGTTTCTCTGGGGCAGGAAGATAAAAGATTTGATCCCGGGAGGGGAGTTATAAAGCATTATGAAGAACAAGGCTTTGAGGTTGACTGTATTGGGTAGGAGTGAAGGGTTTGAATGAAAACTGAAAAAATAGGGAGAAAAGGAGCTGGAAGAAGGACTAGGTGGGTTGCTAGCACAAGATTAGAATAAACTGAAGGGAGAGGAAGGGATGCAGATGAGCAAGGGGAGTAGGAGGTGTCAACAGGATAAATAGTTTTGCCTCGCTGTGCCCTTCCCATCCTGTTTTTCCCTCCTCTAAAGAACACATCTCAAGATCATCCTCTGTTTTCTAACTTTGACAAACCAAGCTCTGCCGTGGCGGGTGTGTGCTGCCGTTAATTACCAATTCCCGGGCACTTCCTCAAGCTTTCTTTTGTTTTTAAGAAAAAAGAAAAAAAAAAAAAAAAAAGCGAGCTGTCCGTGGGGCACCTTTCAGGCCTGGCCAGCCTGGTCTGAGGGATGGGGGCTAAGGGCGAGGGGCGTATGGGGGGCGCATGGGGGGTACATCCAGCCCGTGCGCCAGACAAAGGGCGCCCTCCCCCCCCCCCCCAGCAGCACGGCCTTGTGCCCTGGCCCGGGGGCGAGGAGGAGGAGGAGGAGGAAGGTGGCTGGCAACCTCCCCCCGACGTGAGGTGCCTTGCCTCTCCGCACCGCGCTGCTTTTGTCTCGCCCCGCCTCGCCAAACTTTCGGGGGGACCCCGACGGCTGCCGGCGGGGTGGTCCCGTGGGGGAGGCGCCGTGGGGGCGGCCGGGGGGCAGGTGAAGGGCCGCGGGCAGCCCCTCCATCCCCTCCGGGCTCTTTGGGACGGATGCGGTCGGCCCCGGCTCTGCGCAACAGGTAGGGATGCCAGGGGCTGGCCGCGGCGGCGGTGGCACGGAGCCGCCGACGGGAGGTATTTTTTTATTTGTTTGTTTGTTTGTTTTTTTTTTGGTGTGTTACGATCTCGGGAAAAGTACAAAGGAGAGGGAGGAGGAGAAGCAACAGTCTTCCCAAATTCCCCTTTAGTTGTTTATTTATGTACTTCCCGTGTCCATGCAGAAAGGGTTCGTTTCGCAACTCCGGAGGTTTTCTTTCTCCTTTTTTTCTTTCTTTCCTTTTTTAAAAAAAACTTATTTTCCTTTACGTCCTGCGTTGCCCGTCTCATTCCGGGAGATCAAACTGACCGAAACCAGCTACCCAGCGCCTCGTCCTCACTGACAGTCGGGGGAATCCAAACAAAGAGGTGCATCTACCGGAAATAATGATTTGAGAGATGTTTCTCCCCCTTCCCACCCCCTACCCCCCCCCACCCCCCCTCCCGCCTCGAATTAGTACTATTATTTATTTATTTATTTTTCTTTCGGGGAGGTTCGGTTGGAGGGAAGTTTTGCGCCGCAGACGGGGCCGGGGCTGCTGCGGGCTGGATGGGGAGGGCGGCACGTTGCGGGGGGGCGCGGGCAGTGCGGGACCCCGCCGGGGGTGGGGGGGGGTGGGGGGACCGGGCGGGGACCTGCCGCCGCTGCCGGCTCTTTGTCTGCTCGGGCAACTTGAACAAAAGGCGAAACTCGGATGAACTCTCTCCATCTCGCCCTCTCCTCGCCCGGGTTATCTCAGCTGCGGCAACTTTAAGCCGGCGAGATTGCCCCAACTTTCCCGCAGCTCCCTAACAGCGGGCAGCCCCCCTTTCAGGCTCCTCGGGCAGCACTTCGAGGACAGGCGAAGGTAGGTTTTGTCTCGGGGCTCATTGTTCTCTCCGTGCTCCCTCATCCCCCTCCACCCGCAAGCCGCGCTCCGGCTGGGGCGTGCGAGGAGCGGGGCTGCGGCCGGGGGGCTCTTTGTGCCTCGGGGCACTCGCAGGTACAGCTCGGGGGGTTCCAACCTTGTCCCCCCCTCCGGTCCCCGCAGGCGCTCCTGTCTTCTTTTAATACTTTTTTTGAATTTCTTTCTGGGCTGGGGGGCGTTTTGGAAGAGCTGGTGGAAAGGAAAGCTGAGGAGGGGAAAAACTTCTCGGAGCCCGGGGGCTCCGCTGGATCCCGGGGGGTCCGGGGGGGTCCCGCTGCCGCTGAGCGCCCGGCCCCGGGAGCACCCGGCCAGGCTGGGGGGGTCGCGTTGTGAGGGGGGCTTCGTTCTTCTCAGTGCCTTCCTGGTGGTGGGGGGACAGGGGTAGAGTCGGGCCCGTCCCTGCCTGTCTCCTCTTGCGCAGCACGGTTTGTTTCATCCCTCCCAAAAAGTTTCGTCGCCTTGGGTTTTGTTCCGCTCTTTCTGGTGTTCGCGCTCTCCAGGCAAAGCGTCGCAACTTTCTGAAAACTTGCTCGTGGTCTTTTGGCTTTCCTTGGTTCTCTTGTTCTCCCATGTACCTTCTTTACAGTTAGTTTAGTGTGTTCTTATTTCCCTGTCGATTTTTCTGTGCTATGTAACAACTGCCACTTTTCCTCATTTTTCATCCTAGTCCCTTACTTTCCTGGGCTGTTTTGTTTCCCTTCGTTGCCCATTTTCCCTCTCCCTCCTCAGATCTCTCAGAATTTCTTAACTCTCTACTTTTCCAGCTTTCTCTGTTGTCACACATTCTCTTTCTTTACTGGTCTTTTCCACCTATTCTTCTACCTATATACCTATTTGCATTTTCCATAAAAGTCTTCTTTTGCCCGGATCTTTCATTTCACATGTCCTCAACTGCATGCTTAGATATGCTAAGGCTTCCCCTGATGTCAAACAAAGATCAAAGTTTCTTTTCATTCCCTCTCCCAAAATTAATTCTTCTGTGGTCTGCTATACACACACGTTACTCAGTTACATGGACAGAACTTCTAACAAAAATTCTTGAGCATCCACTGCTATTCACCTTCTGCTTTCCTCTAGTCTTTACCTCTGTCCACACTCACCCTTCATTCTCTTAAAAGCTTCTCATTCCTCTCCCTTGTCCTTGACTTGGAAGCTTGTGCTCTTCCCCACTCCAGCTTGGCAGACTCAATGCTGTTTTTCACATTGTTATTCCCTCCTGTGCAGAGTACTCAAGCTTTTCTCTCCTTTCCTCATACTGCCCTTGCCAACCTAAGCAAAAAGTTGCTGTTGGTACTCCTGAACGGATGACAGAGGAGGAGTACCGGCATAGGCAAGCACAGCTTCGGTTGCTTTGGCTTGGTCCTTGCTGGGTCAAGTGTCAGCAGTGGAGCTTGCTGCCAGAGCCCCAGCGATGCTCGCTCTGCTGCTGGGTGGAGGGACATTGAGCAGGGGCTAGAGGGGGAAGAAAGATCTCTGTAAACAATGTTATTACTTCTTCCCTCCACCATCCTGATGCAATTCTGTTCAGAGGATTGGCAAGCTTTGTTTTTGCTTCTTGTGGCTTTTTTCGTAGACTCATTCTTTTTGTACGTTTTGAAATACCTGCCAGGGCAGGTGAAGAGCCTTTATGTTCCATCCTTTCTTGGCACTTTGGTGCTCTCTGTGTTGTAAGACTGTACAATGTATAGAGAAATACGAAAGTCCTTTTCATAAAGCATTGGAAGTACAAAACCGACAGCATCCAGTTTGCATATTCTGTTACACTCTAGTCTGGAGATGTTTTTAAAGTGAAACACCGTCACAGGGCTTTGAGCTCAGTATGTGTCTATATCTGTGAAGAAATACGTGTTTGAAATTATTCCGAAGAATGTAACTTCATGTTAGTCCCTGGTGGTGTGACAGAGTTACTGTGCTGAACTAAAACTTCTTCCTCTTACTCAAACAGGTCAAAACATGGTCGTCGGGAAAATGGGATGCTTGCCAAAATTGTCGGTCTGTGCTAGGTGCCATGCTGTGTTGTCCTTGGAATGGTGGAATACAACTTGGGTCTCCTCGGGGATGGCTGACGTGGCACAAACTGTACCACGCAACTACCGAATGCGTTCACCTTTTGGATATGTATGTAAGTTAGTGGGCTACTGGAAGAAGATGAAGAATCTCTTGCAGAAAAGTGAGGATATTGTAGAAAATGCTGCTGCAAACCATTTGGATTATATTGCCATCCGACATTGCGGTCCTGCAGCTAACAGAAGGTATGCTTCTCCCTGACTGTTGCAAAAATACTGGCTTATACATCAAAATATGAAGTGCGTTATCTTAATTTTAAACAAACATGCTTTTTAACTTTTTTTTTTTTTTTTGTTGTCTTTGCCTTTGTGCTGAAGCCTACCAATAGTTTTGAGTTGTGTAATCTGACACAAATGCCTTCCTAATGGCTTGGCAATGTGTATATCTTAAATGTAAAGGGAAAAAATGAATGTGGCAATATTTTGGTTTCAGAGTTAACTGATATTTTCAAGGTAATAACTTCGTTGGGTCTAGGAGTACTTAGCAGCTCTTGAGAAAATCAGACTAATTAACTCTTCTTAAAAGTAAGTTAGAAACAGTTTAAACAAAGCATTTTCTACAATTGCGTTCTTCCAAATAGCCTACTTCATTTAAAGGTGTCTTAGTATTTTGAGTTGAACTCAGGAAAACAACCTGCTACTTTTTGACAGCTCTTCCAAATAGTGACAAAATGTTTTATGGATAATTCAGGTGTGAGAAATAGAAGTATTTCCCTTCAAATTGCAGGAATCATTTTGTTTAATATGTTTTTAAAGTATCAATTTAAATGACTTTTGCAGACTGTTTGCATCTCAGATGTTCTAGTGCTGTGAAAGTCTCTGTGTTGAAAACGTTATTATATGAGATAACTGATGTACAAAATAGAAATAAAAGCAGAGAGAACAAGCTGTTAAAGAGTTATTCTTGAATTATTCACTGAATTATTGATGAATCTAGATTAAGTGTTAATCCAACAATGAGGAAATCATTGAGCCCCTTAGTGAACTATTGAAATCAGAGCAAATATTAAAATGATTTAAAATCTGATCTTTTAAACTTGTTTTGTGTACTTCTTATGTATAACCAAAAATGAATGACATGAAAATTGTTGCTTTTGCTGTGTATTTCTACTCATCTGATTGCTTGAAGTCTAGCCAATATGTAGGGCAGACAAGTATTTGTAATCTTAAGAAAAGTGCTGAGCTGGCTGGCCTACTTTGGAGCAAAATAGAAATCTGAACAAATAATCACTTGTTATCCTTTCCAGTTGTAAATAGAGATACAAGAGACAATAAATAGAGTACTAATTTCCTGGTTCTGACTTTTTAAATCAAGACCTACTCTTAATTTTCTTGATTATTAAGGATAATCTTTCTGTTACTTACTAAAAGCAATTAATGTACTTTTATTAAATTAAATTAATTAAATTAAGATTTGATTCTTAATATTGTTCTGTGTTGGTAATTTTTGAACTTTGCATGACTTAAGTTAGCCTTATGGAAGTCTTTAATCTGAAGTTTCAGAAAAGGCAAGTCCTATGCTGTTGGTGGAAAGGGGAAAAGAAGAGTAAAAATGGATTGTGCTGGATGAAAGTATTTAGAGTTGCTATCTAGCATCATCTTAGAAAAGAAGTCAAGTCATTACATTTCTGCATTTAATTCTGTATTTAATGGGAACCAAAACTGTGATTTTGTTGTTGTTGTTGTTGCTTTCTGTGTGGATTCTCCTTATTCAGTTTCTTATGCATCTATATCTCTTTTCAAAACCTAATCTGGAAGTGGTTATTCTTTGTAACAGAAAAAATACACTTTGTTTATCTGTAAGAAAACCATTCATTTTCATCAACACTAAAATCTGAAATAAATTTTTACCTAAAGTTAATGTAAATAGGGACAACCATTTATCTTAGCTTAATTTGAGAGTTTAGGTAGATTGAATGCCATAGGTTTCATGAAGTATTTTGCAAATTATTAGATATATTTGTTTTTGTTTATACCTGGAATATTTCAGACAATGATAACTTAGTGACAGAACTGTTAAGATACAGAGAGGAAGAATACAATTTATCTGTCTTCCAATTACTTTGGACTACTTCCCATAAAACAAAATGAAGTATTCTTATATTCTGAGATAAGATCGGAGGGGAAAGAGAAAGTATGGTCAGCTAGGAAACATCTAGCACAGTAGCTGTCTACTGGGTAGGTGTGCTGTGTTGGTGCAAGGCATACTTTCTGCTGGTGCTGTGGTGTCTCCAGGCAGGGCATGCTGGAGCATTCCTGCACCTTTTTCCTGGGAGCAATCCTAGCAAAAGAGGCAGTAGGTTTGCAGGTAAGGAGAGAGAGAGAGGCTCAGTGCTGTGGTGAAGGAGCATCATCCTGGGAAGAGTGATGGGGTGAAACTTCCCTAAAAGAGGCAGGAATCAGCCCTACTTCCTCCAGTGGAAGCTGCTTTTGAGGAGCTTGGGAACTGCTGCAGGGGAGGAGGGCTTCAGGCATGTGAGCTGTGATGCTGTAGCTCCATAGAAGGGTGTGAAAAGGGTTGTTCTGGTGGTTTGTGGTTGCAGTCGGTCCATCGCTTGCTTTGCTTGTGGCTGTCCTAGAAGGAAGTCCTTGCAGGCATCGTGGGCTTGGGGCTGAGCTCTGAACTCCTGCTCACAGATCTACCCCGGGGTGTGTGGTAGTTAAATTGGTAGCAGAACTTTCACTAACCAAATTAAACCAACTTCAGACTTTCAGAGATGCAGTTTCTCCTTTCAGCTGTGCTCTCAGTTAAGAAAGTCTTTTAGTCAGTGTAGTTTGTCATGTGAGAAAGTGTCTTACTCCATTTAGCTGAACAGGGAATAACCATGGGGATGTCTCAGGCCAACAGAGCACCCAAGGAGAAGAGATTTAGCAGGCTGCAACAAGTGCTTGTAGTGTGTCATGGGTGGGTGAGATACAGTTTTGGAGTTGTGAGGAGTGGGCAGGAGAGAAAAGGGCAGACTCAGTAACTTCTGTATTTTTAGGCAACAGATGGAGGAGATGGTGTCTAGAATATCTTCCTGCAGAAGAATCCGTAGGAAGCTAGAAAGAAAAGTGCAATAAGGACTTCATTTCAAGTTTTTGATTGTTCCTTCCCTTTAGCTGAAGTAATTTTGGGGGGAGAATGAGCTCCAGAGCTCCCAGGCAAGGTAGACATTTCCAAGACCTGCATTCTTCCTGCTGGTTCCTGTGCCAAAACATGGACAAATATACTTTCCTAAAGGACTGCTGCCTTTCACCCTTCCACAGGGAGTCCCCAGCTCCTGACAGTGTAAAGCAAAGAAGCTTTGCCAGAGCATCCTCTGCTGCATGAGGAGGTGCAACGTGATTCTTGAGTAAAATTTTGGGAGGCAGCTTTTGAAAATATGATTGTTAGACCCTGAAGGGACCTACAAACAACCTGAGCGTTGTGTGATTGTGAGGGGAATGGAAGGGGAAGCACTGACTCTGAGCTCCTCACTGGGAAGACGAGGTGGGAGCTGTGGGACAGGACCCCTCTGCTTGCAAGTGTCTGGAACTGCCTTAAAGTTTCTGTGGCGGCAGTGGAGTTATTTTAGTTTTGGCTTCAAAAATGGTGTATGTGTATATATATATATATATGTACATGTATATACAGTATATACATATATATGTGTGTGTATTTATATAATTTCCCCTTTATTTATCTTAGTGCTGGTTGAATGTCATGTGTTAATCATTTAGCTTGATGTGGCAAAAATCATAGTTGAAAATATACCTTTTTTTTTTTTTTTTTTTTTTTTTTTTTTCTGCTTTCACTTGTTTTTTACCTTACAGGGTAACTTGAGGTACAATGGTACAATACTCTTTGAAAATCAGTATAAGCATTAGAGTAAGGTTTTTTTGTTTGTTTGTGAGAGCAAGTTCCAGAAGAGAGGAAGGAATGTTGACTGAGGCTGGAGGGAGAGAGCTGCCACTTGAAATCTCTTAGTTATGGTTCTGAAATACTGCATGAGAACTTATAATGAAAAGGAAGCTTCCATACCATGTGAGATACTTTATATAAATACTATCATTTAAGTCTGGACACAGGCATATGCCTTCTGGAATACAGCATTTTTTTCTCTTGATTGTATTTATTTTATGTAACAAGAAGCTTTCCGACTCACCAACAGATTCTATTTTGATATTATTTTTTGTGCACTTTCATCATCGTTGCATGAAACTTGTCACAAACTATTTATGAAGTCTGAGGTAGTCTGCTATTGCGCTTGATACCTTGACCTTTCCATGATTAAAATGCATAGACATGTTTGGGTTAGGCAGGGGGAGTTGGATAAGCTAGGGGGATTAAGAATATTTTAACACTAAATTAAATGTGGTCTTTGTGTGAGAACAGGGAGAGTACTTCCACTGAAAGTTTATAAGGCTACTGCAAGTGCAATGCCTGTATTCATATCCATGAATATTTTACATTAGTGAGGAAAATATTTAATTCTGTACAAAAAAGGAAGAAGAAAATGCTCATAACTAATATAAATGTGCATGCTTCTGTAAAAAAAATAACAAAAATGATTACATATGCTGTATTTTTTAATACTGAAATGCTAAAAGGAAGCTAAACTTCTGTACGGGGACAATATTGCCATCTTATGAAGTACATTGTGTTTTGAGACATCTTAAGTGGTCATTATCAATCTTGTTTTTTTTTTTTTTTCTTTTTCCTTAAGCCTTGTTTGTAAAGCATTTTCTCCATGAAAAGTGCTGCTTTAAGACCTGCACAGGAACATGAGTGTAGTGCTGTTCTGGATGTCATTTTTGCTGTTTCAGAGATAAGGGAGAGCAGTGAAGTAGAGCCACAAGCATTTGTGTAGGATTCCTTGTAGGCATGGCAGGTGGATGGGGTGGTGGTGGCAATGATGAAGGCAGACATTTGTCATGAAAAGTAGAAAATGGGCACTGTGAACAGTTCCTCTGGGTGGATAAGGATGTGATTTGATTTAGTTGTGAGCCAGCAATGGCAGGTGAGGAAAGGAAGTGGCAAGGCTTCTTGAAAATGAGGGCCAGAAGCTGGTGATTGATGTGGCAGAGAACAGAGAGGTGGATATTGTGGAAATGGATTAGAAGCAGTTTGTCATAATTTATGCATCTGGAGGCTTGTGCCATCAGGGCATTTCTAATGGGAAAATGTAGTGAAATTTTTAAATGTCTGTAACAGTGGTTATAAATATTGCAGGGATCAGCAGTATTGGCTTCTTTGTGGTGAATGATAAAATTGTTTCTGTTCAATGCCACACAGTGAATTAAAGTCAACTTTAACATTGCATGTTTTAAATTAAGTTTACTCCAAAAGCAACTGTTGTCTTGAGTTGAGGATATGAGCTAGCCTCTTCTGCCTGTTTTTGAAATATTGTGCAAGACAGGAATTCATTTTTAGGTAAGTGGCTCAGGAATTGTATATGTTGTCTTGAGATGAACTCAGAGCTAAGATTCAGTGTGGCTGGCTGCTTGTTTAATTATCTTTCAGCATTTGCTGACTGGCTTTCAGTTGGTATTTTGGGGTTGCTCTGTGAGCATGTTCTGAAAATAACAAAAGTTCTGATGGCTGCAGAATATCTAAGGAGGGACCTAGACCATGCAGCAAACATTGAGGTATGGCTAAGCAAACTGCTGCTCGTGTCTTGATTGGCACTACACCAGGCTGTGCATTGATTTAGATCCAGAACCAAGTTAGATGTATGTTGGTGCTACTGGATTCAGTCTATTAAAAGTTGCTTCTCATCTGAGCTGGTGTATGATGTGACTTCAGCTGTGCTGGTGCTGGAGGTGATGGAGCTGGAGTAGCTCAGGTGTCTTTTTCCTGCACTGCCTTGTGGGATGTGAATATGGGCTTGGCTGTGCTTTGTTGTTTAATAGCTTTGGGCTGCAAGAGTTGGAAACTGCAGAGATGTTAGAAGAAACAGCCTTGATAAAGATTAGAATTTGCAAGACGAAGAATGTGCTTTCTATGGGGTTTGAGTTTGCTGTATCAAAAGTTTTATAATGTGACACAGGCAGCAGCTTTATTCATTCAAGCTCTTGAACTGGACCTGTGGACCATGTTTAGGAAAGGGTTCTTAGTGAAAAACAGGCACTGGGGCATGGTTCTGGTTCACAACTTCATGTATACACTATATCGCTTTTATTTTATTTATTTATTTATTTTTTAAGTGCAATGACTTTCAATCTTTTAAAGGAAGGACCGAAAGAAATATATATCTAAAATCAAAAGGTTTTTCATTATCATGTAGATATATTTTGGCTTCAGAATTTGTAAACTTTGTTTTTGTAGTCTTTAAGCAGTGCAGTGCATTGTGTGGCTTTATCAATCTAAAGCTTCACTTTTGTGTATTTTTGAAATCTGCATCCTAGATCATGAATTAGTTTATCAGATTTGTATTAACTGTCACTTCTTCTTTTCAAATAGCTTATTTTCCATGGTATCAACACCTGATATTTGGATATTATCATTCTTCTCCAGAAGACTTTGATGCATGAGTATTTCTAACCTAATTTAGTTGAGGATTGGAATGCTTTATGAAAAACTTTATTTAAATTGAGAGAAAAGTTGAGTGATAATGTTTTTAAAGCAAAATGAGAACGCAGCTTGCAAAAACAAATTAGCTATCTCTGTAAAAAATCTATATTTTCAACTCAGTTCTTCATACATCATCTATTGGCATTAGCTGGAGAAGGTTTAATGTCTCTCTCCTACTGGAATTACAGCACTCAGGCAGTGGAGGAAAGGGGCTGTATCCTGATGTATGCTCATGACAGTGGCTCATTGTACACCTAGTCATAGGAATGAAAAGGAAGTTTTATTTTTTTCAGGGAGGGGGTGTGACTTTCTCTGTTGTCTTTAAAAGACAATTTGCCTAACATCAGTTGAGACTTGTGGACCACACAGTCCATCTAGATGCAAGATTAATTAGATGCTAGCTCATTTTAAATGTTTTATATAAGGAAGGTGTTAAATATGTGTTTAAATGCATTTTAGAATAATAGATTAAAATTACTTGTGCATTAGATGTATACATATATGTGCACATACTCCATACACATAGCCCAAAACCAATGGTGAGGTGCCTGAGGCGGCTTCATGATGGGGACAGGATTTTTTTTCCCCCTTCTGTTCGAAGCAATGTTTAATGCATTCCCAGACCCTGCTTCTATTATTTTGTGTCAGTGGCATTCTGTGCAGTGTTCCCTTTTACTTGAGTTTCTAGCTACTTGAAATACATGCCCTGTTTCAATTTACCGATCTGTTTTTTAAAGTACATCCTGTGTGCAAATCCTTATCAGACAAAGGCATAATGGAAAAGTGGCTATTGAATTAGTAGTGATCAGTGGTATACTGAGAGAATACCACTGTAATTAGTTGTAAAACTCTTTATCTCAATCTCAGGCATGCTGCTAACCCCTCCCCTTCTCCTGCTTTCCCTTAAAAGACATGACTGAAGAGCAGTGAGGCGTATCTGAAGCAGAGCTATGGTAAACACTAAAAAAAAAAACCCAAAAAAAGTATTTTTCAGCTGGTAATTGATCTGGCTTATTGTGTGTGCATGTACACATGTATATAGGTACATGTATATGTTTGACAGAATAAATTGCTTTAAATTATGCACAGTGTAATATTTCAAATATTGAGAGAAGATTTATTTATTTATTTATTGGTTGATCTTGTTTTAACATTTTCTTTAAGAATTGTTCTGAGTACCACCAAAGCTGTGTGCGGAATGTTGTTTGTTGTGGACTTCATGCAGTGCAGATAGGTGTCTGAGGGAGGTAGAAAGATGTTTGCAAAGAAAGACCAGAACCATTCATAGATTGATTTCTTCACGTTTGCAAAATGACAGAAATCAATCCGCTGCTTTGACCTTGGATCATGTGTTGCAGTTGAAATAGTTTTTTGTTTTGTTTTGTTTTGTTTTTTTTTTTTTGTCCTGAACTCAGTAGCAAAAGGCAGTGAGTTAAGATACAACAGATGTGAGGGAGAGTAGGGCAGAAAAGAAGCAGAGTAAGGAATCTTTTGCAGACCTATATGTGTAAGACTGCTGCCCAGTGTTACGCATCTTCAGTTGTGTGTTGTGTTTGTTTTTTTTTTAAATTGTTGCTACAATGTTGTAAAACTCAGTTGGACTGTCTGTGTAAGAGAGCATATTCTAGACACTGAAAAATTTCTATAGCATTATTGAAAATAAGAAAATGAAAAGCTTGTATCTGCAGACACATTGTCATCTGTTCAGATAGTTTCTGAACATGAAGGAATGGGGAGCTCTCTGACTTGTTGCTCTCCTGCATCAGGAATGGTGTATCCAAGACCAAGTTATAGTTGCTGAATTAAAAAAAGAGCTGTAACCTGGGCTTCTGATTGCTTGATGTGAACAGTGTTGTGCAAACAGCTCAGGGGTTCCGAGAACTATTTGCATGCAGTATTTTCCCTATTTGTTTTTTCCTATGGACACTGGTATATGACCATGATTTGTATAAGAGAAGGAGGATGTTTTCATTCTTGTTTTTAATTGTGTGAATGTTTCCAGGCTGAAGAGAATGTGAAGTTACACCCTGTTATTTCAGGTCAGTGTCTGGAGTAATGTTTTGGCAAGAGCTTGTTATGGATCATATACTGTCATCACTGCACAACACAAAGGGAAATAGGGTACCTCTACTTCTGCTCAGGCAAGATCAGTTCATTATGCATAAAAAAAAAAGCTGTGCGGAGCAGCAACGGTTGAATGTGACATAACAACACTTTCCAGAAAGATGCTTGTTAATAGTTATTGAGGGACATGCAGCTTCTTAGTGTGTCTAGCTTCTCTGTAAAGAGAGCCAGGGTGCACTCATTGGTAAATTATTGGCATATCTTTTGGACAAGTATTTTAATACATATTTTCAGTGAATTTTGACTTAATCCTCCTTTTGCCTTGGTGTTTAAAGATGAGAAATTGAGGTCCTGAGAAATACTGTTGTGAATAGTTGATATCTGCATTTGGGTCTAATGCCATGCTTTCTGGGTAGCAGAGCTGACAAAATCTGTAGGCTTTACTGGCTGGTTTTTATTTTTTTAATTATCATTTTTAATAGAATATTTATTTTTTCTAATAACATTTGTATAGCTCTTGACATATATTGGTTCTCCAATTCTTGGATTTAGAATTGCTAAAGTAGCTGCATCTGCCTTTATGCTCCTTGTTATTCTATGATGAAAAAGAAATCAGTAGAAATTGTGTCCCCCCAAAACAAACAAACAAACAAACAAACAAACAAAAAAAACCATAGAAATTCTGCATCAGTTAGTATTAATTTTAAAATGAAATCTCATACTTCACAGGTCAAAATCTTTTGTTTAGGGAAAACTATCAGTAAGAAGCTCTCTATATCTTTAACTGAAATGGTCTCTAATTTATGCCTGATTCTTCTGCTAGGTTAATGTTAATTAGTTTAACATATCACTCATAAAAGATGTCATAGTTGAGTCATTGTGTAGGTAACAAATCTTGCACTGGCTGGCGATGAAGAAATATTACCTCTATTAAAACCCTCACTTAAATGGTGGAGTCAGTGAGGACTCGTGACATTTTGCAGTCATCCAGCTTAATGCATTTTAATGCCTTCAGTGGTGTGAGGTTTTTCTTGTGGGGGGTGGGGAGGCAGAGGTTCCAGAATATGCAGCGCAGTACATTGCTGTGCTGGGCGAGAAACCCGATAGAAATGCTGGCTCAGGCTAGAGCTAAGGCTGGATACTGTAACATTCATTTAACCTTATAAAAGCCTGTCCAGCATTCAGTTACCTAAAGAAGGCATACGTAAGCAGTCATGGAAAAGCTCAAATCTACTTGCATTCAGAACCCAAGTAATCCAATATTAGTAGCACAGCCAAATGTTTACAAGTATGTATGCTTGTAATTAGCTAAGTAATTTCATCCATCTCTGCCCTCGAGAGAAGCATTAGAACTGGGCCTATAGTGGAAAGCAAATTTCAATTGTAATTATGGAATGGTTAGTATGACTCTGTAATCCTTTTTCCAAAATAATTCCCCAGTGTCTCAGAGGAGGTGAATCTGTGGCACCACTACTACAGCTGTGAGCCTGTGCTCTGCTCTTAGATACTCCCGTATCTGGGATGAGTAACCAAGTTAGTACCATCTCTTTTTGTAGCACCAGAAGATGATACTAACATTATTATTATTATTTTTTGGGGCACCACCATCATCCAATGTTAATGAGCAGTTGAATAAGTGTTTGAAGCTGCTGTTACAGTGCCGTAGGAAGCCTGCAAGGTCTCAGACCTTGAGGGTCAATGGAGTTTGACTTGAACAGCTTAGGGAGGCATGGTGAAGAGACAAGGGCTTCACATTGGAAATATTGACCTCAAAATGCTTAAATCTTTTCCGTTGCTTAGCACTGATATGGTATGGGAGCAAGACAGTGCCTTTGGTATGTGGCAGAGAATGTCTGAAGCTTTGAAGGGTACCTATCAGCACATCTCAGAAATGGTAAACTAAATAACTGTGTGTGTGCTTGCAAATTGTGTGGTTGTGTCCCAGTAAAGCAAATCACTGTAGCTGGGACACCAGAAATGTGCTTATGTTGATCTTATTATGAAACGTGAGTAAATAACCAACATGTTCTATCATCTCATAGTCTAGGTGATGTCTTATCTTTTTAACTTTCCTTCTAAACTCAGAATTTCAAAACCGAGAAATGGCAGCTGTGCAGCAGGTGCAGCCAGTGGAAGATGGGGAGCCTTCTTCTACCTTCTTTCAAATTGTGGGAGTGTTTACGCCTCGTTGGACTTTTCTATATTTCTGTACACCAGTAGAAAGTGAAGTTGATTATTTGTTTTAGCATGAAACTGAATGAAAAACTTACTAAAAATGTATCATTCTTTGACATGTTGCTTTACTGTTTGTGGCATTGGCATATTTGTCGAGTGTCTCTGAATAGTCAAGTGTTGGAGATGTAAGACATCTATCAGTTTGAAATGGCTGCAGTCTTCAATGTATCACACTGACCATTGGATGGGATGATTACTAGTCTGTCTGTAGCTAAACAATAGCTTTTCTTTCACCTGAAGGAGACCTCTTTCTCTGAGCAGATTGCTTTTGAGGTGCTGTTTTCTTGAGATGTTTTTACATTTAGCTTACTTAGCCATTTGTTCATTAGCAATTATAAATCACTAGTGAGACTCTTCTGGTTACCACGAGAGTTTAAAAATTGTAGCAAGCAAGCAACTTCTTCCTGAATTTGCTTCTCACCTTGGATTTGCATTAAGCTTTCAGACTTCTTTTAATTTTAACCCTGAAAACTGAATACATTACAGTAATTTTATTAACATCAAAAGGTTTCAAATTGTTCACGTGTAGCTCTTAAAATTTATAAAGCAGCAGTTTAAGACTTTGAAATTCTTAACAGATTCTCAGCTATCTTCTCAGTATTTGAGCTTAAAGCAGAAAGAATTTTAACTCAATTATAATAATGTAAACCTTTCCCCTTTGCTTTGCATAATTAAATATTTTCATTTACATAGCACAGAAGTCTAACATTCCAAACAGGAAAGATAAGCAGGAGAAAAAGGCAAAGATGCATATTTGATTCATGCAGAGTAGTAATGCACTTGCTGGTAATCTTACTGTGCTTATTAATAATAATTTTAACTAGGAATCCACATACAAATTCATGTGAATGTAGATTGTATTTAATATTTTTGGGGCTGTTTTTATTAATTATTATTATTATAATATATATTTTGGAATCTGGATGCACCTACTGAAAGCTTAATAAAGTACATTAGAACGGGGGCATGGGTATAGTAGCCTTGAGATCTTTTACTTCTTGTTTTAATGTATTAATTAGTAGAGCAGGTCTGGGGAACATTAAGTTTCCTTCTGCTTGTTCCGTCAAATTATGAGGATGCAAGACGTGGCATGAACATGCTTGTGTGGAAGTATGTGATCTAGTCTGTCCCTCCAATTTGCAGTTGAAGTAGGAAAATCTGAGCTAGACATATCAGTTTGAATAATGCTGTGTATCAGATTCACCAGCCCACTGCCGGAGTAGTATCTCTGTAGTAAAATATGAAACATTGGAAGTTTTCAGGACTACAAAATAGACACAAGATCTGCAAATAGCTGCACTTCTCCTATGTGGCAGGTTCATATATGGTGAAACTCTGCTGTTTGTGAAGACATCTAATACAATTTTATTGGCTAGTTTAACATCACACTTTAATTTTCTTAGAAGTGGGACCAGTGATGTGCCCCAATAAGAAGCACTTGTGATTCCTGCGTTACTAAATTACACAATGATTTAGATCGCTATTAAATACAAACATGTTAAGGGATTTTTTTTTCTTTTTTTTCTTTTTTTCTTTTTTTGTTAAACTTTTATTTTAAATTCTTTCTGTTTGTCTAACAACTTGTGGAGCTTGAGGATATTTGTCTTGATTTGCTTAAATGTCATACTTCAAAGCAGTTTTGAGGTATTTTTTGTATATATTACGAGCTTTAAATCTTAAACAAATTCTAAGTGCCAACACATATGGTATATACAAAACTTCTATATGCTAGGATTGTGAGAGGATGGATTTTTGCGCAAAGCTTAGTTGACATTAAACACTTCTCAGCATATGGATTTTATGGCATATGTCAAAATGGAATAAAGAAACTAGAAATCCAAATAAAAGGGAGAGCATCTGTATGCATATTTATGCATGCATTCATGCATACTTTTGGGCGGGGTGTTAAAGGGAGCTAGCGTATTTATCTTTGACCTTTTATTCACATTTCCTGCAGGGATCCTTAGTTTATGAGCTTTGAGAATTTGTTTCAGGGGTACTTTGTGTGGTTTTCTGACAACTGCCTGAGTTTCTTTCATTTGCAAGTAGATTTTTCTATGCAAACTTTTGTATCGTCTCTTTTGTTTTGTTTGATGGGATGAACATAAGAGAGTATGCTGTGGGTGAGAAAGAATGAGGATTTAGTTTCTAACATAGCAAAATTTCATGTCCCAAAGCTTCGTCTGATAACCATCCTTTTAATATATTGAGATTGGCTGTTTGCTAAATACAAATCTGAGAATGAAGGTTATTTGCTTAAAGAACAAGTAAAGCTACAAGGATATTAATAATTTTGATTTTCATATCCCAAAAGCTTGTAACAATAAGTATGAACTTGTTTTCTTTTCTCTTTCCTCTAACATTGATCATCAGGGAGAGCTTATATGCTCTAAAATGTCTTTGGAGACCTCTGGGCACCTAAAAGACAATTCATTGGTAGAAATGCAACTGGAGGATCAGTGTGTTCTTTTCTTAGCTTTCATTATTGCTTTCTCTGTTTTGTGTTTAGTGTTTTGCCATCTCTCTGCTCCATTCTTGTTTCATTATATTTGCACCATGTCTCTGACAGGTCATTAAAAGTTTGTGTAATAAAGTGTCTACTTGGCTCAGAAAATTGTGTCAAGATTTTGAGGCATCTTGATGTTTAGGGAAAATGGGTTTGTTTTGGGCTATATTGAGTTAAGTGTAGCGAAGCACTGGAGAAGTTCAGACTAGTCAAGTTGTTTCAGTATATGAGGTATAAACACGGCTCTGTTCTTGGTTCATAACTGTATGCTAGGTATAGTGCCCTCCAGCTAGTTTTCCATGTTATGAATTTCTCTCCAGCTGCTCTATTCATTTACAATACGATTATTTTATACCAAGACCTCTGTTTTAGATGAGATAGGAAATTGTTTCGATGTACAAAGTTAAGCATTTGTTTAACTGTATGTATGAGGTAGGATCTAGATTATTTTTTTTTTTTTTTTGGTAGTAAGAATCCAGTGTGAATGCTGTGTGTTAAGATGGGGAAATACCTGTCTTGCTTACTAGATTTTGTTTGTAGTCATTTTTTTTTTACAATGTGTCTTAATTTATGAGAAAAATACTGTGTTGTTGCTTTAATAAGCATTTTTTCTCCCCTTTTTCTGTACTTGACTATGGCAATGACAAGTAAAGTAATTGTATGCTGGTTTCTCATTTAAAAAACAAAAAGCACCCCCTGCCCCCCACTCCCCCTTCCACTTTGGAAAATAATCCCCTGAGCATCTCCATCTATCAGTGTAGTACGTTCAGTTTTTCTACCCCCGCCCCTCCCCCCCAAAGACTTAGTGTCAATGCACTGTCTACTTCCCTAGTCATTAGTGATTTGTGGATGATTGGGTCTGAGTGTAACTATTTGCCTGCAGACTCTGGGGCTTAGCATTCCTAGGTGTTTTAATACTGGGCTCTACCATTAGAAACTGCAGTGAATAAGCAAGTCCTGACTCATGTGCATTTAATTAATCGTAATGCTGGAGACTTGTCCAGTAAATTCACATGTCTGGACAAGTGCCCAAGGGTTTCAATGACTCTTTATAGTATGGGTTGGGAAATTGGTGTACCATCCACTTAAACAGGTCCTGCAGAACTATGTTTTTAATACTTGCCAGCTTCCCTCAGAGTGTGGCCCTGATGATGCAGAAGAGGGGCAGAAGAACTGGATGTATTTGCTCTGTTCTTGGCTGGGAAGAGACAGACTTTTGGAATGGGGTTTGAAATGCTGACACCTCTGCAGTAGTTAATCCAATTGAGAGATGGTCAGTCTATCTCATTCTCTTAAGGGCTCTGATGAGATAATCCCAGGTAACCACATTGTAAGCTCTTTTCAGCATCTGGCAACACCACTGGTGAGTGGTATGACACTTCAATTGACTTGATTAGTTGCTTGAGGTTGTCTGGTCCTGAGTTATTTTAACAAATTTGAGTGCAAACTTACTTAATTTAGAAAGGGGGAAGGAAGAATAAAAAGCTCTGGCATCGATTCTCTTTGTGGCGAGAATTTGACTGTGCACTGAAGGAGTGAAGTATTGCCACAGTAGGGGAAGACCATGCTAGGAAATAGTTAAACTGACACACCTCAGTCCGTGGAACTGTGTTCCTCATGATTAAATAAAGTTACAATTTATTAGAAACTTGCTCAGTCAATGGTATCCTGCCTGGGTTTCAATGGACATAGCTTGTTTTGGTATGGGTGTAGGAAATGGGCATCCTTTCCCTGAGCCCATGGTGGTGTGGTAAGAATGCTTATTTTGTTTTCAGCACTGCCTAGACTTTACTGTGTTGCTTTTGTGGTTAGATCCTTTTACCTCTGACCCAAAGATGCTTCTGAAATGCAGGGCAGTGAAGTACCAGGAAGGTATCAATTCTCCCTATCTTTGTCCTTTGAGAAGGGAAAGTTTCAGTTAAGATCTGCATTGTCTGGGAATTCCATTACCTATTCCACAATCATTTTACATAGCTATTTGCATCTAAAGCTGGTTTGGAAGTGTGAATATGAAAATGACATTTTGCATATCTATAAAAGGAAGGACTTTATAGGTAAGGAGAGGGAACAACTCAGGGGCAGGAATAGCAACATTGATCAAAATTTCCTCTTTTTCAGAGGAAAAAGTAGTGACATATGCATTAAATCATGTTTTCTATGGAACATCTGAATGCCTGTAGTAAACACAAAGACATTTACAATGACATTGATAGCTCAGGATCTCTATCTTAATGGGTATAAGCAGTTTGATTGAATGCTGTTATGCTCAGGATCTTCATTGAGCTGTTGTGGGTGCTTCAGAAAGAGCACAAGAAGAGGGTGAGTTTACATTGCTGCTTTCCCAGGATCTTCTCAGCTTTTGGTGGTTTATGGCTTGTGAGACTTGGACTTGTAAGCATGGAAGCATCTTTGTAGTTAGTAATCTCTGCTGTTTATTCCCATCACTTTTTGAACCAGTGGGAACATGTCCTATTCACTGTGCTCAGTGGCAGTGAATTTAACAGCTGACTTCAGGTGAAGAAATCTACTTCTGTTTGTTTTGAACCTCCTGTGAGGAGAGTGCCTCCAACGCCCCTCCGTAGCTGTCACAGGAAATGTAACCGTCCTGCCTGCCTTCTGCTAATGAGGATCTTGCCGAACATGGCATCATTTCCCCTCAATGGTCTCTTTAAAGACGCTGTGAGCATAAAGGTGCCACTTGTGGGAACCACCTGATACCTTCATTTATTTCATCATTTGCTTTTCATTTTCTTGTTGTTATGTCCTACTGAGAGAAAATAAAATATTTGTGTATTGACATAGCTTTGCTGTTGTTGTTGTATTCCACATTCATTCCATTATAATTGATAATGCTCTGTTTCTTTTTTGTTTTACTTTTGGACTGCTACAGAGAACTGGACTAAACTATTCTAGTACTAATAATCTAATAACTCTAATTCTAATTTAAATTACTAATTCTAATAATCCGTCGTTGCCCCAGAACTTTGTTCCTTACTGGAGGGCTTGTGTCTGTACACGTAAAGAGAAGTTCGTTGTCATCCTCTCACTCCACAAAGGCTTTTATTGAATTTCAGCTACAATTTGAATGCTGTAGTTACAGAAGGTACTGAAAACTTTTTTCTAGAGCTTTATTATAAAAATAATAAAGCCGAAAAACTGCCGCCCTTCTAGAGCATGCTGACAGTGCTGGCTGGAAGGGCTCCTTCCTCAGGGAGTCAGGTAGTAAGTACAAGAATCAGCAGAATGGGGTAGTCTGTCCTTGTAGGCTGAAAATACAGCAGCTGATTTTTATTGCTTTATCTAGTATAACCAAATATAAAAGAATATTGTCTACTACTTACCATGAGGTGTTGATGGAACAGAGAATTTGAAGAGAATCTTCTGATTCTTGCATCATTACTATTTTGTTATGCATTTGTAGCAGAAAATTAACAAGCCTTTTTTGCATACTTGCTGCTACTTTATTTATTTAAAAAGTTATTTTCCAGACAGCCATATTTGGTTATTTTTATTATTTTGTTTATGGATTTATTTTGTTTATTTTTTATTTTGAAGGTTTATTTTTGGTTTCTTTTAATTTCAAAAGTAAATTTAAAAGCAACTCTTATGGGACTAATCAAAGGACTAATTCTTTTATATGGATTATATATTTTGGGAAGGGGAAAAAACAGAACAAATGTTTCAAGTAGATTTGGAACCAGTCAGTACTGCTGTCCTCAAGCTATGCCAAAGATGATGAAAATAGCTTTTTTTTTTTTTTTTTTTCTTCCATGTTAGCTGAGTGAGATGTATAGGTACAGCACAGTAAGATGGAGGCTGTTGCCACCATGCCTGGATATAATAAACCTGACAGACAAGGAGGGGTACAGACATAATGGGATTTGTGATGTCACAGCTGAAAGGAGAGGCATTCAGAACAGGGAACATCCTCTTGGTTATTACAGATATTGGAAGCATTTTTACTGTCAACTTTCAGGGTTTCATTTGCAGATTGCATGAAAACCCAGACAATATCTGGTTAGTGGAAATGTTTTCCTACAAATCTTAATTTAAAAAAAAAAAAAAAAGTTGTTTTCTTCCACTCTGTTTTTCTTTTAAGCTAAATCATGCCAAAGAGATCATTTTGGTTGTATGGGGCAAAAATGAGCCTTTTGAGCAAAGTAGGCATGAATTGGTTAAATTGGTGTTGCTAAAAAATTGTGGTTTTTTGCCTCTAGAGATGATATAGCTGGTAGTAACACACAGAAATATTCCATAAATTCTGTGAATTTAAGCTTAAGGCACTGTGGATTTAAGTATGTGAAAACTAGACCAATTGAATGGGTTGGTGCATCAGTGTCAGACATAGGAAGTACCTGTTAAAAAGATGTGGAATCAGATCTGCATTAGCTCTGTTAAATTGTTGAACATCAATGGAGCAGGGGTTGTCACCTGCTAATGCTCTCTTCAAAACAAAGCAACAGAAGGAAGTCTGTCTGTGCTGTTAGAAACTGATGTCAGTCACTGGGGGCTTCTATATACAAAGAGAAAAATGAGGCAAAAAAAAAAAAAAAAGAATCCAGTTCTTAGGTGTTCTTATTGAATGACAAAAATGATGATTTGCTGGTCTATAGAAGAAAACTTTAGTTTCCAAGACACAATTTAGGATTTGTTTTTTAAGACTTGTTAGAGATGTGTACATCAATTTAGGAAAATAAACATCACCTCTGCACATCCTAAAACAGCCAGAGGGAAAAAGCACTTTCTTGGGCAGAAGGGATGAATCCAGTAGGCTTTGGGGAACACCTGTAACAAATTCAGTGAGAAAAAGAGAATGAGTGTACTTTGGTTGTGTAGAACCAGTGATGCTGATCTACCACTGGAGATTCAAAGGTCAGCGTTTATTGCACGGGCTGCCTCAAAACTAGACAGCAGCGGACTGTGTGTAAGTAGGGGAAGCTGTCTGTGTCAGTGCTGCATGCTGACTGTTCTTGTTTGTTTAGCTTGAGAAGAATGGTGCAGGGAACTATGCTGAATCTGGCAAAAACTTCCAGTTTATGTTTTGCAGCAGTGATAGACTAGCATCCCCACTATTTTTTTCTTCTACAAAGCGTGTTCTTAGGTGCTGTAGGATACCCTTTAGTTTGGGTGAGTGAGGTTGCAATGCCCCCATAGGCATCATCCTCTCTGCAGATGTCATTTGCACAATTAATTTGGAGTGAGCTTGCAAGACTGGGCTTATTCATAAACAAATGTATTGGGTATCAGGAGCCTTTCACACATGCATTTTGTTTCTACATTTTCTATTTACTAGTCTGTGGCCAGTAGCCTCAAAGAAAAAGGAGCTGAAATCAGCTAGGAGAGCAAAATCTCTCTGGCTCACATTATACCAGGATCTGAGTTGCTGGAAAAACGTTTTGTTTTTAGCTTGGTGGGTTTTGGAAGAACAGCTTACCTATGCTTGGCAATTTTTCTGATGGTGTTGAAATATAAGAGCAAGGCACAGGTACGTGGCCTTTTTGCTGCTCTGCTTAGCTATGGGTGTAAATGGCATACTCCAGACTGTGTCTGTGTAGCAAGGCTGTCAGAGAGAAGTGGATGTGTTCCAAATTCTCATTAGGGAGAGTGATGGATGACTCTGCCCTGTCCCCTTCAGAGTGAGCCTGGGGAGGAGAGAGCTTCTGGGAGGTTGTCAGCACTCTGTAGCTGTGTAGAAACCTCTCTGTGCTGGATCACTGGAGCAATGCTGAAAGGAGAAAAAGAGTATAATCTAGAGCCCTGTGTGTTCAAGCAGTATCCCTTAAACTTACTGAAGTGCACCAAATATCTCCAATTAATCGAGTCTTGTACGTGTTATCAGATGGGAGTTGAATATTGCAGAAGTATCAGATTTATTAACAGCTCTTTTCTTGTTCAGTAAATATTGAAGAATGATTTCTCATGTGTTGAATAAAGGATAATCTGGTGATAACAGTCTTTCTGAATCCAGTGATATCAGGACTGCATTGTGAGAGGTGGTGTTTCCTAAGAAACAGATCCATCGGGAGAATAGTATTTTCTAATGTCTCTCAAGTGAAGAAGTGCAAAGATCAGTTCAGCATTTTTAAAAAAGATTAAAAAATAATAATACTTTTTGAGAGAGTCCATAGTTCATTTCTCTATCCAGTTAAAAGTACCTAGTGGAGATTTTTTTTCCCCAAAGCAAAACAAAAACAAGCAAACAAAAACTTTTAAAGGAGTTCAAATCAGAGGTTTATTTTTGATGGTAGTGCCATACAGTCTGACTGGTGTGTTCTGGTCCAGTAGTTTAACATGTGCACCATGTCTTTTTGGATTTATATAATGCATTATTTCTCAACTTTGCAGTTAATGCTTAAATAACCCATAAGAAGATTTTCCACTTTTCATTCCTTTCCCTTGTCTGAGAAGAACAATATTCTTTGCGAGCATTTAAATTAAAATGAAACCTGTCTTCTGTTACCAGCACTCATACATTTCTAGGTGGAACTTTTATATATTGACTTGTATTTGAAATCAGAAATAATGACATGATGTTATTAAGTTTAAATTTCTACAGATAGATCTGGTGTATAAAGATAGATCTGGTGTCATTCTTCTTTGCTATATACCCACGGATCCATTTTATTTTTCCTAAATCATAACTCTTGGGTAAAAAAGTATATATATTTCTGGAAAAATTAAACAATTATTAATTTACTTGAACTAAATATCAAGTAGTTTTAAATAGAGGTAATTTAAACTATTTGTAATGAGACATCACTTGGAACCAGAAGTCTGACAAAGAAAATTACCTAGCTCAAATTAAGGAACTTTTTTTAAATTGGTGGTCTTTATTGTGTGTTTTTGCATGATGGGAAAAATTTCTCAGTAGAAGTTGAAGAAATGTGTTAGCTTAGAGTTTGAAGGAGGAGTTGATTCTTTTCTTAAAAATAGCGGTTCTTTCATGTGGTTTTCACACACCACAGTAATCCTTCTATCACCTACTGCTCTGTCATAAAGGCATGAAGCTTGGTGGGTTTTTTTTTTTTTTTTTTTTTTTGGTTGTTTGTTTTCAGTCATGTTGTGATGATTTCTAACCGCGCAGCATCCTGCAGACTTGCTGGTACTTTACTAGGTCCCCTCTGGGCCAGCCTTTACTCCTCAGTCCCATACCAAGGCTGAGGCTAGGGTGGGTCAACAGCATTTTGAGTATATTTTAATCTGTCACTGAAGGTATTAATGCTGCTCTGCTCACCTTTTGAGTCCCATTGCTGCACTGAGCTCTGCTCTGGGGCACATTACAAGCATAGGGAGAAGCTGGTCCAGGTGAGATTAGAACTCTAGTGCTGCACTGGGTGAAGAACAGAGCACAGTTCCACATTTTCCATATCCTCATGGAGACATGAGTTGGGAGATCTAGAAAGCAAATACACTTTTCATTCTTTTGATTTGGTGACTACTATTTTTTTTTTTAATTTTGTTTGTTTGTGTAGAACTTGCAATGGAAACCCATTTCCAAGCAGCATGGGGAAACTCTCTTTGTCCTGTCTGGTCCAATGTCCATGGGCCTTTGGGTTATTGTGGTGGAATAACCAAATGCCTCTTTCTAATGTCCTGCATCTGGGGGCAAATAGGAAGTGTACAGGCTATGCAAAGACTGAAGTGGAAGTGGTCCCAGCAGAGGATTTCAGTGTTAGGAATGAGTCAAGATATCAGTGTAAGGTGTCTTGTGCTGTGATGGAAATGTGCGTGGAATGGCATCATCTGTTCTGGGATCAGGCTTTGTAGTATGCAGTGCTGCTACTTGGCACTTCTGTTACTTATGTTAGTTTTGTGTTTGGTTGGTTGCCAGTGTAAAAATAGTGCAATGGCACTTTTTTTTCAGTTACTGTCACCTGACAAAAATACTTTTTTTTTTTTTTTTTTTAAAGAAATATTGTAGCAACAGGAATAAATGTTAAGTAGAGAAACAGGATGAGAAATTTTTGGTAATTCAGTTCCAAAGTTTAGGTGTTTTTTGGACAAAATTGTTGGGTAGGTTTCACTTCTTCCTGTGTCTTTTTGATATCCAAATGCACTAATGGAAACAGAATAGTTGATTGCATGAACAGGGAGATAAAAGCTGTAAAAAACATTTACACTTTTTATTTTTATATTTAAATAAATATTATTTATAAAGATTCCTTTCTGAAAGACCACCTGAACAAACAAAATGCATATTTTTTAAAGGCAATAGTTGAGTATTTTCTTGATATAATGTTGAGTCTGAAATTGAGAAGAAAATGAAGCCTGAGCTTACTTAGGCTTGAGGAAATTACAGTAAGAAAAAATATTTGTAAATTTACTGTGGAACTTTCACAGAAAATCAGTTCAAACCAGTGGTGGGAGGCTGCTGGATTTATGCCTGAAGTGCAAGCATTTGACAAAGACAGCCTGCTCCAACAGAGGGTATATCTCCTTTCCATTTACTTCACTGTAGTAGCTATTCCATTCAGAATTAAGAAGGAAACTGGAAGTGAAGACAGCAGAGCTTGTTTTTTTTTCTTTTTTTTTTTTTTCCTTTTTTTTTTGTTTTTGTTTTTCTTTTTTTGGAATAAGAAGGAGTGGGTGTAGTCAGCAAAGATCTACTTATTCTAAACACTGGGAAAAGGTCACCAACATAACCAAATTTGCTAACTATAAATAGTATTTCTGGCAAAGTGATGAAGTTATTGTGGAGATAATTAATTTCAAATCAAAATGCCTTAAAGGTCATTAATTGACAATTATTTTTTTTTTCTTAAGGAAAATAACTAAGCACAAATACAAAGCAGGCTTGAAATATGTATATACATTTGATTGATACAAATAGTAATTAAAACTTGATTTTAAGTCCCTTGCCTTAAATCATCTTAATGTGATCAAGGTAAGAGTCTGTGAAGGGCCATTCCTTTTTATAAGTATTAGAAAACATAACGTAACTCCATAGATAATACTATTTCTATTATTGTCTTTATATGCCTTTTATCCTCTCCTCCGTGATGACAGATTCACTTCCATGGTTCCAGAGATAAACAAAACATATATCTTAAGATATGTATTTTGTAAATGCTTGTTTACCTCTTCAAGCATGTGTAGTCCCACAGAATTTACTGACATTAATAGCAAGCCAGAAATCAAGGATCAGTACAAATATTTGAAAGACATAATATTATTTCTTTCTCTCCTTTCTCTGTAAAAAGAAATCTGTTGGGCAACAGAGTTGTGAATCTGGTGCCCAAGATTTTGTCTGAATAATGAACAAATGTTTCCTCTGTGTGTGTGGTGTTTTTTTTTTTTTTTTTTTCTTTTTTTTTCTTTTTTTCTCCCTTTCATTCTGTTGATAAAGAACTTTCCTTTTGTTTAGCAGCATATTATCTATGCTTTTCAATTAATGGGATGTTTTCTTTTGAATGGCTGTTTAACTTCCTGTATTTCAAGGACAGAATCAGCAAATAGAAATAAGGTGACAGTTTATGAGAAAACTTTACTTTAAAAAGAGAATTGAAAACAAAGTTCTCCCAGCAAAATCCCTTAGATGTTTTCTTTCTATCTTCTGCTTTGCTCTCTTTACTGTCCCTTCTCCACAACCAAAAAGGTCAAATGAAACCCTCCCACTCCCTCCAGATGACAGCAGCTATGCACTGTATTTTCTGAATCTGTTGCCTCGTTGTCTGCAACACAGTAGACCTGTGCAAGTAGTTGAGTTAGAATAAGTATCAAGACTATAATTTTAGCGAAGCATTTAACTACGTGGTTCTGTTCATTCCTACAAAGGACAATACTGAGGTCTACATTTTGTTCTAAAAAAGAGCATATACCAGTGTATGCGATGCACAGTATTTGCACTAGTCATAGTTGGTAGATTAGCATGTATTCTATCCAGAGATTGTATTTCTGTTATTTAACTGATTGCAAAGGTGATTCTGATAATTTGGTGTGTACTTTACTTATTTTGCATACCCCAAAGCAAGGTAGTCATTCAAAAGAAAAAGGACTGAAAATAATTTCATGTTGAATCCAGTAGAGACAGTAATAAGCTTGAAGGCTGTTGCTGGTAATTGGACACGTTCTTACATGTGTCTAGGTACTATTGAAAAGTTTCAGTGCTATTGAAATGATGAAAATACTTCTCGCTGACAAGTTGAATGGAAAATAACTAGTTTCTTTTAGGTATCATATTTCTCCTCAGTAGAATTTTCTTTAACATACTTTATTGCAGTGAGACCCAGAGTAGGTCTAATGAGGCACACGATACTTTACCAAACAAACCCATTTCTTTTCATGCATCCCTATTATAAGGGTACGGCCTATGATCAACATGGATTCCAAAATGCAGTGTGGTGTTTGTGTGGCAGGGTTTTCCCTCTGTGTTAGCAAGAAAGATGGCTATATTTTATAGTTACTAGTTGCTTTGGGCTCTTGGCAGCATCAGGGTAGTGTCTGGTTAGCTGACATTTGGATCTGATTGTTTTGCAATAAAATGCTTTGGCACCGTGTTATCTGGAGCTTGCTACAGCAGAGGAGTGTGTATGGTGTGTAGTCTTTGAAAGGAAATGCTGTAGGAGTATTTTAATCAATTCTTAAACATGCATCATGACACAGCTAAAAATACCTGCCTACCTTAACAGAATGAATTAAAGCATTGTAAATATAAATGTAGATGGGGTAAATGGATGAAAACTGAGTATCTGCTGTAGATTTCTTAGGGTTATTTTTTTGAGAAAGTGTAAAAGTTGCATCTGAACGTCAGGCTTTAGAACTTCATTCTTGTTGATGTGCTTATAAACTGCTGGATTTTGAATTGAAAATTATCAACCAGCACTGTATTCTATTCATTACCTTAGATAAGGCCAGAAACTGTAAAAGGATCACTCTGTGACCTGACTCATTTTGCTTGGCAGTGCTGGATATGATGCAACTGTAATGGCAGGTTTAAAACACATGGCTACAAATAACTTGTCAGTGTTTGGTGATGCAGAATCCACATAAATCTTTACATCTGGAATGTGTGAACCCACAAGTACCCCCCGTTAATTATGCTGCTTGACATTTCTAAAGCTAAATAAGAATGATAGTTAGTTATGAATCATGCTGAAATGCCAAACTTCGTTTTATTGCAGTAAAGATTAAAACAGTGAAGTGGTAGTTATTCTCAGCACCAGAATTTTGCTACTGTAAAACTGCTGATGCAGCATTTGCTTAATATAAATGAACCTTTGCACCTTCATAAAGTGCTTTAAATCTAGAAAAAATTATACTGTATCAAAAGGTTAATCCTGACAAATTATTGAAAATTATTTCCTGTCTGAGCAGTGCAGGAGCAGTGAAATTAACTCTGCCATGCAGTCCAGTGCTTATTTCAGGGGGTTGGGACACATCACTTACAAGTGCTGGCAGCCCTGGGCGTGTTGGCAGGAGCAGCCAGGGGTTTATCTTGCGGTACTTTGGCTGGGCTGAGTCTTTTGGTACCAGATATGTATGGGGTAACTTGCCTATTTTCTGCTGCTCAGCATTTTAGATGGATTGTGTACCTGCCTTGTTCCAGCAAAGAGTGGAAAATACATACTGAAATAGCATACCATCAGACAAGTAAAAGCTTCTTTGAGTCAAGGCCTCATTTATTTTTATTTTTAATGGGGTAGCATTCACTTCCGATCTGGAGTGCTGCCTTCTTAGTCCTGCTGTTAATGTAGTGTGGAAGAAAATTCCACCTCTAAAGCAGTGAGCGGTGGATAACCCTCTATCGTTGCAGAAAATCCTTTTTCAGGCATTTAAACACTGCATGCTTAACCAACCTCATAGCTCAGATTTAAGGAAGTTCACTAGCTCCGATACCTGATAGAAGGAAGTGACAAATCTGGAGAAGTCTAACTGAAGTTTTCAATCACAGTGTGAAGTTATATTAACGTGCAGGTGTGAGCCTGTATAAGTAGTCTGCGTTAACGTATGCTTTAAAATTTCTATTACAACCTACAGAAAAAGGTATACACAGTACATGATGGGGTATATCACTATGGGGGAAGTGAAGTAAACTTCTGAAAATTCTGACATCTGTTGTTCTTATGGTAACTCCCAAGAAGCTATACAGGCATGCAAATGCTCTGAGCAGGCTGCAGCACTTTCTGCATGTCCTGTAAGCAGCTGCCAGGCTCCTGCGTAATGAAACAGGTTTATGAGTACCTTATGCATGGTCACTGTTCTGAGTCTTATGTTGATAAACATTAAATGGCCCTATAGCAAGGAAACCCACTCAGTAACAATGAAACCCGGGATTCTCTGATGCTGCTTATTAATAACACATTTTGCAAGGGTGAGGCCTACTTGCTGTATACCCTAGAAGTACAGAGGTTTGTTGCCTGAGAACTACCTTTTTTTTTTTTTTTTAAGGGAAGAAGGATTCATGTAAGAGGCAAATGTGATAATGTTTTGACAAAGACTTCACTTTATCATTGTACAGTCAACAGGATCCATAATGTGCCCAGTGTAGACCTGCAACATGGGACCACGTAGCTGTAGGCACTGTTTTCCTCTAGAAGAGGCCCTTTCGAGGTGAACCATGGCCTTACTGCTCTCTTTCATTAGAGAGACAGCCACATTTCCCACCTTCCCAGAGTGCCTTAACCCCCTACTTGCACAGCTTGGGTTTGTACAGGGTGTCATTTTGCTGAAGCCGTGTCTGTGTGCAGAAGGCAGAGCAGAGGGCAGCCCGTGCGATGGCAAAGACTGTGGTCAGGGTGCTTGCAGGGCCAGGGGAATGGTGCATTTGTCTCCTTAGCCCAGCAACTCCTCATATATTTTTAGCCAACAACTGTTTCGGCTTTTTGATTTCTGTTGGTCTGGATGGTGCAAAGTCTCCCTTCTCTTCTGCAGTGTCTGCCCCCCGCCCCCTTGACTGAAGTCCTCTCTTTTTAATCTCCTATTGTATCTACCCAATTCCATAAATTCTTCTTCTGAATTCCTATTTCTTCCTCACAAAAAGCTCCTTATTCTCAGAGGGGAGTGCATTTTTGCTTGGCCTCTGGACAGCTGTTCTATTCAAAACCTCTCCCCCGGAATAAGAGGCATCCCACAATTCATTGCTTTTTTTTTTTTTTTTCTTTACCATGGTGAAAGCTAAAAGAATGTTTAACAATGGCCTGCAATTTGAGGGGGGAGGGAGGAGACGTGAGTGTAACTTCATAGTTTCAGAAAACTGCCAAATAATATAACTGCCTATGGCATTTTTTCCAATAGCAGTTTTGTAGTGTCTAAAACCATTGATACTCTTTAAAGAATATTTTTTGAAAGACTTATCCCTGTTCATAACTAAACAATAAAGCAATAAATTTGCAGAATTTAATACAAATATCTTACTTTGGACTTCAGAGGGTGAGTCATCTATTTTAATTAGTTAATATTTCAAACAATTGATTTTTTTGGCTAATGCAAGGTAGCATGAAATTAAAGTATATGTAACATATTGAGGGTTGATCACATACAGGTGATTAATGAACTGTACTGTATTTTGAAGATGTTTGGAGTCAAATGCTATGCACATTTAAATTGAGGGCAATACGTCAGTGGAATTTTTGTTGGTGGTGTTTTTTTGTTTGTTTTTTAGCCTTTAAAAATATTTTTGCATGTTTGATAAGTATTATTTTGATCATAGGAAGCATTTGTGTGTGGTACAGACTTGGAACAGAATAATCATCTAAAGTTTGTTACAGAATGGTATGCTGAAATCAGTGATTTAAAGGAATGCGATCAACTTTATAATTATTTTTGCCTCTGTGTTTACACAGTGTAACATGTTAATCTACTTTCATTTGTCATGTAACTGTTATCACAAAGCAAGATGAGAAAAAATATTTTCCTCTAAATTTTGGCTGGTTTAGTGGGTGCCTGTGAGAGCCTTTCCTGTATATCAGATCACTCTGTGTTCTCACAGAAGCCACTTGCTTTGCGTTTTGTCTGTTTGATAAGCCTTTTAGTGGTGACTGGGAGCCTGTTAAAAATCACTCCTGGTCCTGAATGGATTTAATTTCAAGTGCCAGCTCTATTTTTGCTTTCGGGTCAGGCCATGCAGGGCTGCTGTGTGGAGCATGGAACTCCTTTTGCCCTTGCGCAGGTGCCTGGCCTGGGCCCCACGGGTGCGCGTGATGTGGAGGAGCACATCTCAAGGGGTGCCACCCCACGGCCATGTTTCCACAGTGTGCTGACAGAGCATCCAGCCATGGAGCAAAAGAGTCCCGTGTCCCCCAGCCAGGCCTCACTCAGCAAGGCAGGCCACAATGACTGCATTGTGAGCCTGGTCACAGGCATGTGAAAGGGGCCTTAAACTAGCCAGCAGTCTATTGTGTATGACGAGTCCCTCAGTGTTCATTAACAGGCCTTGTTTCATAAACACATGACTCTTAACTGTGACTATTTCAGAGCAATAAATAATATACTAAGAATATCTATCTATCTATCTATTTAACAACTAGTGATTATATAGAAAAGCCCAAAGTTGGTGTGGACAGCACAATGTAAAATCTTCATGGCAAAGTTACACTTCACCACCACTGCAACATCAGAGGCTCTGTTTGTCGACTGGCGATGGAGTCAGCATTTCAGTGACAGACTTTTCTGGTCACAGCTCCTACATATTTTTCTGATCTCTGATGTGTTTGCAGGTACATGGCTCTCACATCACAGAATTTCTTTGAGTAAGCTTGTTCAGCAATTTCAGAAACAAATTTTTGTACATGTATCTTTTCTTATTGCTGGGTAATATCAGAAGCCCTATTTTAACTGTTCTGAAGGTTTGAAGAGCTTTAGAGCTCTGGCTATGTGGCTATGTGGAGGCTCGCATTGTGCGGGTGTCGCTCGAGGAGCCGTGTTAAGAGCCTCAGTCTAAGGGCTGAGAAGGAGCTTTGTGAAAGATGACATTTGACTACCAGATGCATTTAAAACCAGGGCTGCTGAGCATTAGCCCGTCTGCTTTGAGCAGAGCAGCAGGATTTTTTTTCTTAATGCCTATGTATTCATTACATAGGGGGAGTTGCGACACGTTTAATACAGGCCCTCATTAATTTTTGTAGTCTACTAGAGTTCTCTAGTGTAAGTATGAGGAAATAAGACATAATGATCTCCTCTGTTCCCTTAAGATACAGGACACTCAATGGGGTTTTCTGTCACCTTTTTCATTTGCGTCCCTGTCCATATCCCCCGCATCCCTCCCCAATCTCCTTGTGTGTTATGCTCCATCTGGCCTCGTCCAGAGCCCTGGCTGTAATAGATAGCCTTCAGGAATCATGTGAATGTTACTGTACCTGTGCAACAACAGCCTGGATATTAGGCAGAGGACTGGAGGCACCTGCAACTCTGCAAAATTATATTCTTGCTGTGCTTCTTCTTGAGAGATCATGGTCAGCTGGTGCCTGGTGGGCTGCTGCTGGAATAGCAGGGGTTGTGAAAAACAAGACGTTGTATTCTGCGGTGCCTGGGCACTGTCTGTACTCATGGGTTTGTAGTCTCCTTTCCAGTGAGTGCCAGTTTTCCATGGCTGGAAGGAATACCCAGCAGTAAGTTCCTAGGACATTTAGAGGGCTTTGAAAAAATGTGTCAACAGCCTCCAAAGACTTGATAGCAGCCCCTGACATTCAAATGCAATTCTCACCACCTCATTTTCCAATCAGAGCCAAAGACTTTCAGGTCCCTGTGTGTATGCAGTGGTCATGCTGTGCTGTGGCAATTGCATGCTTATGGTGTTAGTTGCTCCCAGAATCACTGGAATGAAAGTTAACAGCCATAGATACTGATGCAAGAAGAGATGTGGCTGTGAATTTTCTAGCATATTACAAATACTAGTGAGAGAGTTATAGCGACAGACACTTTTCCATCTTTATCTATTTTTTTATTTTTCGATTCAGAACTTCAGGATGTGTGTCTCAAATATTGATTCAAAGTCCTAAATTATTCCTGTGGTAGCCGAAGATCTTATAGCAATTTATCACAGCATTTTTTCTCATCGCTTAGTGCCTGTGGAGATTGCTGTCACTGAGGCAGCAAAATTATTTCTGCTGTGAAAAGACTGGAGTTTGAAGCCTTTGGGTAGGACACTGGAGTCAGGTTGTGAGTTCTTGCTTGTTTACTCTTTGTTCGTGACCTCAAATAGTAGCCACAGGAGGGGCATGTTGGCTCCCAGAGCTCACCGGACTAAGACCCATTTGATGCTTCTCTTTGAGAAGCTGACTTGCTCTCATTTTATGCACCTCCTGGCTATGACGTATGATGGTAGAGATACCAATGTTACAAGACCCAGCCATTCAAAAATTCGTGAGTTCTTCTCACCTCCAACTTTGGACAGTACCTGCAGAGGAAAAAATGTTTTTTTCAGTAGCGTGCCTATGGGCACATGCTCATTTGAGAGTAGGTGGGCAGGACAAAAACTGCACATTGCCAGCTTTTAAAGTGAGGTACCAAAACCAGCTAGTGTTTTAGAAGTTATTTTCATGTGCTGTTACATTAAAAAAAAAAAAAAAAAATGTCACTATGAAAAGGGAATCAATATAAAATCCAGGCAATTATTATTATCCAACGTAAAACAGTATCTTAACATTATGGTGGCCTCATTGTTGGTTTCAATTAATATAGTGGCAGCGAACGGTGGAGAAGGTGGCAAGGGCACATGCACTCAGCTATGCAGATGGAGGTCCTTGGGCAGGAGATGTGTGGGGGCTGCAGAGGACAGTGTCCTACCCCCTGGCAGAGAACAGCTGCAGCTTCCTTGTCAAACTCCTCGTTTACTACTGTGAACCTCTTCCTCTTCTCGTTTATACAGAAAGACAGGCATTCTGGTTTCATCTGCTGGATGATCCAACTGATATTTTTGTTAAGATAATTTTGTGAGTTGTGCTGCTTTTCTACAGGTACCTAAAAGTATTTGGTGAAAGTAAGAGGAAAAATACCTAGAGAAATATGGTGTAAGTTGAAGTCCATTTATATACAAGCAGTGTGCTTGTTAAGTATTAAGAAAGAAAATTGCATCACAGCAACTTTAAAGTGCACAGTTTGGTCCAGACTTGCTAGGCAAGTGATACAGGCTGTGATTTTTATCAGTTGTTATCTAAGCAAAAAATTAGGCATGGCATAAGCTTACCCTTAGGTGAGCTTTTTGGATTCTGTGCGTACAGTGGAATGGGTACTTACACTTCGTCATTCCCTTGTTGTTTTCTTTTTGTTTACATTCACAGTCCCTTGTTTTGTGAATATAGGTCACAGCCATAGAATACTTTTGTACTGCTTTTGATCATGAAAAATTCACAAAAAAAGCTTTAGAAAAAAATGTTTCCCTGTGTAGTATTATTGTTAATAAGTGAAGTAGATACTTTTATTTTTATCTATCTATTTATTTATTTATTTTCTGAGTGACAAAGTTTTCTCTTTATGTTGAGGGACAAAAAGAGGTTTAGATGAATTTTATAAGATCTTAATCATGTCTGATGTCTTTAAATTGATGATGCTGGTTGGCTGGAGTGCAAGTCAGTCCATTAAGAAATGTCAAGTGTAATTTTGGAGGAGATGTGTTTTAAAACAATACATGCATAAAAAATAGCATAAGGAATTTGCCTCTGGGCTGCTGTGAGGGTGACACATTAATTGTCACAGAAGAGGTAGACCCCCCTCAGAGCTCATGATTTCACTGTTCATGATTTATTAGTCTTGCCACTCATTAGAAGGGGACACATGTGCTGTTCTCATAGCATTTTGAAAGTGGTCCGTCTTATGTAAATATTTTAGCAAATAACATGTAACTTTCTAAGATCTACCAGTACCTTCACAGTTCCTTCATAGTACTTCCCACGAAGTGTTTTTTTTAAATTGTTATTATTATTATTTTTTAAATTGAGCAGCAAGTGAAGCTTGTTTTTTTTTTTTTTTTTGTTCCCTTTTGTTTTGTTTTTGTTTTGAGAACCATTGCTTTATGATAAATATTTTTTCTCCTCTCTTTGTCAGGATGTACAGAAGTGCAGACAGTTAAACCAGCAGTTCTTATATAGTACATAATAAATCATATCTTGTCTATATTTTCCCCTTTGTACTTCCTGTTCAGTTTATTCAATTCAGCTCTGTAGTGAGATCAGCCAGATGTTGCTGTTGCAGCAGAAGCTATGCAGTGACACTGTGGCAAGTACTCCCCCCTCGCTTCTTCTCCCCAAGTGTTTATTGCAGCTTGGTTGGTTTCTCTGCCAGTATTCATTCTGGTCTGCACACTTTTTTACCCCTCCTCCCCCCCTTTTCTTCTCTTTGCTCACAAGCATTCTTTGCTTTTTAGCTGAGAAATTCTACTCTTGTCCTGATAATGTTGACAATGATCCTAACCCGTGGGTTTAATTACAGGAAAAACAAATGATGTTGTACAAGGAACAGAAATGAAGGTCTTTCAAATGGTTTATCTCTGTAAATCTTGAAAATGACTGCCTGGAGATCTCTTTCATTGCCTCCTGTAAGCATTTCTGTCCAGATTTCATCATTAGAGCAGAATGCATTGAATTTTAGGTCTATAGGGCACTAAGAAAACACAGCAGAACAATACGAGTATAAGTGTCTGTTACCAAGGCATGACTTCGGTCATTGTGTTGCCTCCAAAACAATAATTCCTATGTTTCTTTATTATTATCATAAGGTTTTCTTGCTTGGTAATGTGCTGAATGGGAACATCGTGGTGTCTTTTTCTTGTAAGACCAACTGTATTTGAAATAATTTTATTAACTCTACATGATTTTTTTTTCTACGCATCATCAGACTTGAAGTCCACCAAGATTGCAACACGTTTTTAGACATTACTGGTCTCTGAGAGAGTGATGTGTCATACTAACTTTGCTCCTTCTGAAGGCTCTAAAAATACATCTGAAATATCCTTTTACATTATATATTGATTTTATTTGCATTAAAAATGCTGAAAGATGACACAATTCATGGCTTACACAAACTGAACCTAACTTGTAGGATTTTTGTTTCATATCAAAAAGATCATGCTATACATCCTAAATACCAGCCCCAGGTTTATCTGGTGGTCTTGGGTACATCAGTTCTGCTATGGAAGTGTGAGCATCTCTGGGCTCGGGTGTATGATTGTGGGGAAAATATCTCATGAATTATGGTGCTGGGCTGAGTTGTGACTACAAAAGAACGTGGCAAGGGCTCTGCATGTGTTGCTGTTCCTCTTCCCTTGGCCTGTGAGCAACTTCAGTGGAAGTGGGAGGGCCTGACTTGGGGATGTACCAGAGCCAGAGTGAGGAGGGCTGAGATCAACTAACTTCTTGCTCCTGGGACAAGCAAGAGCAGGGAGGATGAGGGGCAGTTTCTTACAAGTGTTCTTGTCTGTCAGTGCTTCTTCGCCTGCCTCTCTTTGGGAAAGATATTCCCAGGGTGTATTCCTGAGAGCCTGGAAGTGCCTGTGCTCCTTTCTGTGCCTGAGGGCCTTCTCATACGTTTTCTCAGAAGTTCTCTCTGCTACCTTAAAATAAGACTGTCAGTCTGCTGAGGCTGTCAGATGATACATTACTGTTTTACCTGTTAATCTTCTGAAACAGGAGGCCCTTGGCAGTGCTTTCTGTGCAGGTATGCACTGTGATGAAGCCATGAATTGCCATGCTAGTCAAGCTTCCTGGAAAGGTGCTGGGTCTGACATGGGCGTGCTGCTTATGACTGACTCACTGGTGATCAATTTTAGTTCCTTCACTGATTTTCAAGGATTTTTAAGCACAAGTTTGTGGTTTCCCACTTTCAGTTTTTACTCCTAGTTGAATTTGGTCATTCATATTGTTACTTTAGTCATCCCTGTCCTATTATTTTAGTGTAAAATATTTCTAGAAATTTTGACATTCTTTTGTTTCTTCAGATACATAAACTTAGCTTTATTTGCCTAAAAAGTGTAGTTGGTTCCACTTTATTTCTTCTCTTCTTTGACTTAATTTTTTGTCTTTTTTTTTTTTTATTTTTGGTAGATAAAATGAGTTCCCTTTATAAAATCTCTTTAAAGGTGGCTACATTTCAGGAGCTTTTTAAAGGACATTGTAGGGCAGTAATACTGTAGGTATTTCTAAAAATGAAACTTTGTCTTTTAGGCAATCAATCCAGACACAGTGTTACTGGACGGTGGCATGTGGCATGTTTTGCTATTTGAACTGGACTTCCTTTCTTCCTGTTACTTCACTGACTCCCCCTTTACTTCACTAACTCTGTGTTTATCAGAAAATGCTGAAATACTTTTGAAGGTTATGAAAAAGATGCCTCCACTGTAGAGAAAATTGAGATGTGCTTGTAAAATTACTTTAGAAGTTTAAAGTGGGAAAAAATAAAATCTACACATTTGCAGAATAGATTTAATGGCCAGAAAAAACCAATCTGTATTCAAAAATGTGCAAAATACATTAGGCAACTAACTCTGAATCCAGATAATGCTTTTATTAAAGTTTTATATTAGGATGATATTAAACATTTTGTGCTCCTTTCCTTTTGTGTTGACTTTTAAGGCAATATCACAAAACATGGCACTTTTCTTGTACTTTGACTATGTCTTGCTTATTGCCTATGAGGAGTTAAATTGTGTAAAAGCATTTCTAAAGCTCTTTAGTTGATAGCACATTTAGTATAAAGAGTTTTCTAATTTTTAAAAACAAATCTGAAATACAGATAACTTGCCTAGTTTACGCATGGAGCATATGAGTACAGAGAGTATGCACTAGTAGTATTACATCCTTCCTTTTGACCTTGGATGAATTGCAACTTGTAGTTTTCACTCAAAGTGGCAAAATGTGGTAATCCATAATAATGGCAGAAACTGACTTGAGTGGTAGGTTTCTTTTTATGTGTTTTTATGAAAGGTAAACAGAGGCAAATGAAGTATTTGGGAAATTGCTCTTGTCAAAGTGAGTAGGGCTCCGACCTTCATGTCTGTCAAATTTTAGTACTGCACTTGGTCAGGTTTACTTCTACAGGAAATGATCTGTTAGTGAACTTAAGTCATTACATTATTAAACTTGTTTACATTCTTCATTATTGTTATTTATTGTCATCGGGAATCTGTCACAGGCAAAGAGCCCACTTTGCTAGAACTCAGCAAGCCTAAAGGTTGCTCTTGCCCACGCAACACATGATGGAAATACTGGTGCTGCATTTGCAGCTGCCTGGGAGCTTGCCAGGAAGGGGTTAGTGCAGAGGGGTTCTTGAAGGGTCTGGTTTTGGAAATACCATACTCCACTTGCAAACTCTTTTATGTAAGCCAATAGTAATGTTACCATAGCAATGTGCCCCTCCTTTTTTTTTTTTTTTTTTTTTTTTCCCCTTTTTTTTTCTTTCTTTTCTCCCTCTGGAAGTTACCAGTATACAGTAATGTAAAAACCTAATTAAAATGAGTGTTTATTTTTGTCTTTTCACGCTCTCTATATTTTTGCTAATTTGTTTCAGTCTTTTCCTTTGTTGCAAAACCCAGGAAATAGCTTGTTGTGAAGCTCTGCAAAAATCTGCAAGGAAGCCTTGCTCCTCTAACTTGTGGGCTGTCACAGTCATCCAGTTTGCAGCATGGCCTGAACACTGCCAAGATGGCTGCACCTCCTGTGCATCACAGGGAGTGCTGGCATGCCTTATATTTTTCTCTGAGTGAGTGAGAACTGCCATGGGATTTGCAGTCTCTCATCCTTTTGAATTTCCAGTGCTGCTCTCTATAGCATCAAGAGGAGAGGCTCTCCCTGAGCATCATAGTTATAGTTTTTATGGTCTTTCAGGCCTTTGGGGGGATTTGTAAAGTGTTTTCCAAAGAGGTGGGAGAAGTCCTGATGTTGTATGAACTCAACAGTAGCTCCAGTTCATCTCTAACAACAGCATTCTTCATATTGTTTGAGGATAACAGATAGTGGTCTTTGGAAATAATATTTTTCTGTTTTCGTTTTTAAAAAACAGAGTACAAGAGGATTTTGGGAGAGAGAAAGCCTTGTGCAAACAAGGCAAATCAGCTGTGTTACCTGGCCTAGAACCAGGGTTTGTTTTAGAACACGTGCTGCTACCTGTGGTGTGTGCTGGCTGTGTGCTGAGAAATGCCTGCAGATTGAGGGCCCACAGAATGGAAATGGTTTTAAGCTTTGGCTTTCTGTTCAACTGAAATTTCTCTGTAAAGATTATATTTCTTTTCATTAGACACAGCTGCATCTTTAAATTGATCATAGGCCTTAGCAGGTAAATCGTATGTATGTAGCACATAGAGAAGAATAAATAGTCCACAGAGTAAGATTAGTTTGCTTATGCCATTGCTTTCCTTGCTGCTACCCAGCTCACTCCCAACCTGTTTTTAAAGGCTCAGCTGCCTGAACCATTATTACTAGAATGAAAGCTCTACCTTTTTCTTCTTGAAGCATAATAGTATTTTTACATGGCGTAAAACATCTGCTGCATTCTGCATGTTTTTTTTAGAGACCTCACACTGAAATGTCAAGGTCTGGGGCAGTGGGAGCAGATGTGAAATACATCACATCAATACATACACCAAAGAAGGATGGTGTGTCTACTTGAGGTGCAAAGTTCCTGAACTAAGAGACCCTTTAGTGTGATTTTGAGGTGTGGAGGGCCAGTAGCTTTGTTTCATATGCGCTGTAAGTGGGGACTAAAACTTGTTTTATTTTATCTTTCTTCTCCGAGGACGAGCTTGCTAGAAATCATAAAAAGTATATATACATAACATATTTTAAAACTCCTTATTTTTCATTTTGGATCTAGTTGCTTTGTGCAGGTTGAGTATTTTGAAAGGGCTGTCATGTAGCACTGAATGAGAGCTCAGAAATGGGCAGAGCTGAGCTTGCCTAAGCATGCTGTGTTCCTTTAGAAGTTTTGTGTCAGTCACTGCAGGCTTTGATCAGAACCTTTTTATACCTGGAGAGCAGAAATTATATGGATGGCATTTGCTTTTACTTTGGGACTTGGCTTCACTTCAGTCTGCTTGTTTTCTGGCTCTGGTCTTGACTTATGGACCAAACACCAATGTAAACTAGTCTAAATTAGTCACATAGTCTAAACTTTTGGGTAGACCTGTGTGGTGCCAGGAGTTGGACTTGATGATCCTTATGGGTCCCTTCCAACTCAGGATATTCTATGAAATTCTTCTGTACTTGGTTCCTCAGTATAATTCCTCCCTTTCAAGCCCTTTGTGTCCTTTGCAAAGCATTCTAGCATAAAGCTATTTTGAAAAAATAGTTAATCAATGCTCAAGAGGTGATAAGGACTTAATGATTCTGTGGTAGACTGGACCTGCAATACAAAGACCTTCGCAGCTAACAGATATTTTGCTTAGCCAAACATGCTTTTGTTTTCCTACTATACTTTGCCAAACAGTTAGCACTCTAGTTTCAATGTAGTGTAAGATATATCTATAATTTCCAAATATTTGATGGTGTTTCTGTGTCTTAGCCATGGTGTACTGCATCCTTTCACATTGACAGCTCACCGTTTAGTATAAATTAATGGAGGAAACCTACATACTCTAGCAAGTCAGAAAAAAAATATGTTTTGACAGTTACAGAGACTTTGAAAGATACTTGGGAGAATGGTGAACTTTAATGTCTGAGATGGCTAAGGCAGCTCATATGTCAGCCAATCACTTCAGACCCCGTACTTGCAGCCCTAGGAATGCAACTTTATTGGTTTGCACTTAACTACTATTTCTCAGTAATTTCTTCAAACTGTGTGCAACATACAAACAGATTTTCTGTCTGGGTAAGTAGAACTTGGGAGATATCAGAGATGCTCATATCACCAGAAAGTTAAATGAGTAACTTCAATTTTTACCTTTTAATTATTTTTTTTGAGGCCTTTCCTGTTTATGAGTCTGAGTGCAATTGAAAACATCAGACTTAAGATCTTGCTTCTCTGCTTCGGATGCACTACTGCTGAGGCAGTTTTTATTTTACACTCAGCATTTAATTTACTTGATTTTACTTTTAAAAATCATTATCTTGATGTTTTGTTGTGTTCAAGGAAAGCTTGTTGATTCAGGAGGATGATACATCTCATGAGAATGTAGGGTATGACCATTCTGCTGTTAAGGTACTCTGCTGTCTTTATATTTTCCATATTCTACTGCTTGGAGAAGATGGTAGTTTATTAATTTTTGTTCACACAGTGCCATAAAGGAGAATTTCCCTTTCTCATGTTCTATTTGATGAACAAAAATATTTTCTACTAAAATTGCTAAACATCTGTACTGTCCTAATATCAGGTCAGGATATTTAGCTGACTATAACATTAGGGGAGAACCTATTTGAAAATCTGTGTTGAGTTTGAGCATCAGAGATTGTCTCTGTGGAGATCCAAAAGAAGGTGCTTTGGTGAGGGTTTGTTAAACTTTTCCACAAATATATTGCACAATGACAGGTACTTATGACTACTTAGAAATAAATGCATAAGCCCATATGTATGTGATTTTTGGTTAAAAATAATACATTTTATATTTCCTTGTAAGCTTCAAAGCAAAAAGCATTGTGTAGGCTGATGCCCCTAAATCTGGAAGTGAAGGCAGAGTGAAAATTAGATCAGCTCCCAATAGTTTGCTCATACTTTTACCAACTCTTTTTTTAACATCTCTAAATTCTAAGTGTGAACATATTTTATTTAACATGCGACAGAAGGCATAGGCTTTTCTTTCCATTTTCTAGCAACCCACACTTTTCATATTACTATGAAGTGTGGTTCCCTCTGTAGGAAAATAATTCCCAACAGTGTGTGAGGAGAGGAGGGATGAAGAGATTTGCACTTATGTATTCCGTTTTAGTTGAGCATTTAGTTTTTCTTGTATTTAGTTTTTCTTTCTGCATTTAGCCAAAATGCACTTCGTTAGCAAATTTCAATTCATCAGTCTCTCTGATTAATCCCACAATGATCTGTAGTAGATGTGGATGCAATGCTTTGCAGGCATTCTTTTTGCCAAATTAGCATTTTAGGTTGGCTCATGTCGTGGTTCCGCTCAAGAAAAGGTGACTCCAGCTCAAACAGACCCAACACAGCTCAGAAGTTTACTCTTGAAACGCACAGTCAGGGCATCAGGAGTCAGGGCTGGTCACGTCTGCACTGATTGACACTGTGAAGCAGTCCTGGAGTGCACAAACTGGATTCCTTTCAGATGACATGAAGCCAGAAGACTCAGGCCTATAGTGTACATAAAGCACTTCACTGCCCAGTTGCTGTTCCATAATGGGGATGGATTGGAGCCAATGTGGAATAAAACTTATGAAACATTCAGTGTTCAAATGTCAAGTCTTTAACAGTGACAGTGTTGCTCTACTATCTGCTTCTGGTGGGGCATCTGTCTTGATACTGTAGATATAGGCTGGAGGTGTCCTGGAGTGCTCTAGGAATAGAGTAAGAACAGCAAGTTAGGACTTGGAATCAGAATGGTTTGGGTTGGAGGGGACCTTAAATACCATCTAATTTCAACGTTCCCACCATGGACAGGGACACCTCCCACTACACCAGGTTGCCCAAAGCCCCATCCATCTCAGCCTTACACACTTCCAGGGACAGGGTACCCACAACTTCTCTGGGCAACCTGTTCCAGTGCCTCACCACCCTCTAAGTAAAGAATTTCTTCCTTATAGCTAACCTAAATCTCCTCTCTTTTAGTTTAAAGCCATCCCCCTCCTTGTCCTATCACTACATTCCCTGACAGAGTCCCTCCCCAGCTTTCCTGCAGGCCCTCTTTAGGTACTGGAAGGCCTCTATAAGGCCTCTATAAAGCCTTCTCTCCTCCAGGTGGCTGAACAACTCCAACTCGCTCAGCCAGTCTTCATAGAATTGCTCCAGCCCCTTGATCATCTTCATGGTTCTTCTCTGAACTCTTTTTAATACTTCTGTGTCCTTCTTGTGCTGTGGACCCCAGAGTTGAATGCAGGACTTTAGGCAAAGTCTCACGAGAGCGGAGCAGAGGGGGGCAATCACCTCCCTCAACCTGCTGACCACATTTCTTTTGATGCAGCTGAAAATACAGTTGGCTTGCTCAGCCGCAAGCACACATTGCTGGTTTATGTCAAGCTTCTTATCAATCAGTACCCCAAAGTCCTTCTCATAAGGGCTGCTTTCAACCCATTCTCTGCCCAGTTTGTATTTGTGCTTGGACTTCCACTCTTAAGTTGGATGAACTCTCTGGAAAAGTTTTTTGTTTCTACCTTTTGTTAAGATTTTTTTTTTTTTTTGAGTTATATCAGTGCCTCATTTGGAATACTCCTGTTGGTTTTGAGCAGTAATATTAAATAAAACAATACTTACTTTATCTGAAATAACTAGAATGTTAAGGTTTCCAGAGCTCCTCTCAGTTAACTTTGGCTCGCACTGGTGAGTTGAGTAGTTTAAAATTTAACAACATAGCCACTACATTATTGCAGATAAAGCACTAAGTATTCATTATTAATGACCACTTAAGCATAGTTAACATTTCTCTTGCTTTTGGTATCTTGCCTTTGCAAAACCTGCCTTAAATAATGTCTTAGATCAGCTATTTCAAAGCCTTCTGGTTATGAGTTTTGCTTTTGTTGGTCTTGTGACTCCAGATACCCCTATAAACAAGTGTACTTCTGTTGGGCTTGTGACCTCAGTCATAACTGCTGCGACCCTACTTGGGGTCATGACCCCTCATTTGGGACTTGCTGTATTAGAACAATATGAAAGAGTTGTCTTATGCTACTGCATTAGGGGTGAATACAAATAACTGTCAAGAAAGCAATGGAACAGATTAATCATACAGATGGTTGTTGTCTTGCAAAGTAAAACTGAAAAAAAAAAACAACAACAAAACCACAAAACAAAACAAAAGATGTAGCATCTACTTGTTCAACGTTTCAGGAGTAACTTCTGTTCTTTTTCAAGTTGACCATGTATTTTGTATCTTATTTAAAAACAAGATCAAGAACCCTCACATTTTAAACATTTCTGAAAATCCTTAAAGTCAAAAACCATAAATTTCATGCAAGTGTTTGTACTTGCCCTGGAAATAAAAAAAGGCTTTAAAGTGAACATAACTTTGCAAGTTATTTCCCCTCTTTTACCGAATGCCACTAACCTTTCAGAGATACAGTCATTGTCTCACACTGAACTTGTGTCAAAGTTCATCCTGGAAAGACTTATTTTATAGTCCTTAGAGCAGTGATTTATATTGGAGATAACGATGGCTTTGCCATTTTAATATCACAAGTATAACTTTCATGTTCTGGATTACTTTATGCCGTATGTACTCTATTTTATTTATTTTTTAAATAATAAAGCTTCATCATTTGAGAAAGGTGACTGACATTTTTTTTTTGGGGGGGGGGGAAGAAAAGCATTATCTTTCTGAAAATAAACAATTATTTTCAGATTACTCAATTTGGTGGTGCTGCCTGTGTTCTTACTCAAGTCTTGAAAATGATTTGAAGCTTCTTACTCATGAAACCTAGATGTTACAGAATCACAAACTGTAATATTGACAATACAAAAGGCCTTTTCCAGCTCTTCACGACTCCAAAGGCCTGACTGTGATGACAACACTTCTAAGAACACATATCTGCCTGATACTTGACCTTATAGTATTTGCAAGCAGCCTAGGATGGTGTCCCTTCTTTCCTTACTAATAGGAGTCCCTGTAACCTACAGACAAGTATCATTTGCACCATTCAGAAATGACTTGGTTCATAGGAACTGTAGCTGAATCTACTCAACAGGAGTGTGTCTACCACAGACACAGCTTCCAGGCCCTCTGGAAAACAAATGGAATACGAAATGGAGGTTTGTGGTTCTTTGAACACATCTGAAACTGCTGGGCTTACAAACCTGTCTGTGTGTTAGTAAGGCAGGCTTTGTTTTATCCCTTATAGGTGTAGATGAGGGCTTGTACTTCTTTTTACAGATGTGCTGGCAATTCTGTTCAGTCACCCTGCTCCCCATTGTACTGTTGGACTTAACAAGATATCTCAGAGCTATGGGCAAGAGGTGCACCCTCGTCCTTGGTCATTACATCTAGTAGCTTGGGTACAGGTTGGTTGACTGCAAATCATAGCTGCTCAATGCTGAGCAAAGTAATGTAGCCCCTGAAATCCATACCATGAAAGTGGAAGAGGCTTTGTTAGAGGCAGTTCAGGACAGCACTATAAGACTCTGATGCCAAAATTCCTTGACTGTATGTTGAAAGGGTGAAGGACTACATGTAGTATCTTTAATTTTCTCTAGGCTCACTCCTGTCAGTAATGTGTTGAATTGGTATAGTTTCTGTTCAATCTCTCATTGTATTCACTGGTATCAACTTTAATCAAGGTTGTCCTCTGTGATTATTACTCCATTAAAGATCTGATTCTCAGATGAGACCTCTCTTTCATCCTTTTATAACTTCAGTCTTCTCTGAGCCAAATGTTGTAGTGAATGTGCCCTTTTGTGGCTGTAGTCTCACCACATAAATACACTGACTTCAAGGCACGCTGGTAGGTTTGCTTTATACATCTTCTCTAAAGACAAGATCAGGCTCAAAGTGTATCTTAAATTCCCTCTGGGGCTGACCTTGAGGACATATTCTGCTACATGCAACTGGAGGTGAGCTTGCTTTTCTGAAAATGAATTCAGTTTTTCCAGTTGTGCATGGATTCCTGATCTCCTACTTGGTCTTGCTTTCAAGCTCCTTAATTACTAAGCTATGATTCACAAGAGAAGGGGGAGAGACGGACTCGTGCTTTGCTTCCTTGTGAAACAGCATGAGGGAAAGTGCTCAGTGGTCTGGCACACCTAAACCAGGACTCAAGCTTGTGCTGCTCAGGAACCATATGCACTGTGTGGTAACTGTGGCATTTGAGTTCAGCATTGAGAGATTTCCTTTTAACTGCTCTAAATACATCAGGTTTATAGGACTCTGAAGTAGTTAAAATGTCTCCTAGGAAAAATATTAGCACTTAAGGGCTTGGAATCTCAAACATTATTAAGTAGTGTCTGTACTCATGCAGTACAGTGCATGAGGTGTAGGGTGCTATTTACAGAATGTCTTCACAGCTATTGAACACTTTGGTACTTGCGTTTTCTGTCACTATCTGTTTTTTAACATGTTCTAATTTAAATTTGAATTTGTTTATTTGACTGTTTTTGCAAACCTCTAATCACTTTCAGTGTTACATGTTAAAATTAGAAGACAAATATTGCTGTGGAAAAAAAAAACCAAAACACAAAAACAAAAACAAACAAAAACACAAAAAACCACACCTTATTATTACTGCTTATCTCATGATGTAATCCTGGTAATGTATTCAATTTAGTGGAGCTAAAGAAAGTGCTTTAACTGTTGAATGCCACTAACCAGTATTAGAAAAAGGGGGACAAGCATGCTGAGGTGCAGCATCTGCTTTACTGGCACTGCTTGGTTTTATGATGAAATGTGAATTTCAGAAGTAATCTTATTTTTATTTCTCTTCTTTCATCAAGCAGAAAACAAGTAGTTGAATACACTTTTCTGCCCTGTCTGGTATTTTAATGTAGCCTCAGATTGTGGTGCTTTTAGGTAAATTATTTTTTGTATTAAAAGCCTCTATTTTGAGATAGACCTCCTGTTTATGGGGAGAAAAAAAAGGCAAAAAAGCCATTCCTCATGGAAGTTTCATCACTACTTTGATATATAATTGCATTGGCTTGCATTGAGAAGTCTTTGGCTGAAAGTAAACATAGATTGTAGTAAATCACAACATTGTGCTAAAATTAAATTAATGACGTTAGTGTCTTCGACTGATGAAAGATTGTAAACATTGCATCTTTGACACCGGAATACAATGCCATTGTATTGAAAGGGAACAATGTAATTTGTATTTTCAATAGCTAATGAATGAACACTTGATTTCTCCAGGCCAAGAATAGCAGTTGACCAAGCATGTATCTGTTTTCCAACTTGTTTTCCATGGACCCTCTAAAACTGTAAAAAAATAATAGTATTTTCTTATTTAATTAAATATCAGTTGAAAGTGTTAGTATTCTGTATTAGAGAAGAAACTACCCTTTTTTTTTTTTTTTTTTTTTTTTTTTTTTTTTTTTTTTAATTGTACCTACATGGTGTAGGCAGCCATTTTGATTGTGCTCTACACTTCTGAGACTTCTGAGAATTTAAAGATTGCACCATTCTGAGAAGATACCTAAGGAACACATGGCACATTAGTCCAAGCTAGCTGGATCTTCTGCTGTAGATATTGATATATTTGATAGATATTTATGTTTTTTAGGTCTATAAAGCAATTTAAACATACATCCATTTTTCTTAATATATAAATAAAATTAAAAGCTCTAAGGGTCCTCTGGCATTCATATAGGTCATCCAGAAGGCAAAAATACAAAGTTTAAGGATTTTGTAGTCTCTGGCAAATGATCTGTGTAAAGCATTAACAAAAAAAAGGTACTGCTAGTAGCCTAATGAAATACTGGGTAGTATCTACTTTCATTCACAAAGATGATCAAGAAGTCTATCAAAACAATCAAAACAAATGTTATCTGACACTATAATGACAATTTAGACAAAATCAGTTAATGAATCAAGGTAATACTATGCATTGATTACAGTCTGTATGTGAATAGAGGATTGCTTTTCTTTATTAAGAAGCATCAGAAACAAAATAATGGTGTGTGTGGTATTTTTAAATATGCCAGGTTAGTTTAAAATTACCAGTAGAATCTGTAGGTATTTCTTCTCACAGCCTCTGTAAGACTTTCCTGGCAGACTATTAAGAGAATGAAAAAAAAATACTTTGTGAGCTTAAAGTCTGTGTTTTTTTTTTTTTCTTCTGAGACAATTAATGACCTAACAGTGAGAAGCTAAGCATATGGCACTTAATTTTGATAAAGACACGTTCTTGTTTTAAATTATTTTTATTGGGGGTTGTTAGAGGCCTGATATAATTTGAGATAGGGACAAGCAGAAGACTTCCTCCTTCATGCTGTCAGTTGTCTTGACAAAATAAAACCCCATAAAGATACCAAAATACATAAAAATGGAGCTAGATGTTTTTGCTTATATGTCTACAAATGCTTCACATGCAAGTGATAGATATCTGAGCACCTTTCCCCCTTCACTTTGAAAATTCATTACATTGCAACACATGGATTTAGTCTTTGCCCATTCAAGGCAATTTGGGCATTATTGTTCACAAAGTTAATGTTTTCCCAGTATTTGAAAACTAGATCTAGTGAGAGGTACTGAGGACAGTGTATTTTTAAGTTTGTGTTTTCCAAGTCCCAGGCTTATGGTCCCTTCTGTGTTCCCCCTTGTTACTGTAGAGAATATAAAGTACTTTATTGTCTGTTATTACCTGCAGGGTGATATTTGCATTTTACCTATGCATGTAGCCTATGAATGAAGAGAGATTTTGATGTATCTAGAGCCAAACATGTGGAAAACCCTGAAGAGTGGATCCTTGAGATGGTCGGGGACTCAGCTGAGTGTGTGCTGCATGCTGTTTGTGGGACTTTCTACTCATTTGAGTATTCACCCAGAAGCTAGAATTTCTGCTCTTTTTGCTCTGTCCCAGACACAAACAACCGCAATGGCACCATATTTCCTGGAAAGCTGGAGACAGAAAGAACTTGTTGCCAGGATATCATTAGCGTTGCCATGAACCCTGATCAAATTGGGTTCAAAGTTTCAAGCTGATGTGATGAATGCAGTACATGTGGCTTAGATAGAGAAGGAAGGCTGGCTTTTGGGCTTGGTTCTCAGAGTGTTTCCTCTGTTCCTATCAGCATGACTTCTCTTGTGCCAGTTTCTTTCCACGTGGATGCAGATCTCTTGCTGTTGACACTTCCATGATGGGTTGGGTGTGCTTGCTAGTAAGGGCTGATAAAGCTGGGTGGTGTGTTATATATTGCTACCAGATGTGACATCAAGCAGCTGCACAATAGCATCCAGAAATCTGAGGGTGGAGTAGACTATCAAACACTCCTCCTTCCCACTGCCCTTCCTCTGCAAAGTAGCAATTGGTAGTGTTTAGTGTGTGTCTGTGTGTCCTCTCTTTCTGGGTTACTGAGTCTCTGGAAACATATCTTGCCCCCCTGAACAACACCTGGCTAGCAGGCATTAGTTCGACCCCTCAGTTTCAGCTTGACTCAATTTTTATCCTCGTTGTGGTGTATGGGATGGATGGCATTTATTATGTGATCCTTATTCTTTCTCAGTCTAACATGTTTGAGTCTGTGGTGTGTGGGTTTTTCATTTTTTTCCCAATTTGAGGTAGCTAATACGTTGGGGTGGAAACATGATTGCTTAGGACCACAGGGATGAAAACTTCGTGTGACAAAAAACACAGAACAATTGGTACAGCTGTAGCACCAAACTGTCATATAAACTAAAAAAAAAAAAACAAAACAGAGACATTATTTCTGACTGATGGAGATTTGGGAGTGTCACCGACAGTAAGCTGTGAAAGCACCGCTTTCTCAAGGACACTTATAGCTAGATAAAATCTTTGTTACCCTTATAATAGCAGAGATCATGAAATTCTTTCCTGTTCCTTAAAACAAAAGAATATGGATATGGCCTTGTTGGTCAAATTTAATCACAGTCCTGGAGTCAGTTTACACCTTTCAATGATGTTTATGATATGAACATAGAGTGGGGAAAGTGAGAAACTATTGTTTGCCTAAGGACTTAAAACTGCAGAAGTTGAAGTGGTTAGTACATCTTCTTCAATAGCAAATCAGTCTTCTGTTGATGATCAGGGCTTAAGTAAAAATCATACTGCAGCATTAGCAAAGGAATGATGTATGGTTTTCATTGTGGTTGCTATTAGGAAAGAAATAATGTTACACATTCTGTGCAATTTGCAGCATGGTGTCAAAGCTTGAATCTTAACTCTAAGAGTTACGCTATTGCAATGAAAAATTGTGTATTTGCAATTGAATAGTGCACTGGGGCTGTGTCAAATTCAGTCATGTGAGGAGAAGTTTCTGGTTTACCCTAGATTCGTTAAACTACCAAAAGAACATAGTTTAGATGTGCTTAAAAAGGGGGCAATGGCAATGGACACTCTGAATTGCAAATGCATTGCAAAGTTGAACTTTTATTAAATAGTTAAATGTATTAACTTTTTAAATAGTTGATGATTGCATGCAAAAATAGTAGTGGAGAGACTTAGCAGCTGAGCATCACTTTGTGTTGTGTTTCTCTTCAGTAAAGGTATGTCACTATACTTTTCACACCTTGACTTGTGGCAGTGGCTTGGGTGATAGTATCAAACCTGGAAATGGTCATCAACTAAAGCAGATTTAGAAGCTCCTAGATACTGTAGTCTCTTATACTCCTCTGCTAGAAATCAATGCACAGAGGCCAGAGCTTGTGAATACCTCTAAACTGCTTCAGTGCAAAGTCTAGTGCCTTTAGCTTGGACAGCTGCTGATGGTGATGAGTATGTATGCAACTCTTGGTGGGCTTCGGTTGCTGCTGTGGCAAATGGTAATGGGTAAGAATGCAGGAGAAGGAGAAGAGAGATTTTAAAGCCTTAAATCACTGCAACTGTATGTTGAGTGAGTTCATTTTCAAAAGCTCTTAAAAACCAATACAGGGAACAGTGTGCCTGAGATGGTAGCTCATGTACCTTAGGTGCCATGGATTTCCTGCATTGAAACACCTCTCACATAACTTACAGTGATTGGCAGGAGTGTAAGTTTCCTGAATGGGGTGCTTCACAGCTCCAAAACTGGAGGCCTAAAATAAATGATGTGCAGAGTGCTTACCCTGCCACGTGTTTCTCAGAGAACAAAGACCACAGCCAGACGTGGGTTGAATGTTAAAGGGTGTAATTGTATGACCAGAGAGGGGGCTCCTGACTGCAGGAAGAACAAAGCACATTTAGAAAATGGGACAGTAAATATTCCTCAGCCCTCCCAAAACAGCTATGTATGGTCATGAATTGCAAGAGAGTTATGCCAGAGGGAGAAAGAACAGTTTTGTGGTTAAGCATCAGGCTGATGTCAGGACTCCTGGTTTCAGTGCTACAAATTTACTTTTTGTCTCAGTCTCCCATGCTTCTGTCTCTCATTACAGAGCAGAGATGATCATGCTTCTTCTTTTCCTTGCCTGTTTTGCTACCTCTTTGGGGCATGGTATCTTAGTGGACCTGTCTGTAGGACAACAGCGCAATTTCAAGTCAGTGCTGTATTCCCACCTGACTGCAGGGCAAGAGCACCATGTCCAACAAGCTGGCCAGCCTGGGAAGGAGAGTGTTCATATACAAAAGGGCAGTGTCCCTTCTGGTGCATGTACATGAACACACACAGTCTGGGAAACGTCTCTACCATTTGAGGTTTTTAAGACCCAACTGGATAGACCTGGGCAAACTAGCAGGGCCAGCCTTGGGATCAGCTTTGAACAAGAGACTGAACTAAAGACCCTTGAAGGTCCCTTCTGGCCTGAATGGGTCTGCGGTCCTGTGTAACATATGTAATTGGGAGGGCTGGTTGAAGCTGTTTAGCTGACTTTTTAATTTTGAAGTGCATGTTGTTGTAACTTTGAATGTAGGGGAAAAAGTGATCATAGAATGGTTTGGGTTGGAAGGGACCTTAAAGACCATCTAATTCTAACACTCCTGCCATGGTCACAGATGCCTGCTGCTAGACCAGGTTGCCCAAAGCCCTATCCAGCCTGGCCTTCAACACTTCCAGGGATGGGGCATCCACAACTTATTTGGGCAACCTATTCCAGTGCCTTACCACCCTCATAGTAAAGTATTTCTTCCTAATAGCTAATCTAAAACTCCCTTCTTTTAGTTTAAACTGTTACTTTTTGTCCTATCAAGGAGTATCCTATTGATTTGGCTGTTTGTGTAGGAGGTGGCTAATTTTGCAGCATGTCACGGTATATGTTTTGCCTTCCACTACAGAAGCTATGTTAGTGTGTGAAACTAAGTATTGTCTGAGTAATCTATCTCTAGAAGGGTGCGTGCCCCGTTCACTTGAGTGGTATGGTCAGTCTGGTGGGAGGCTGTTCCCTGCAGTCACCACTGACTCCAAAATCTATCATGGTGCTGAGGTGGGCTTGGAGTAAAATCTCTTCACAAGTGCTGATTATGCCTTTGAGTTTCACTTGCATGATGCCCTCATCTTCTCCCTCTCTGTCCTGAACTTCTCTGCACTGTTCCCCTGTGCTGCTGAGCAGCTGCAAATTCCTGCTACAGAGGACCGCATCTCAGTGACAAATGGAACTTGTGCTGGGAGTTTGTTCGTAGAATGCCTTGGGAATCTTCCCAGTGAACGGCCCCACATCATGATGTGAGACACTGATGTGTGAGTCACTGCTCTGCTTTCTCTTGCCAAGATTGCTGCACAGAGGCTGTGGGGTTTAACTTTCAAATTGTTCCGGCTTTTCTCAATGGGCTTGTGCAGAACCGCTCCTATTTGTCGCATGAGTAACTGTGAAGAAGTTGCATATCTTGTGCTGTACCGAAGGCTCTCTCCTGATTTCAGGATAATTTTTAAAAGCTATTTTTAAAGTTCATGGCCTTTAAAGACTTTTCACGGGGTAGTGTGATAATGAGGAGCTCTTCCTTGCTCCAGAGGAAGGATGGAAGAGGAAGAACAGGGTGAGGTCTCCTTTGGGATTACAGCATCCCTGTGTGTGTGCTGTCTGCAGCAAAAATTCTAATTAGAAGTATGTTTTTCTGGTGCCCCCTTTCTCCACATGCTGAGTTTTTGATTTTTTTGAATGCTGTTCAGCTATCTGTAATGTTACTTCTAACAGTGTTTCCTGGTAAATTTGAAGGCATTGTGTCTGTTCATAAACTTTTAAGTTTCTTGCCACATGTGTGTTGTTATAGTCCTGGGAATTTTCTTCCAGCATTCTGCCAATGTCTTTAACATTTGTTTTACTCTTAAAAATTCATAACGGATGTATTTCCTGGTTTTAAACTTTGTAATAGGAAGAAAGGAACCACAGTTTTCCCATCTCAGCAATAGCCTGAAGGCAGGATGTGTGGCATACAGCAGACTTTCACCAGGAGGAGGAAATTAACTGGCTAGAAAATAGGGAAAGTTCACCAGCAATCATTACTCTTCATTTATTTTAAAGTGAAGCTTTGAATCTCCAGGCAAAAGGACAACTTGTATAATAGTCTCCCTGAATATTAATGTGCAATGATTAGATACCCATGTAGACTGTAGCTGCGGTGAGATTATTCATCCTCATATATTACCAGTAGTCACTGAACTCTTATTTTTCCTTCCCTTTCTTAAGGAAAGGTTTAATGCTATTACGTGAAGTACTGATGCATGTTTTCGAGGCCAGATTCTGCTGTTTTTCCAAGTGGCCTGTGGTGGGAGTGTCCTTACGTTACCCAGATGTGTCCTGTCAGTTTTGTGGCTCTTACTCTTTTTGGTGACTGGAAAAGTGAGATTAAACAATTTATCTTTGAGATCTGTGCTGCTTTCAAAGCTGTGTCTTCAGCAAAACATAGGAACCTTAGCAGTTTTTCTAAAGTAAATATAGACTAATAGCAAAAAAAAAAAAAAAAAAAAAAAAAAAAAGTACGGTAAGAAGCATTATTGTTAATGAGGCTTGAAATATGCTTTACTCAGAAGAATCCTCAGACGTGCAGAGGGAAGGAAAAGTTGTAACCCTCAGAATAACTGATTGTTTTGCGGGGGTTAGGGGATGTTTTTTTTCTTCTAAAGTACATTTTTGTCGCAACTTTTCTGTAGTTTGCTGATTCTGTGTTGCTGAGTGCATGTAGGCAATACATTTAAATTTGTATGGACAAACAAAATCTGCTTCAGATGCTACTTTTATCTGAGAATGCAAAAGGAAAAGAGTGAGACTTCCTTCCTGGGAAGAGGGTGAGGGACTGGTGGTGACCATTTGAAATTTAATATGGTATTGAATTTAGTGTAACATTTCACTAAACTAAGTAACAGTAACAGTGAGGTTTTTTGGTTTTGTTTGCCCTTTTTTTTTTTTTTTAATTTTATTTTTTTTTAATAATCTGTAGCACAGAATTTGTCCATGGCATGGTACAGGTAGAGATAATTAATTGACCTTGATGACACCTTTCCCTGTAACATTAAATTTATTTTGATAGATTACACATGCTAGGAAGAGCTCTTCAAAAATAAGAGCTTAAGATTTTAAAAATTATTGTCCATTTCCTTCTGCAGTTCTTCTCCTCCCTCACAAAATGGTAATAATAGTTTTTTTTCCTCCTTGCATGGAATCGTTCCTCATTTTTGCTGTGCTGCTTATTTTTGTATTGAGGACCCAGTGCTGGCCCCCAGATTAGAATTTGCATTGCTTATTACCTGGCAATGCAGCAGGTGCAGCCCTGACAGTTTTCCTTAAATGACAATTGAGTACTGATTTCAATATATTTTTTTTAAATGTCACAATTCTGATGGAGGTATTTGAATGGGGGGTTTGCAGTGCTTAGAAAAATATTTTTATCAGTTCTGTTTAGCAAGTCTGACAGTATTTTTCTCAGTTCAGCTGTATATCAGGGACTAGGTGATAACTCATGACAGTAGAGGTTTCTGGATATGTTCTTATTTTGAAATATCTGAACTGTGGAACTCCAGTTATTCTTTCCAGTAATTCTAATGAGAGTAAATTAACAGTATAGCAATCTTAATATGTATATAGTTTACTATTTTTTTATGGTGTCCTCTTCCTAATACTAGGAAAATGGTCATATTGCTAGTGAGACACAGCTGTAGAAATGTGCACATGCAAAATAAAATATTTCATGGACATGTTATTCAAGATGAGTGAAAATATTTTTAGTACCAATACTAGTACAATTTGAGAGCCTTGTTTTATCTGCCCTGTGTTTTTCATGCACAAATAGAGGTTGCCTTTCTGAGTTCATTCTGTGCCATGTATCCCCGAATGTATGTGGTGTAGTTCTGCCACCTCTTTGGGAAATTCTGAAGGGTTGGGAACACCCTGAGGAAGCCAGCTCACAATCCTCTTGGTTTATATCCAATTTTCCTCTTTTGAAAGTGAAGTACATCAGGAAAACGTGAGAGAAAATTCATTTGCGTTGCCACATCAGCTGGAAGTAGCATCAGTAGAGCAAAATTTCAACAAATCTCTCACCTACAGAACTTGGCCTGTCAAAGCTTATAAATGACATGTGCTGGGAAAGCTGTTGCCAAATTCACACTTGAATACTTTCAGTCTGGGAGTTGTAATTAATGTACACAATCTTACAACTCCAGTTGAGAGCTGTTTTGATCTCATTTTTTGTGACTGGGGGAGGGAGGTGTGTCTCATTATAGTAAAACTATGCAATCAAAAAGACAGTACTCTTACTACTTGATGCAACAAGACTTATTAATGGAAAACCTGACCTGTTAAAATAAGATTGTGTGTGTATGTGTGTATATGTGTGTGTGTGCGTATATATATGTATATATATATATATATATGCATTAAAAATTTGAGAACAGGCTGCTACCTTTAATTGCGTTTTGACCTCTGCTTGCTTTTGGGCAACTGGGTGGAACAAGAAATGCAGTGAGTAATATCACACTACTGTGTGGCTTCAACTTTAACTTTTAAAATTTCCTGTGGCCCAAAATAATGGGAGAATTTCATGTGAGACTTTTAACCTCTCAAACGTGGGTTGGCTGCCATGGTAGGTAATTATGAAGTAGATGTCAAGCTGCTGGGATGCCAGTTTTACATTTATTTCAGATGTGCAGGGAAAAACTACTTATCCTGCGGGCTTTGGTCCCATCTCTCAGGTTAATTTATTTTTACACTTAACCATCACTGGATTAAACACTATAAGCAGTTTCAGAGTGAAAGCTGCACTGTCTTCTTCCCAGAGACTGTCCTGACCTCATAAACCAGAATGTTTTAATCTGGCCCAGTTAATCCTGGGAGCTATTCAGCAAAATGGCACAGTATCAAAAAGTGCCATTCTGGTATGTGTTTGTGGGCCTGCTATCCCTCAGGCAGGGGAGAAGGGTGAGGCTGAGCTCATGCAGTGTCTATGAACTGTAGGTGGCCCACAGGACATACCTAGCCCTTCTCCCTGGGGGGCGGATTTTCTTCTCTTCCTCCTCCCCCTCCCCCCCTCCCTTTTTTTTTTTTTTAATTTCTCTTGGTGTTGTTTCTAATAAAAAGGTTTTGGGTTGCTGTTGTGTTTTCTCTGAAACTCCAGGCATGGCTCACCAGCATGTGGTGAACAGTTTTACAGTGTGCTGCTGACAAGGAGTTTCCATTTCTCCCTGCTCCTCCTCCCAGACACGTGCTCCTCAAGTTTACCCTTGGCTGGCACTCCCCAGGCCTTCTTCCAGCTGTGTTGCTGGGATAAATTTGCAGAAAAGCAACCCAGGAGAAATAGCTCGGTGTTTCTCCTGGTTAGTGGGTAGTTACGTTGCAGAGCAGCACAGCAGTGGTGTCAGGGCAGGGAGAGACTGCAGCAGGGAGCCAAGGAAGAGCTGGGGAATAGGACTGAGGGCTTAGGGGGAGGAGGAGAAGGGACGAGGCCTTTCTTCCCTCAGCAGCAGGGAGCACTGTGTCTGATCCCCACCTGGAGCACTGTATGAGATGCACAAGCCCATCTGGGGTTTTCTGACGTGTTTCTTAAGTCCCTTGGCTTAAGAGACTTGTGTGAAGCATTCAAGGAAACCTTGTAGTGGAGGAGGAGAATTTGAGTCTAGGCTCTTCCCCGCCACAGAGATGAATAACTACCAATTAAACTGTCCTTTCCTTTGAAATCTTTTATTTGATAAGAGTGTGAGTTCAGCTCCGCAGATACTGCATAGACACAATGGCCGTTTGTGATGGGACAGCAGCGAAATGAGGAAGTGTGACAGAAGGATGCAAATATGCAAGTGGTCAGGGCTAAAAAACAACTTGTATCACACTCACTTTCTTGTACAGGCATAGTCTGTAACAATAAATGACTATTCTGAGGCTACACTAATTAGATTCCCCCCCCCCCCCCCCCCCCCCCCGCAGCAGCCCACAAATTCTGGATTAGCAAGAACAGGCAATGGAAGGCAAAAAACAGGGATGTTGTTGATGCCTGCATTTTGCTTCCCTGCCAGAGAAGGGTATCTCTGAGATGTGGAGTGCAGATTAAGGGAAGAAAACGAGCATGTGCAATCTAGCCAAGGAAATACTGCTTTTCCTTCACGGTGTTGGGAAAAGCAGAAAAATCTTGCAACCTTCAGATTTTTTGCAACTGTTATGTGAAGACCTGGGTACTTGTAAGATTCTTCTTCTTCAGTTAAGCATCTCTCTGCTTGTAGACACAAATGGTGTAAGGCTTTAGAGCTGCAGGAGACACACTAACATGAATGTCACGTGGTTGTAAACATCAATAGGGCTTTATCTGTCTGCTTTAATGACTTGTGTTGAATATGGCTTGCTCTAAAACAGCAGTTCAGGTCCTCCACGTGAGTGAGTTTTGACATGGCTGGGCTCAGCTGAGGAAATATCTTTAAACAGCATGAGTTTTGTGAAACCTAAAATACCAGCACAATGAAGTAAATAGTGGAGTAAACAAAAATATGGTGAAAGATGCAACCTAGGAAAAAGCACATTAAAAGGAAAGGTAAGAGGAGAAAGCCAAAATAGACTGATTCCTCAGTAAATGTGTGGCTGCTCTGATTTGATGTGTTTCTTCCTTTTCTCCTCCCACTGCAGCGTGCCTGTTATCTTTCAATGTTAGCCTTCAGTCTGTGCTGCATGTTACTGCTGCTGGAGCCCTGCTCCTGCCCTTGCCCCCTGGCTGTGCCCTCCTCAAACTCAGGGCTGGCAGATGAGGGAACTGCGAGGTGATCAGAGCTCTGCAGTGCTGCATCAGCACGTGGGAGATTAAGATTTTTAGAAAATTTCTGTCTTGCTTGAAGAGAGGAATTAGCTTGCTCCCAAATTGACTGGATTTATGGGAAATCTTTGCATGCTGATGTATTTATTCCCCCATGCTTCTGGCTGTACTCCTGACAGGTGCTGAGAGAAGATTTATAGAATCAGCAAATATTTGCCAGACTGGTGGAAATATCTGAGGATTATTTAGATGCGACTGTTTTTCATCATCTCTTATTTTAGTTCTAGTTTGATAACTTAAATGCATAGGCTTGAGACTATGGAAATTTTTAATCTACTTCCCTGTTGAATTTTATGCAAGTTTCATGACTAAATCCTGCTACTGGTGGACAAGTGCAAGTCTGATATATACTCTTTTTTCCAGTTTTTAGTTTTGATGATGCAGTAAAATAGTGGGGAGAGCAGAAAAGGACTACAAATAGATGCTTGCCATCACAGCAGCTAACTCTAATACTGAAAAAAAAAGCCCAAACACTCTAAAAGTAGAATTTCTGTAGTAGTTCTTTTGTCTGTATTTCTGCAGGAACCCTTTCTGCAAAACTTACATTTTAAAAATATCATTTTGTATCATTTTTTTGTAGAGAAACTATACATCACTGACATTTAGAGGAGGTACAAGAAGATGACAAAACAAAAAGAAAACATTTAGATAAATCATTCTGGATGTCCAGATCAATAATTGTAGAAGGAAACAACGATAAAAGCAAACCATTAACCTTCACTCGAATTTCCAATGAAATACATAGAAATCAATGTCAGCTTTGCAATGTGTTTGGGAGGTTAACAAAAATGTGTTCTGGTGCACCAAGCCTGGAAGATGGGTCCAGAACAGGTGTCCTGTATGGAAAAGTCTGCTCCAATGTCATATCTGTGATTGCACTGATCTGCTGGTAAATTTACAGCCTTATCACTAATCTTGACTGTTTTCTGAGCTTGCAAAGTTCAAAACAGCTAAAACCAACACCTCTCAACCTGCTAATGGTAGTCAGTAGAAAGGCAAGGTTGTCTAGGTCTCTGTACCCTGTGTTTCTTAGCACAAGAGCAGCTCATTTTGCAACTGCTTTTTTTTTTTTTTTTTTTTTTTTTTTTTTTTTTTTTTTTTTCCTGTAGCCTGGGTATGTCTGAAGTTGATCAAAATCAAGTAGCTGAAATTCATTTGGTTAAGATAAAGGTGACATTAGCTGGCTCATAGGAAATTAGGCAGAGAAATGGTGACTTGGTGACTTTCTTCCTATTCCTCCTTCTCACTGGTGTGAGACAGTTTTCTATCTGAAGGTGCTGCTAGTACATTATGCTGTGCTGTGCTGCTGTGCTTCAATAGCAAAATGGCTATTGCTTTTTTTTTTTTTTTTTTTTTCCTTCCTAGTTCTTCCTTGGTGAGGAGGCTGAGTTAATTTTGCTTCTCCACAAGCCTTGATGCAGTGGTCAGCTCCTGCCATTTGGTATTGCACTAATGCACTCTGTCAGGATACTCACCATGATTTCCACAGGAACTGATGCTGCTGCAAAATGTGCCATTTGGACTTAATTTCCACTTTTGTATTCACATAAAAGCATTGAGATGCATTAAAGAAATGAGGCATACTTTTTTTTTTTTTTTTTTTTTTTTGAATCAGGATATTGCATTTCTCCTCTATTATTAGGTCTTAAAGTTCACTTACAGCTTCCACTTTAATCCTTGAAAAGCTTAAGTAGCCATATATAGGGAATATGCAAATAAAACTCTTTATTTTGGAGCCCTGTTGACCTAACCAAACCAGGACTGGCAAAATTATTTAGTTTTTGGCAAAAAAAAGTGTTCCATGTTAACTTCTACCAGCTTGCAGGCAGACCTGCTCTGTGCTGTGTCAGGTATTATTAGATAAGGATTACAAGAATTGTTTGGTTAGTAACAAGGACTGTTTCTAGCCAAAATTCTCAAGAACTGAATAAGAGTTGTTCAAAACTGTTTCAAATTCATTTTCAGTAATTCTAATTTCCTGCTGTTGTGCATTTTATTAATACCACTAAAAACTTTTTTTTTTTTTTTTTTTTTTAAAAAAAGCCCTCCCACCTGCAAGTTTATTACCTAACTGCTGGCTTTAGTCTCACATGCCTTTAAAACTTTATATATGTGTTGCTTCATAAAGCAGAATTTTTCTATGTAACATATTTATGGTGATGGATGGATAGGTGGGGGATGAAATGAGCATGTTGCTAAATCTGGACTTGTCTAACAAAGTTGTTCAGTTTTGGTTATGTATAGTGAAGTGTGAAGACGAAACTTAAGGGTATTGTAACTATAACCAGAGAGGGTAGTATAAGAAGCTATTGCTCTGAAAAGGCTACTAGTGCAGTTTTATTCCTCATGATTTATAGTACTCTCTGAAGAATAAAAATTATGACTTATGTTTATGGATAAATCTTTCTTGAGTAACTTTTTCTGGGCCCCATGCTTGGCAGGAAGCGTGTGGGAGTAGACACAGGAGGCTGTTTTGCTCGGAGGAACACCAGAGCCTGCTGCAAGCATCAGAAATATACAAGCAGTCACCGTGCTGAGCCCATGACCTGCTCAGGCTTTCAGGTTGACTACCTCATCCCGAGTCACTTGTGTAATGCTAGAAACGCCTAGGCAGTGGCTGTCTCTGACCTTTCCTCTCCACTTCTGAAGTAGTTGTTCTGTATCATTTATAGTGTTTCAGCCTGGCTGGCTGCTTATCACCACGTAAAACTTTTCAGCCTGTCATAGCAGTCTCATTTCCCTTTCCTCCCCTTGTTATTTAATGAATTGGAGTAGAATACACCTAGAGTAACGGCTCTAGCTGAAGTAGCAAGCCATCATGACAGGGTCCCAGTGCTTCAGATCAGGTCGGCTGCCAGCATCAAATTCCAGGAGCTGCACCACTTATGCACGTGGCATATTCATTTCTGTCCTCCCCATTTAATTATTTATTTTTGTTTCAACGCTTCTTTCCTACCCTTGAGACCTTGCCATCTTTGCTAACTAATCTTTTCTCTCTTTGTAGCAACTAGACTTCCTCTTAATATGCTGTTCAGTGTTCATTCATCCAAGCAAGTCTGCAATCTTTCCTTACCTGTTTTTTGTTTGTTTGTTTGTTTTTGTTTTTGCTTTTGGCCAGCTTGGAATGGAAGTGCTGAGTAACATTTATATTTTTCACTTGATCTATTTTTTTGTTGGGCTAAAGTGGTCAAGCATGTGGCAAATTCTAACTTTTTCCTTTTTTGACATTGTAATATGTTGCTTCTTTTACCCTTTATTTGTTAAATTTGCCCAAAAATATTTGATTTTTTTCTGTACTTGTGTTGTGATTATTTTCATGAACAGTAAAAAATACATGTGAGCTGAATCTGTTCTAGCCATGACCAAGATGAGAAAGAAGAGCTGACTGTCCAAAATTACTGTGTATGTTCCAGTTTAATGCAAAGAACCAAAGAAACAAAAAAGGAACTTTAGGATCTTAGAACAGCAAAATCTGAGACGCCAAGGAAATTGGTGAGGTTACACTGGACCGCTTTAGATATAACTGTTATTCAATTGATTGCATTCCCAACTTCTTTGTAACCACTCACTTAGCAGGAGGACTGAACTCCTTCTGAGGCTCAATGGCAGTTTGCAGTATTAAGAGGCAACAAGTTAGCCTAGACCTGTTTGTCTGGTGCTTGGCCTGTGGATTAGAGGTGCTCCCAAGAGTAATTCCATCAGATCTTTGTATTCACAGTTGGTAGCTTGAAGACAGTGGAATGCTCTTGCTGTTCCTAGGAGAGAGAGGAGAGAAATGGTATTGTAGAAGTGAGAAGTGCTGTGAAAACATTTTTGTGCTTTCTTAATAAGTACCTCCCTCCTCATATGGACAAAGTTTATCTGTAACTTAAAAGATAAATAAATGCATATTTATTCAGGAAAAGAAAATATCCCATATTTTTTCATCTCAATTTTAGGGCAAAGCTTAGTAATACATTGACACCACTGGAAATCAGAAGTGTGTGACTCTCATCTTGGGCACAGTGGCTTGTTAGTAAAATTGTGACCATAATGTAAGCCAAGTTTTTTCCAATGTCTGCTTTCAGTATCATTGTTCATGCTTTCAGACGTCTGAGTGCACATTTCCCTGATGAAGAAGCTTGTTCTGTGCCAAATCTGTAGACTTACCTAAGTGAAGAGCACAATAAAAGCAATACATGAAATCAGTAAGAGCAATGCTATCAAGTGCATGAATTTGCAAATGTGAAAAGGTTGAAGAGGGTTTGGAACTTTGGCCCATGGCATGCATCAGAAATAGCTTTGTGCATTCCCCCCCCTCCCCTTTCTTCTCTTGGAGATGTAAAGCCTGTGTGGGAAAACTTCCTCTTACTCGTTGTTTCTCGTCTCTTTCAGCTACTGAAAGAAATCCAGGCTCTCATAGTTAACGCAAAATGGACTCAGTCCAGCGAGTTCGTTGCCCTATTCCCATTATTAATCCCACCGGCTCCAGGCTTGCAGCATGTTGCTGTACTGCAAAGAGCAGCACGTGGGCAGAGGCACTCATGGAGTGATTGAGCCCATGCGGGTGGCCCAGTGCTGGCAGCAGCCGCGTGGCCGTGCTGCGGTGCGGCAGGAGCATCTGCTGAGCCTGCAGCCCTTCTCATGCCAGTGGGCCCTGGGTCACCGATCCCTGACCTGTCTGCCAGTGGGGAACGGCAATGGGAGGCTCCGAGACCAGCCCCCAACCCAGTCATGTGGTGTATAAATTAAATATTTAGTGTGTGGTTTTCTTTAGGGCCATCTCATGCGAGATTTATGAAATGTCAGTGTTTAACTTGAGCACAAACACAGCTTTAATTGGAAAGGATGTTTTTGCTTAAAGCTGTACGCCATCGCTGACTGGGGTCTCTAACTGTGTTATTAATGGCTTTTCCTAATGACCTGGTCTGAAGATTCCCAAACCATGATCCCATAGATCACTTCAGGTCTGTGGGGAGCTGACACATTGTGGGAGCTGCTGCTCGGCATCTTTCCAGGGGTCAATACATGCAAAGAGCAGCTAAAACCACACTGAACGCTTTATTCCCACCTCCCCCACCCCGAAGTAAGCAAGCGCTGCCTGTGCTAGGCTCCTGCTGCTGTCTCGTGAGTGGGAGGGAGGATTCCCGAGGACATCAAGGCTGCAGAGCAGTGGCTTCTGGTAGCTTTCAGGAGAAGCCATTACTATTTCTTTGCCTCTTTTTTTTTTTTTTTTTTTTTTTTTTCTTCCTTTAATAAATGATGATTTATGTTTAGTTTTGGATTAATATACTCCTTTTACCCCTAAACTCTTATTGACAGTTAGCTGACTTATGGTATAGAAATCAGCATTTCTGGCAGTCAAAAAGCATGGGATGTTGCTCTAAATCTCTAAATCCTTCATGGGGATACAGAAAGCAGGTTTTACTTTACAAAGTTCACTTCTTTGTGGATGTGTGATTATTTTTATCTTTCAATATCACATTGTTAAGTACCAAAGAAGTTCCAGCCAACTGCTATTTGAAGAAGCTTTTTTTCTTTTTTTTTTGAAGTCCCAAAGCCATACAACTCTTTTAAAAATTATTATTAATATTTCTTGAGCTGAACATTTCATCCATATTAATTTTTTAGTATATTATGAGTTTTTATTTCTCCAAGACTAGAAAGTCCTTTCCTGCAAATCAAAGGTTAATTCTTTTTCTGTGACTTGGGAAGAGAAAAGACTTTTCCAAATTGTGAGAATATTTATTTTTACCATATTGACAAGGATGTTAGGATGAAACAAATGCTTTTTTTAAAGACAGCAGCTGGTTCCAGCCTCCAGGTTTGGAATATTTTCAGTATTCATCTGCCCAAAAGCAGCTGGAAGCATGAGTATATGGGTTGCTTATTTAAGACGTTGATGTACTTTCTATGGAGAATGCAGAACCGGATTTCATGGGAAGGAATGTATGAAAATTGTCAGTGATTAGTTTCAGTAGACTGAGCTTGCACCATGTGCCTTTGAAAATGGGCTTTATTCTGAAAGTGATTTTGATCTTTTGCATATAAAAATATCAAATGTTTGACCATAACCAGATTGCTTCTATAAACGATATTTTAGTTATTTTGTAGTTATTGGTTGATTTATTCTAGATGAATCTGAAACAAATATCCCAATAAAAGAAAATTTTTCAGTGGAGGAAGATTATTTCTCAATTCCAATTACTCGTAAGTGAAGAAAAGCCTTTGAGTAGCCTAAACCTCACAGAAGGACTTTTTTGTTCATGGTTTCATGTTCAAGACCCTTTTCCCTACCTCATGTAGCTGGTATCTAACACCATGCAAGTCAGTAGCAGGAAAAAAGGTTCACTTTGAAAGAAGTTCATCAAATGTCTTCACTGAGGTGATGTGTATTGTTCAGTTGCTGTATAGCTTACATAGACTATATATTAAGAGAATGTGATTCTTTTCACTTGAACTGTTGGTGTGAGGGAAGATATGGCAGCAGCAAAGCATTTCAGAAAGCTCAGATTTGGGGAGAAGCAGACAACTGTAGGTCCTTCTTTCCTTACTGTATGCACATTCTGTGTTTTCTGGTTTTAATAACACTGGGCATCTGAGCATGTTTCTTAAATTCTCAGCAGTTAACGTGTATTCAAGATGTTTCCTGTAGGAAAGTTTTCCCCTTTCTATATGCTAAGAAGGAAACTATAAGCAGCACCAGCTTAAAGCTACAGCCATCCTTGATTCGATGAGAATGGTAGATGTTGTATGTGTGTGTGGAAAGACAACAAGTAGTGTTCTAGTATCCCCTGTGCCATCTCTGATCACTCAGTGAGGTACGGTATCTTACAATGGCCTGTGTTTGTGAAAACATACTCATTCCTTTTCCAGAAAAATGAAGTCTTCTTTTCCAGAAAAATGAAGACAAGCTATGAAATATAGCTTGTGATGTGTTTATGTTTTAAATAAGCATAAACCTTATTAATTTTTATAATGTTCCTTAAATTCTATTGTTAAACGTGATTAAGTTCTATCAAGTGTATCTATAGCACTTAGTGATGGCAGTTTAGGTTACAACAGGTCTTACCTCTTTGCTTCATACTGTAAAGAATTGTTCCTTTGGATGATATATTGAGTTTGACACAGGGATTCTGAATTTATTTCAGAGAAGTTTTTGTTTGCTTGTTTGTTTATTTGTTTTGTCAGTGCGACTTGAAGGGTCTGGATACTGGTATCGCTGTCCACTTGAATCTAGACATTTCTGTACAGTTTTTATAAACATTTTCCTACCTCTGGCTTGTTTAACAGTCACAGTACCTTCATACCTGAAATGTCATTATTGCTGTTCTTGCATTTAAAAAAAATGGCATAGGGTTGTCACTACGGGTCAAATACTCATTGCTCTGATTTGTAAAACATGTTCTTTGACTATAGCATTCATTTCTGCATAGCTATTTCACTTCACTACTTTTTCCCACTCCTGACAGGACCTATATTATATACTCATATCATAATATTTCATTGTAGAAATGGTAGATCTAATAGCCTATCTCTCCTCCACTGTTCCAGAACTGTTTTCTGTACCTAAAGAAACTATGTGGACACTTCTGCAATTCTTTTGGGTTATGTGCTTTCACTGTACTTTCTGACATGGGACATGGATCTGCTATCACAGGAACATGGATCCATGAGACATGGATCTGCTTTTGCTGCTTTTAAATATGTAAAAGGTGTTGGTTGTGTAGATGAGGATCTAATAGCAAGGTCTGAGCAAAACAGAGCAAGCAACTGAACCTTCTCAACAGGGCTGCTCTGCTTGTGACCTTCAGAGGACAGGAATAGAGGAGTCTATCTCTATTAAGATTGAAAAAAATACACAGAAAAAAAAAACAACACCTCAAACCAGCGAGACTTAGGGTGCAGGTGCTGTAGTAAATAAATGGAGATCAACATATTTCTTACTGTCAAGAAATGTGACCCAACCAGAAGGCATAAGAAAGGAAAAATGTTTTTGGAAGGCCTCAATCTAGTGGGTTTCCACCCATGACATGCTTTAAAAAATAAAAATAAATCTGAGAAGCTTTAAATACATATTACAGTGTAATATGTCTAATATGTCTTCAACTTCCTATTTCTTGAATTCCCTGGAGTTTTGTGAGCTGGGGAGGAACACCATAGGTAGACCCTATGATTCTGTACATCGATCTGTTTTTTTTTTTTTTTTTTTTTTTTTAAGAAATAAGCTATAGTGTACTTTAGCATCTTTCAGAATGAAAACTGCCTTGCAAACTAGAAATTAAAATGCTCACAGAAGTGTGAATGGAGGGAAAAAGAGGGGGCTGTGCAGTTGTATATCATGAACATGAGATAATTTGGAGTAGGTCACAGTATTGGATCATGATGTGGGGGTAGCTAATAGCTTTTTAGCTGTACTGTTAAATCTATGCCTGATTTGGAGTGAAGACACTCTGAGAGGCTGTAGGAAGGTGTTATGGAAGCATCCTTTTGGCACTGAATTGTTACTTGTGCAATGGCACTTTTCTGTACTGTTCCATATGCATCAGAAATTGTGACCAGGATGAGAGGAGCTTGCAGTAAGAGGTTTCTCGGATTCCAGAAAATTTAAGCAGCCAGTCTTTGGTGTTTTCTGGGGTTTTGATGCTGTGCCCCTACACACAACACTCTCTGAGTAATGTCACTTTGTTCTGAGAAACAGACATGTCAGTCATGTGTTGGTGTGTCTGAAGGGAATATCCTTTTAAGAAAGGTGTAAAAATTAGGGTACTACCAAATATTTATCTGAGATGTGTCACTTTTAGAGTCTTTGTCTAACCACTGAATAAGGCTTTCTGCTTTCTTGATTTCACTCTGCTAAACTGATGAATATTGCCCATTCTTCAAAGTTGATTGATGAAGATCTTCACACATTGTTTAGATTAACACAGTGTTATATCTCATTAGAAAAATATTATGTAATTATTACATTTGGACCTCATCTTTTTCTTTTCCCCTGCTAGTACTGTTCAGTGGTGGCCTTCAAACAAGGGATCCAGTTAGATTCTTGCTGGGTGGCCAGAAAGAAGAAGATTGCAAGAGTTATAAAGATTCATGTTTGTTTTGGGTGGAGGCTTCAAAGGCTCACAGGCTTCCTTACACAATGATGCAGTCAGGAAATGGGAAGGCAGGGAAAAAAAATTGGAATCTGTTTTATATATAAATGGGATCTTAGAACCACCATCCTTGTTTAGGTTCAGTGGAAAGCCAGTATAACCATGGATTTCTCTCTGTACTGCATGTTTGATGTTTGCATTAATTGCCCTCAGTAAAGCTTCCTCTTTTTTTTATTTTTTTTTTCTTCTGTATACACTTTATAATGGAAAATGTAAAATACAGTGATGCATTCAGAAGGCAAATTGTTAATAGAGCACTGAAGCTCAGTAACTTGACATGTATTATTTGAGGTTCTGGATGATGGGATGTATTCCAGTCCATATGTTCTACAGATTCTAATTAGTAAGCCCCTCCTGCTGCTATGTGGGATAAAGTGTGAGTTAGGATTTAAAGCTGTATATTTTTTGATAAGTTTTTGAAGGAATTACCTCATCAGTTCATTTCCAGTACAAAGATAACTTGCTCTTGTGGCTTGCCCTGGCTGGTCTGTGTATGCAGGGCTTGTAATTTTGTTGTATGTCACCCACGTTATTCATTTTATTAGATGATGTTAAGATATGGCTTTAAATCAGAATTATAATGCAATGTTACAGATGTCTTCAGGAGCATGGGTCTTTTTATATACAGTGTCAGATTACTGATAATTAAAGAATTATGCACTGATGTGTACAAAGGATGGATGAAAAAAGTAAGAATGACTACTTGTTCCATTCAATCAATTGACTCTTTTCATGAAGAAAGGAAGGAAATGTTTACTGTTATTAGTAATATGCAGTATCTTCTATATCTGTCTATGCTCTTAATGGCATTTTCTGTTCCTCTTGAAATATCCTGTCATCATGGTCAAGAAAAAATCTCTTATCTGTGTGCTTTATAGCTGTATTTAGGATTTTTTTCCCCTGCTTTTCATTTAGGAGACTTTCAGTTAATAAAGTTGCACACGGGAAGTGATTCATATTGTAGAATGGTCATAGGCACTACATACATATAATGAGATGCTGTGGGATAGTGGACACTTTTTTGAAGTCACTGTGGAGCAGAAATCCCACAGAGGAGGATGATTCAGGAAGACTCAGTGTACTTGAGTCACTTCTTTGAAACTGTTACCCTTTGTCAATATTTGCCCACACAGCCATTACTGCTTGTGTTCTTTGTGTTCATTAATGGATTGAACTTTACATCACCTTTGTGGTGAAGGAGATTTTTGCGTAAATGGGGAACTGAAGTTGAAGGGCACCCAAGCAGCGTCCTAGTTTGCCCTTGGGGGTACGCTCATCCCTAAGAAGGGCATCTTAAGCTCCACTTGGGCCTGTAGAAACAAGGATGAATGGAAAAGACTAGGTCTTGTCCTGTCCTGTTGGAATGTTGCTAGGGGCTCCTCTGGATGAGGAGACAACGTGCAAAGGTGCTGTGCAGTTGAGCGCTTGGGTGGGACATAGCCTAAAGCTGACTTGCCCAAGGCAACCTAGGCAGTTGTGACAGGGAAGGCAGCTGAAATCTTACTAGAGTGCAGTTGGTTGGCCAAATGACTTTGACCAATCTAGGAGATGTCATTTTAAATCATGACTTGTAGATACTCTACTACTGATTTAATGAAGCTGAAACTAAAGAGTAGCACCAGACAGTGCTGTGTTAAAAGGCAGTCAGAACTCAAGATGGTTAGCTGAATATTAGACAGCACTACATGGGAAAACTCAAGCAAACTTGGTTTTCTTGGCAGTAGTTGTTGTTGTTTTTCATTTCAGGAGGATCTATGTCTCTGTGAAATATAACTAGAGATTGTCTTTACAAGTTCAACTTAAGTCAGCTTCCCAAGACCTCTTATGCTCAGCATTGACTCTAAAATCAGCTCCAAAAATTCTGTGCAATACTAAAAATAGATAGTATGGTCTTTGATTGTTGGAAGATTAATGTGAAGGATTTTATTGATGTAAATTACAGCTCTGTTTGGGAAGCCTTGCTTGTCTTAATCCTACATAAATATCTTCAAACATATATTAAAGTGGGTTTTTGTTGGAATACATGTTCCAAGTACAAACTTCTGTTGGATCAGAATGGCAGAAAATGAAGCCTGATTTCCACCGTGGGATGAGAAGATCAAAGCAGTTTTGGAAACCAAAACCAAACCTGAGAATTTTTACCAGGTTTGTCAGTCTACAGGTGTTCCATTTATTAAACAAACTTCCTTGTCGCAGTGCAGTCAAAGATGAGAAGCCTTACAAATGGAAGCTGTCATGGTTGCTACGCTAACAAAACTCAATTTTGTTTCTTGAGTATCAGGTATTCAGTCAGCCTTTTTCTCCAGCCACCCTGCCTGAGAGTTATTGATGAAAAATAGAGAAAGCTCTGATGATTATTTACACTTAATCTTTCTTACACTGCCATGGTGGTACCAAGAGACACTTAACTGTTGATGGTTGCTATAGAATAAACTATGGTAATATGGTATACTGTTGTCCCCAGGTCTTCACTGAAGTAATTTATTTATTTATTTATTTATTTTCAGGAATTAGAATATTTTCTTTTATTATTATTGTTTTTAAAATGTCAGTTCTCTCTTCCTCAGTTGTTATCGGTATAATTTAATTAAGTATATGTATTCTTAGTGTTAACATGAGTCAAAGCTGTTTTTCTGGTTTTGGAGATATTTTCTTTCATAGTCTAGAAAGATATGCAAAATCTTGTACAAAAGTTGGTTAGAAATGAGTGACTATGTAAAAATATGCAGATAAAAGAAAATTATTTCTTGACATCTTCCATTGTTTATAGTATTCTTCAGGAACTTGAAAATAATGTTTTCAACCCTATGTGTTTTGCCATTTTGTTTTTATATCAACCAATACTCCTTAAAAACCAAAAGGCCTCATCCAACAAACAAATAAAAAAAAACAAACCCACAAAACCCAGTAAAAAATAAAATAACCTTATCCACAACCTCACTCGCAGTGAGGATATAACTCCTGTGTTAACATGGATGTGGGAATTTTTCTCAAGTCTGGGTTCTTCAGTTATTTATTTTGTAGTGAATGTTGCAACATCATTGAATGGCTACAGTTATTCACAGGAATTATAACGCATATGGGGAAAAAAAAATTAATTGCATTGCTAGTATTTTTGGATTATTTATTTATTTTGCATGGTACTGTATGTATATGAAAAAAAAAAAAAAGGCAAGAAAAAAAAAGCAGCCTGGAATTTACAAGAGAAGTCTTGCCTTGTAAGGGATATGCTTATCATGGTTAATATCCATTGTTTTTTTCTGCCCTAAGTATAACGTGCCCTATGTCTGTGCACAAATATCTTTCACGTGTGATCTTGGCCTTAACTCATTTTTCATTGATCTCCATTGGCTTTTTGGTCAGACACAGTTGTATTTTACTACTGTTTACCAGAGTGGATGCTACCCTTAATGCACTCAGGCAGACTCCCGTGCTGTTTTAGGTCTTTCCCACGTCATGGTGCACTGCAAATGGACACTCTCAAATAAACATTTCATAGAATGGTTGAAATTGGAATGGACCTCTGGAGACCAGATCTAGTCCAACCCCCCTGCCATGCAGGGTCACCTAGAGCAGGCTGCACAAGATCATGTCCAGGCAGGTTTTGAAAAATCTCCAGAGAAGGAGACTCCACAACCGCTCTGGGCAACTTGTTCAGTGCTCTGTCACCCACACAGTAAAGTTTTTCTTCATGTTCATATGGAATTTCCCGTGCTTCAGTTTGTGCCTGTTGCCTCTTATCCTGTCTCTGAGCACCACAGAAAAGAGTCTGACCCCATTCTACTGATGCTTCATTTTAAGATATTTATATGCACTGATAAGATCCCCTCACGGTTTCCACTTCTCCAGGCTAAACAGGCCCAGCTCTCTCAGCCTCTCTTAAGAGAGATGCATCAGCCCCCATGTCATCTTTGCAGCCCTCCGCTGGACTCTCCAGTACCTCCATGTCTCTTGTACTGGGAGCCCAGGCCTGGATGCAGTACACCAGGTATGTATGGCTTCGCCAGGTCTGAGTAGAGGGGGAGGATCACCCCCCTTGACCTGCTGGCAACGCTTTTCCTAATGCATCCCAGGATAATGTTGGCCTTCTTAGCCACAAGGCACATTGCTGGTTTGTGGTTAACTTGTCTGCTGACAAGCAGAGCTGCTCTCCAGCAGGCTGGGCCCCAGCCTGCACTGGTGCTTGGTGTTGCCTTTTTTGAACCCAATGAGGTTTGTCTACACCCAACTCTCCAACCTGTCCAGGTCCCTCTGAATGGCTGCACAACCTTCTGGTGTATCAGCCATTCCTCCCAGGTTTGTGTCATCAGCAGACTTGCTGAGGATGCGCTCTGTCTTTTCATCTAGGTCACCAATGAATGATTTGAACAGGCCTGGACCCAGTACCGACCCTCGGGGCACACTGTCTAAATCCTGTCTAAATTTCAGCCTCTGCAACTGGCCAAAACCTGCCTGTTTCTGTAGATGTCCCTGCAAACACACACAAGAAGTTGTCACTAGTTGCACCATCCGTGATATTCTGGCATTACTGCTCCACCAGGCTTGAGCACTTGTATGGTCCCCTGGGACGTTGCATGCAGATGCTCAGCACTGAGCTGTGCAGGACTGCAGCATGCAGTGTTGGTGTGTGTCCTGGTTTCTCATATGGGTAGATGCACTAGGAGGTGTGCAGCTTTGGGGGAGAAAGCAATGTGAGTATGGTGGTAACCTGTCAGGAAAAGGGAAAGCTGGCATGGCTTTGGGAGTTCAACAAGAAAAAAAAATGTGGAAGATGCCTGTCATTTTAAGTGACTCTTTTATAGTTCAGTGGAAGAGTGCAGTAAGTATGCTGCATGTACATTATATACTGGTATTGGTTCTGGGATTATTTCTGTTCTGTGTCATCACAGACATCTTCTAATATGCAAATTCCATTACTTACTGAAAACTAATCGAGTTAAGTATAGAACTAAAGCCATCTGGTAGTTCAGACAGAAAAGTTAGATAATTAGTTGTTCTTGTCAAGGGACTGATTAAAATAGGCCATCTTCATAATAGCAACTAGTTTGTAGGGACCTCCTGAAAGCCACCAGGGATAGTGATAATAAAAAGTACAAAATTAGAAAAGGAAAAAAAGGAATTGCCATCATAGCTCATGGTGACTTTTTTTTTTTTTTTCTCAAAGTGAATTACGTCAGCTTCTAATTTGAAGACTGCTTTTAATTTTGTTACTTTGGAAAGAAGCACAGGCTAAATTTTCTGGCCCTGGCTAGGTCAGCCAGGCTACTTCTAGGGATCCGTCATTGTTTTTGCATAAAGCTCCAGTTTCATTGCTCAGACCCTACTGTGGGTATAGCTAATCTTCACAGACCTCTCTAACCCATGTAACCCGATGGGTCTAGCTCAGGGAGGTGTTTGGTTTTTTTTTTTTTTTTTTTTTTTTTTTTTTTTTTTGGCAGTATTTAAGAAAAACTAAATGAGGAGAAACATCAAAACAGCATTGCTGCACCATTCTTTCTCAAGTGCTGATAGCTGTATGCATAGAAATGTTTAATATGACTTTGTATTGATATGTCTTTAAGGAAGAAGCTGTTCAGCAAGTAGTACTTCAAAGTAAGTGAACTGGGTAGCAGAAGGAAGGATCTGTGTAGGTTTAGCAGCTCCAGTCCCATCATCACTGCTGCGGCAAAGGGGCTGTGTTTTCCCTTTGGTGTTTCCTGCTGGAATCTTGTTTTCCTCATCCAGCTAAATAGCAGCAGGGAAACCTCCACAGGCTAAACAATGCTTACTCCTTGCTGCATGAGGATTCCACAGTGTCCCTGTGCCAGTGTGATAGAGTAATTTCAATAAGTTTGACCTGAATCTTCTTTTAAGTTGTTTTTCTTTGGGAACAAGGTGTTAAATGCAGCTATGCTAAATGGACTAGTAGGATAAAATAAATGGGTAGTGAAATAGGAAAGGGAGAATGCTCTGTCATTGGTGTGATTTAATTAAATATATTTTCACTTTAGATGGATAAAAATGCTACATCTAAATGAGATTAATTGAAATTTATTTCTCATTGCTTTAACAGTAAAAATTATGGATCCCATTTGTTTGTTTGTTTGTTTGTTTTTTTTTGTCTCTGTTTCTATTGATTTAACAACTCCAGTAAAGAAGTACTTATGCTGTTTTAGATGGATGTTTGTAAGAGTTCCAGCATGGCTGTAATATTTTCTCACACAGAATGTGATGCAAATCTTTTTTTTTGAAAATGTGAGTAAATTGAACACTTAAATTAAAATGTGGGTAAGAATCAAAAGTACTCCGGCTTTTCTGTGCCTAGATTCTCCTTGAAAAAAAAAAAAAGCTTCTAAATTATTTTCATTAAATGAAGCTTTTATGCCCTTTTATTCCTTGATTAGGAAGGCAGTGATTTGAAAAATTCAAGATATTGAGGTCTGAAGTGTCAGGGATGCCCAGCTTTTAGAAAACATAAGCAAACATTTCAGCCTAATAAGCACAAAATAAATTGCTGTGAATGTGGATGTACAAATAGTTCCTGATTAGTTTAATGGGTCAAGCTTTCAGATCATTAAAAAGGTGATGAATGTACACATGTGATCAAGTTAATACATCTCTAAATGCATTCTCTGCAAAGCAACAATGTGATGCATCTAGTGAATACTTAGCTAAGGATTGTTGTAACAAGTGTTGAATCAGTGCTTTAGGATTTTTATTTATCTTTTAATATTCAGAATATTGTCTCTTCACAAATTGCTTTAGAAATTTTTTCATGAAATCCATCAAAAGAGGAAGATCCACATTTTGCCTTTCATGTGCACATTGTCATTCATGCTTTAAGTTCTGTCTGCTTGCGAATAGCTTTCACGTCCTATATTCACTGTCCTGCTGGCTGCTAAATGGGTGGATTATGTACAGACAATCTGACTTTCCACTGCCTGTCACATTCTTATTATTTACTTGAACAGGAGAAAAGGGACTAAGAAGTTGGCAAATTAATTGAAGCAAGAACAAGCTTTTCATTTTGTAATATTAGAACTAGCTTTAGATAAACCTTCCAAATGAGCAAATAACTATCAAAAGTATGAGACAACAGAGTCAGGCTGGATGGCTGGAGCTGAGCATTCTTAAGTCTGACTGCTCACTTGATGGTAGTTCATTAAAGTTGTATTTAATCTAGTATTAAAATTATTATTATTATTTTTAAGAACTGAAGTTTGTTTTGTTGTATCACAGAACTTTAGATTTTTTTCCTAAATTATATTTCTCTAATATGTCACGTGATTTCTATAGTAGCTTTTGATGAGATGTCTGATTATATGTCTCATTTTCATTCTGTTCTTTGTATAAGATGGTATAATTCAGATTTCCTTTTAGATAAGCCTTTGGCCTTTCAGTTGCTTTTGCTTTGCAAAGAAATTAATTCCTTCAGGTCAGAGAATCTGCAGCTCCAGCTGTGACTGTAGATGAATGTTCTTGCAGGGTCACATTATGTAGCACTGAACCTAAATAAAAAGATTAGCAAGAGTTCACTTGGAGGAAAACTTTTTAATTTCACTGTAATAAGTATGAGAATACATAAGGGAAAAAGAATAAAGATTTATTTTGAAATTGTTAGAAAATTATTCACCCCCTTCCTGCTTTTGTTGCACTTTTAGAATGGCAGTAAAGGATGGAATTGAGCTAATTCATGGTAGCACTTCAGTCCCTGGCCTACAAATGATCTTTTATTTTCCTTGAAAAGGAAATCCTAGTCTACTTCTTTCAGTGGTAAAGATTATGTTTATGAAGGAATTGGAGAGCTTCCTGATATGTTTCATTGTTTCAGGCAGTCTTCTGCCCCAAAACTTCACTCAGTGGAAAGGAAGAAGGGGTGTCATAGTTACCTAACTACAGTTGGACTGAGCCAGCAACACACAGATGATGTCTCATGTCTCCAGAAGAGTGTGTATTATTTTTTGCAGCCAATATGAACAATTCCTGGCAGAAACGGTGGACTTCTATGGTGACTCTTCAGCTGAAGAGTCTTAGACCTACTTAGTCTACTTAGACCTCACAATCTCTTCTCAAAGTTTTACCTCTCTCCAGCCATGGGGGAGAGTAGAGGGGCTGCTAGGGTGTTTCCTCACTCATGAGTATTTTCTGTTGATTGTTGTTGGCTGGGTTATGCACCCATGCTTTTTGACCAGTGTGAAGAGATGAGCAACTAAGGGCAACAGTCTGATCCTTGGACGCTCTCCTGTCTCAAATGTCTCCAGCTTTGTAAAGAGAGGATTGAAGGGGTTTGGTTATAGCATTCTAGTCTTTCTCAGCATTTTAGGTCTGCCAGTCCTAGGCAGCACTCTTACCTGAGTAGTCAAAGCAATACTTGTATCCACTTCCTTGGGAAGGAAAACAAGTAATTAAAATTGACTAATGTTACTGCATTGCTTGGCTTAAGAAATCAAACAGACAGAAGTCATCTAATTCTAGTTAAAGCTCAAGTTCAGCTTTGTCACTTGCTCCCTCTGGGCTGCGGAGGTGACTCCTGGTTGGTGAGTTTCTGATCCTGTTGGATCCCTGGCTAGAAAATGCCACGGCGCCTGTCCAAGTTGCCTGCCAGGAGCTTCTGGTGCTGAAGCCAAGGAATAGAGGTTGGTACATGAACAGGATCCTCCATGTTAAGGAATAGAGGTGCTGCTTGAGCACATAGCACCAAGAACTAGGAAGCATTTTGGATTTTGTTGTGCACTTTTCTGTTCCTTATTTTTATTTCAGATACTTTGCTCCTTTGAGACTTGTTTGTGTCTAGTGTATATCTGTAAAGAAATATAAAATGTGAAAGCATTCCTTGGTTTTTGTTTCATCAAAGCCTAATACCTTTTTTCAAAGTAGAGAAAAGTCTATGGACAATATTGTACTGTGCTTCAATAATGGTTTTCATTTGTGACCAAATGGGAATCATGTTAAACTTTGAATGTTCACGCGGTCCTTTTATTTCTCTCCTGTTTCTTGCTTGCATGCACGGCAGTATGGTTTTCATTTGTCCTCTTCATGATTGTGTTGTGGACCACATTCTGAAACTGCAGAGACCACCAACGGTCCATAGAGATGGCTGTGGAGCCACAGTCTGCACAGGAATCCATATGACCTTTTGTTTTTTGTTATACCCTTGCTGCAACACTCTGAGTTAAATGTTTCTGATGGTCTTTTGTTTAATAACCAATGTGGCTTTAATTAGTCACAAGTGGCAATGATCTTCTAAAGGTAGAAACTAAGTGTATTCAGATGAAATAGGCATGTTCCATAAAAAAAAAAAAAAAAAAAAAAAAAAAGGAACATCGCATGGTATGATTTTTCTGGCTGTACATTCAGGAAGGCAGGCTGTGCTTTAGTATGGTCCTGTATTTTTTCCTATATTCTTCACTGTCCTTAGTGAAAGAGGTTGCTTTGTGGAAATTGCAGAGACTGTGTTGGAAGAGACATTAGTCTTAGAAGCACATTTTCTGGCAAGAGTCTGTGTGGTGCTATACCTGAGTCTGTTGGTTTCATTTTAGTCTGACCAGATTTCCAGAAACTTAGTATGTTGCAAGGTGAAAATTTTAGACGAAAAGCTCTTCAGGTAAAGGTAAAACTGTCAGTTGTACTTTGTGATGTCTACAGGTCTTTTATTGTTTTGTTCTCCAGTTCATACTAACAGGATTTAAATGTGGACAGGGAATTGCAATTCAGGATGTATAAATATATTTTTGTGGAAATCCACTTACTAGCATAACTACACACCAAGCTTATAAGTTGTATTCTGGATAAAACTAACTTACACTAGCAATTAAAATCTGTACTATTTTCTGTAGCTAAAAAATCCTGTTAAGTCAGTCTGTGCTTGGAAAGGTGAGCTTGGTCTTTTTATTTCACTTTTCATCAGTCATGAAGGCCTCAACAGATCACATTGTTCTCTATAAGCTACACCTGGATAACCACTCAATACCCTGTCCTTGCTCTCCATTACGTTTGGGCACCCTTACTGGAGGCAGAACAGACTGCAGAGAAGTAAAGGAAGGAAAAGCATTAGCCAAGATGGGCTTTTGCTGCTACTATAAGATGACTGGAGGGACTTCTACTTGACTATTTTTTAAAGGCTAATTTGATCTGATAATAATAATTATTATTTATTAAGGAGAACATAGGAGTCAGTTATGAAATAAGAATATCACCTGAACTTGCTGTTTTATTAACCATAGTGTTTTTCTGACCATACTGCTCTTAACACAGAAGTGCACTCTATGCCTACTGTGCAGTAGGTGGTGAGGTTCTGTAGACCCTTAAGATAGCTATGTAAAATTAGTGATGTAAAAGTATGTGAATTAGGAAAATGATTGCAAATCTACTTTTACTTGTCATAAGTCAGAGGAACTTATAATTTTTATGGAAGTATTCACTTATCAGATGCTAGTATCAGATAAGCCATTAAAATTCTGTAGAAAGTGAGACAGGTATCTATCTGCATGTGGATTCTTTAAACTTTGCTTAATAATAATATAGTAAAATACTATTGGAACCATATCTCAGGTGATGCTTTGCTAGCCTTACTTACTGGAGTAGGCAACTGAGATATACATGGGATGTAACTGTTCTGAAGTGGCAGAACACAGAATGTTCTTTCATGTGTTACAGATTGCTAAAAATTGGGTAGGGCCTACTGAGAGATTGTACTTTGTACCTTAGATTAAAGTAATTGTATATAGAGAAAATGTGTGTGTGATTTAGTTGTCATTTAGAATTAAAATTTTTGTTCATAAAATGAGAACCATAGCCATACTGTTATGAAAAATTACTTTTATCATGTCCTAAGAAGCATGTTTTGCCAATGAAGTTTACAGTGACATGGTAGCAACCTGGAAACTTGAAAGGTTAATTTGCTAGATAGCTTATTGCATATTTACTCTCTGTTACTCAAGCAGATGCATGCAACATTAGCATTACTTTTTTTTTTTTTTTCCAATGTAGTATTTGATTTAGAAAGAGAAGACTTTGCAGAGAAACTGTAACTTAGATTAGTTATGTGTTTTATCATACTTTTATTGTGGCTATGAATTCACACTGCAACTCTGTGTCCAGAATTTTAAAGTATTTTGTATACCTAGATGTTGTGGAAAAATAAAGCTTTCCAACTCAAAGTAAAATAAAGGGAAAATTTTAAGAAAAGACATATGTTTCACATGTAGCATAAGTCATTATTTCTTTAAAATATAACCATAATTTGAAAACTCTATTTCTTTTCCTGTGAGACCTGAAAAACCTCTCTGTTAAACAGTGCAAATTAATATCAACAAGTGAGTATGTGGATACAGTGCAGTTGCCAAATCATTGAACCAACTAGGGATAAATGCTTCTCTTTTGCTATAGCCATCTTTACAAATCGTGTTGATTTTCCTGCTATAATTAGTCTTGTTTGTAACTGCATTTCGTGTGGTTTTAGTTCTGCCTCAGACGAGTGCACCACAATTTTGTTTGCTCTAAATAAAAAGTTAGATTAGAAGAAGAATCATTTGAACAAAAAAAAATCCTTATAAGTGCAGCATGAGACTGAACTCTGAAGTATTACTGTACTTGCTGTGGAATTGGTGACTTCTATATCATGTAACATGCTGATATTTCTTTTTAAACATTTAGGAATTTGCCAGATCTTTCTTGTTATGTGGTTGCTGAAGCATTTTCTTGGCATGGCAGTGGTGATTGATGAACACACTTTAGGTAAGAAATCAGATATATGCCATTTGGTATGCCTGTTCATTAACTTCCCTCACATTGTTTTGGTTAAGTTTCAATAGTAGCAGTCTTCAACAGTACAGCATCAGAATTTACTGAATATAAAATGTAAATAATCACTTGTCTACATGAATGTTTAAACACGTCTCTCTGTAAATCATTGTGAACAGGTTTTTGGTTTTTCTCCTAGGTTTGGTAACTCTGACAACAGATGACGTTACATGTTAAATTGGGTTTTAATGATCAAAATATTATTTTAAGGTATGGTTTGTCACTTCTAATTCTTCCATCAACCCACCTGTTCCTCTAAGAATTAGTTCCATCTACTTTAAGTTATACCAGATTGGAACATCTATTCCAGAAGGCTTTACTTTTCTTAAACCACACTTGGCTCTGCTAAAAAATATTTGTGAAGTTGACCCCTTATTAAACTTTTTACCAGTTAGCCTGCTCATACTTTGCTAAAAATATCTGTATGAAGAGGAAAACAAAACACTTTTTTCTTTGTATATAGTGAGTTCCAGCCTATCCCACTGGATGCTGGCTCTCCAGCAAATATTATGTTCTTCTACCTCTTGTGATCCAGGTTTGGTCACTTAACTTTTGCACATAGATCATTAGCAGTCATGAATAATCTGATGTGGATTTCAGCTGCTTCTGCCTGTGTTCCAGCAAAAGATATAGAGACTTCATAAAATTTGTTTTTCTAAATAAATCTGCTTCTATAAAAGATACATTTCCATTAAAACTCCCAAGAATACTATGTAAATACAGTAAAAAGATAACATGTGCCAATGCTGTTTTTTAGCACAGAGCTGCGAACTTTTTTTTCAGTCTTGTCATGTACAAGAGTTATCTGATGTTGATAAACTGTAAGATTATCAGTAATACATAATTATCCTCTGTAACTGATTAGAATTGTGGGAACAAATACGCTGGCTGCTATTATAGTCTTTACCCTTGCCACTGTATAAAAGTATTTCCTTCACTTACTGTTGAATTTCATTTCACTTTAGCAGTTACAATTGTAAGCCTGAATATAAGGCCAATTTCAGAATTTCTTGAGTGGTTTTGTAACCTGCTCTTTGAGATTGTGCCAATCCAGGATACTGTTAAGTTGTTGATAGCCTTGGCAGTTAACCCAAGCTCTTTAAAGAATACCCAAAAGTATGCAAAGGTTGGTTTTGATTCAATTCTTGCTCTGTCTCCAGCTTCCTGGAAAGTGATAGATGAATTCCTTAGTTCCCACATCAGTGTGAAGCAAGCATCTATACACCTATGTGACCTATAGTAAGACTAATGTCTTTCTTCTGATAAGACAGTAGTAGCATGCTGCACAAAAATGTAATCTAGAACAACACGTGCCCATGGCTACATTGAGCTGTCTGTGCACATGTGGGCCTTGTGCTGGTGAGGCAGAGCTCCGGAGAAGCTGGTGCTCAGAGCTGAAGTTTACTGGCAATGTACTTTTCAGCTAAGGTAAAAGACTTGGCCTTTTATGTTAGAGTTGTATCGGTACATGCTTGGGCTTTATCTCTGTGCTCCAATTGTCCTTCTTTTTTCTGCCTTCGTAAGTGTATTGTGAAGACAAACATGGCAAAGACTGCACTGTGTTCATGTGGGAGCCAGATGTGTACATAATATAGACACAAAGACATGTCTAAAGATAAGAGCATAAAATATGCAAATGGATGACCTTGGAGTGTACTTGGTTCTGCAATTTGGGGGTTATAAAACCACGAACACAGCAAATGCTTTAAAATGCCAGTATCAGTTAGATCAAGGGTCCAGGTTATGTCTAGAGCTTTAGAAAGACACAGCAGACTCTTGTTCCATAGAGTGACTGGTAGCTAATGCCTGGGGAGGAGAGTGGAGCAAGCCCAGCATATGGTTGCTTCCCATCTCGTCCTCTAGTGATCTGCAGATGGTGGAGTCACTGGTGGTCTCTGTGCCTTGGGTGTACTTTTCTCCTTTTGTGAATTTTTGGGACTATGTTTTGAACCTGGATGAATTTTTGGGTTCTGCAATTTCATGCCATTCAGAATTCCTGAATTGAATGCCATGGAGTGAGAGAGCACCGTGCTGTTTGCTTTGTACCTCCTACTTTCTAATGTCACTTTATACCCTTTTTGCTCTAGTGGGATGGTGGGAAAGGAGGATGGCTGCTAAGCTTTAAATAAAGTATCTTTTTAAATAGCTGGGCTAAATAAAATCTCCCTGAAGTAAAATGAAACCGAACAGCTTCTGTGGTTCTGATTGCTAGTGCCTTCAAAATATGTAGGTCTGAAGCAGCTAGTCAGACCTGTCTTTTTGAGCACACTTTCCATGCTTTTTTTTTTTTTTTTTGTCATGGAGATGAGTAATTTGGAGGTTGTGTGGCCATTATGTTCTGTTCCTCTTTGGGTTCCAGAAAGCCAAGAAGGTGCTCAAGTCTCCTGTTCTGTGAAGCAGTCATCCTGGACATTTTTTTCCTGACAGAACTCAAGATTGTGTGGAAGAAACTATCAAAGTTCATATATCACTGTAGACATGCATTCTGTGTGTTGAGCCTCCCATCAACACATTAAAACACAGGACTGTTAATCAGAATTAAACATTCTTTTCTCTTATTATTTTTATTTATTTGTTTAAAATACCGCTTCCAACTTCACAGAGATTTAGATGAGTTGGAAAGAAAAAAAGGAACTATGCAATAGTGCCTTTGCTGCAAAATCATTGTGTTGAGGACTTGGCTATGTGTATTGCATCAAGGCTATGGAAGGAACTGTGAATATTGCATAAACTTACCTGACTTGGTTAGATGGTGTGTCACAAAAATATACTGTGCAATATATATAATACTGACTTAAACAGTAGACTTGTCAAACTTGAAAAAGCTGTGGCTGTGCTGAAGTTGAGCCTGTTTGGAAAAAGTAAAATGTGATACTGTGAATGTGTTAAGTATAGAATATAGAATTCTAGAATTTCAAAAGTATAGGCTTTTAAAATTCAATAAAGCATTCAGAACCAAAATAACAGCTCTTAGCTAAAACTGTAGAGTTAGTTTAAGGAGAGTAATTTAATTATACTGATTCTCCTTGTTTGCAGAGACAGTTTTGGAGATATAATTAAATAATGCAGCTGGGTAAAAGTTGGGTTTATTTTTGCTCTCCATTTTTGTTTTTCTTCCAGACAGTGGAGAACATGGACTTGCTATCTGATCCAGATTACAACTTAACATTGTACATGTATTTTCATCCCATCTGCCCTCATTTTTCCTTTTCTGCCTATATTTGGGGTAGAAAATGATTCAGTTCTTATAAAGGGTCACCTTACTATCCAGCGTTGAATCCTTATGAGACACAAAGCAAGTTGGGTGCAGCATACTATTTAATGCTTTTTTCAGTTGAAGATAACTTCACTGTCTTTGCTCTGATGGCTTATGGAAACATGATGGCTCAGCACATAAAAGACTGCTAAGCCACCTCTCCTACTTAGAAAAAATTACTGGGCACCTTATTCCTCTTATTCCTCAAATCCCCAGAAAATGGGCATAAATTTGTGTGTGAATCCCACCTGTGGTACAAGAAGACAAGCTGTTTATTGCAGAGCAAAGAGCAGGAACTTCAAATAACAAGCCTTGCAAGACTGGAAGTATAGGTGAAATGTTTGCTCACGGGTGTAAGTCTTCGAAAAAGTCAGGAAGGTAAGAAAAAAAGTAAATTCTTTGCTGTCCTTGCCTGTGTAAAAAAGGAGTGGCTAAGAAAACTGCTGTGAATGTTTGGAAGTGGAGAAAGTGAGTTGGCCAATTTTATTAGACTACAGAGAATCAGGTTTATCCACAGATCATCTGGATGCATGTGAATACATGGAAGTGGATTGTATCTTGCCAGAGATATGTCTAAAAATTAAACAAACAAACAAACAAACAAACAAAAAAAACACAAAGCATTTTATTTATTTATTTATTTATCTGCAGCAGGATATAACTAGACTGTAAACTTTGGCAGGCCTCTAATATCTGAATTCCTCTTGAAACTCTAACTGTCTTTTGTAAAACTGATTCTGGAACTGGAACAAATGAGAAACTTTTTGATATTCTTCCTCGTGTTAATTAGGTGAAACAGTAAGTTTAATATTTGTCCAAAAAGAGCTCAAAACAAGCAAGAAATTGAGAATAGAGGAGCCAAACAAGGATAAGTAATGAGACAGTTTCTCAAACTGGCAATGGAATACCAAGATTTTGGAAAAAGCACACTTGCAAGCTTCCTTTATTATTATAACCTCTTGAACAGAATAATCCAGTCCAAACAGCTATAAACGCTTTCCAATAGAGAAGTTTATGACCTAGTTTCAGACTGAAAGGCTCACAGTATCACAGTGTGTGAAAGGAACTTAAAAGAAGATGCTAGTGGAAATGCCTCTGGAGCAACTTGGTGTATTTAGCCACTCCTGCCCTTTTCAAATACTTGCTAAGTGGAGTCAATCTAAAACTTTTTTTGAGTGTCATCACATGGCACTTACAGGGCAACCAGGTGATCAGGCCCAGTCAGCATGGGTTTATGAAAGATAGGTCCTGCTTGACGAACCTGATCTCCTTCTATGACAAAGTGACGCTCTTGGTGGATGAGGGAAAGGCTGTGGATGTGGTCTACCTTGACTTCAGCAAGGCTTTTGACACTGTTTCCCACAACATTCTCCTCAAGAAACTATCTGCTTGTGGCTTGGACTGGTGTACACTTTGTTGGGTTAAAAACTGGCTGGATAGCCGGGCCCAAAGAGTTATGGTGAATGGAGTCAAATCCAGTTGGAGGCTGGTCACTAGTGACATTCCCCAGGGCTCAGTACTGGGGCCAGTCCTCTTATTATCTTTATCGATGATCTGGGTGAGGGGATCGAGTGCACCCTCAGTAAATTCACAGATGACACCAAGTTAGGTGCGTGTGTCGATCTGCTCGAGGGTAGGAAGGCTCTGCAGGAGGATCTGGATAGGCTGCACCGATGGGCTGAGGTCAACTGCATGAAGTTCAACAAGGCCAAGTGCCGGGTCCTGTACCTGGGGGGCAATAACCCCAAGCAGAGCTACAGGCTGGGAGATGAGTGGTTGGAGAGCTGCCAGGCAGAGAAGGACCTGGGAATATCGGTGGATAGTCGGCTGAATATGAGCTAGCAGTGTGCTCAGGTGGCCAAGAAGGCCAACAGCATCCTGGCTTGCATAAGAAACAGTGTGGCCAGCAGGTCTAGGGAAGTGATTGTCCCCCTGTACTCGGCTCTGGTGAGGCCGCACCTCGAGTACTGTGTTCAGTTTTGGGCCCCAAGCTACAAGAAGGACATTGAGGTGCTCGAAAGAGTCCAGAGAAGGGTGACAAAGCTTGTGAGGGGTCTGGAGAACAAGTCCTACAAGGAGCGGCTGAGGGAGCTGGGTTTGTTCAGCCTGGAGAAAAGGAGGCTCAGGGGCAACTTCATCACTCTTTATAAGTACCTTAAAGGAGGCTGTAGCGAGGTGGGCGTTGGTCTGTTCTCCCATGTGCCTGGTGACAGGATGAGGGGCAATGGGCTAAAGTTGTGCCAGGGGTGTTTTAGGTTGAATATTAGGAAGAACTTCTTTCCTGAGAGGGTTTCGAGGCATTGGAATGGGCTGCCCAGAGAAGAGGTGGAGTCACCATCCCTGGAGGTCTTTAAAAGACGTTTAGATGTTGAGCATAGTGATATGGTTTAGTGGAGGACTTGTTAGTGTTAGGTCAGAGGTTGAACTTGATGATCTTGAGGTCTCTTCCAACCTAGACAATTCTGTGATTCTGTAAAAATATCTATATCTATATATATATTTAAATTCTGCAGGAGACCTAGAGTTGGCATGAAGACTTTCCATAGGATATCTGATTTTATTTTTTATATATATTTTTTTGTAACAGAACGCTTTTTTGGAAAAATAATCATTCTCAAAGTTATTTCAATGGGAATTTGGCAATTACAGGATTCCTCTCTCCATCCTGTGTTCCTCTGGAGCAACAAAGGAAAAAATTTGTGTTTTTAATCTGGTGACAATTACAAAATCTCTTCTGGGGTGAGATGCAGAAAGCTTTGATTAAGCTTCATTTGTTTCATGGCTTTCCTTCAAGGAGTAGGGGCAAAAAGTTGAAGGGATTGTGCTGGGTGGGTGGGAACCAAAACCTTGAATGGCAACTTCTTTTAAATTGGAGAAACATTTCTCTTTGGTTCTTTATGCCCTCGGAATAGGCATCAGAACAAACCATATTTTAATTAGCTGGCTTGCGGAGAGGCTGGACAAAGTGGTGGTTTTGTGAAGAGAAGGAAGCAATGCTATAACAAACTAGATGAGCTACTGCAAACTGAGGGATTTTGTTTGTGCTCCCTTTTCCTGGTGTTCTGTGACTCACTCATGTCACTGAAAGCAAGAGAGCTGTACTGATCCCCATCTGATTTGGTGCTGATCAACACTATGTACCCTTTTCTTCTGCTTCTTTAGGCAGGCTGAAAGTGATCATGAGAGCACAGACCAAGAAGCGTTCTTAGCCAAGACGCATTTCTGCATGTTGCTGAAATATATTAAATAATACTTGGTTAGCATAGCAAGAGCTATAGTTAAAATTCCTACGGTGTTTCAATTATTCTTTTATTATTCCAGTTGCTTATAACTTCCTGAAATGCTCATGTCTCAAGCTGAAATTTTCCAGACTTGATATTGGCCTGACAGTGACCTTTCTTCTCTTTCCTTCTTTGTTTCTCTTTTCTCTGTGGTATTAAGTGAATATGGCTTGGACATTTCATTTTTAATGAGAAGAAAATAGTAGAAAAATACACTTCAGCTGTTACTTTAAAACCCTAAGACTGTGAGTAGCTCAAGTGGTGCAGCTGTTAGAGAAATGGTGGTGAAAATCCTTGGAAGTGCTTCTTGAATCTTACCAGAATCAGCGAGAGGGGCACTCAGAGTGCTATCAATGTTAGGTCTTAAAATTGAATTTTCTTTCCATAATGCACATGCATTATGCTCCTCTGTAGTTATCACATGTGGCTATTTTGGCCATGATCAGTGAATAGACTGTTTGAGTTGAATGATGCAGTAGTCCTTGCTGAAAGAGCGGATCTGTTTCTTGCTGTTTGCCACAACTCTGGCGCCACAGGGCTCATAATTTGGAAACAGCACAGCACAGCTGGCAAGCACTGCTCTGGGACCTGCAGCCTTTGGGGCACCCTTCCTGCCCCAGCCGGGGCTCAGTTCAAGCTGAAAATGTGGAATTTCTCAGAAACATTTATGAACGGAAAACTATTAACAACAAAGCACAGTTTTTAGATAAGATTTTTGACTGGCTCTTCTCAAGCTGAAGGCTACAGTAGTTTGGGGAAGAACCTGGTTTTCTTGGGAAGGGATTTATACTTAGGATGGAAAGAGTAGAAATATATTACCAAGTGCTTTTCTTTAAATTAATGGTGCTACCATGTCTCTTTATTAATTTATGTAAAGACTGATAATGATGGTGATATTGATAAACAGCATTTTTTTAATTTATTTTTTTTAATTTTTTTTTCTACTTTACTTGTAAGATGTATCTCATGGAGAAAGGCTATGCTTGTTGGCTTGCGCACAGCCAGTCATACCTTAGAGGTCTGGGTTTTTGCAGAGGATATCCAGTTTGAGTGTTTCTGTAAAACATTTTAAGAAATTTTTAATTTTTGGAATTGTCTTCTTCTAATTTCTTCTTTTCCATGGGAAATACAAATTAACATGCATTCATGAATCATCTTTTTTCCCGTTGTTATATCGACATGTATTACCATTGACTAATGCAAGTGTCTGACTCTGAAAGCTACAGGGCAGCAGAACACAGAGGATAAGAATAGAACTGCAGGCAGGCCTGGTAGAAGTTCTCCCTCACCCCCTTGCCCTTTAACACGTGTTTTAAGTGAATTCCCCAGCTCTGAACATCCAGTGCGATGTCATAATTCTCTGTTCCTGTAGAGGACTGACAAAACTTTCTTCATTCCCTATCATAAACTCTGGTAGATCACTAGCAGGATTGTCCTTTCCAAGAGCTCCTGAGAACTGTTCCATCTCTCCTTCAGCTGCACTTCCAGATGCTGGGTAAAAGTATGGTTCCAACTGCATAAGCAGAGCTTTCCATATCACAAGTCAGTTGAGAAGACCAGTTTCTTATTTGTGAATTGCATTGTACACATTGCTTTCTTAATTCATTGAAGTCTTATTTTCATTTTCTTTACCAGCTCTTCTTTCACTTCTCCATGTCATTGTTTGCTCTCTTTTTTTTTTTTCTTTTTTTTTCTTTTTTTTTTTTTTTTCATGCTATCTCAAAAGCTGGTCTCTGATGTTTTTCCCAAAGATGATACATGAAGAAAAAGTTAACAGTGCTTCCTTGGAACCACGTTCCTAGCAGGAAAATTTGCAGCAAGGCAGACCTAATTTTAATTTTTAGTGCACTGTTTTGTTTGAAAGATAGCTCTTAAAATATAGTATTTTCCACTTAAGTTATGCAAACTCCAAACTAGCAGAATTTCATATGTAAATCTAATGAAAATAATTGTCCCTGCACAGACAGCACCCTTTCTGTTAATACTGAATAGCTGCTGATGGCTCAGTGACTTTAAATTCTTGACAGTGGTGAAAGCAGTTTTGAACTACATGATCAGGCTGGATCACTTCCTGCCAGCTCTGTCAGGTAGAACAGTAAGTTACCCAAAGAAAAAAGGGCTTTTTGTTGAATGCTGAGGCAGTTTGTTTCAGGGTTTTTTTGATTGTTTGCAGGTGATATAACAGAAGCTGAAGAGAGGGCTCATTTGGCCTAAAGGAACAAACTCTTGTTTTATTATAAATTCCTACACTTTGAGTCTGACTTGTGGTTTCCTGGCAGTTAATTCTTTACAAAAACGAACAGTCTGAGGTGGGTAAGAGGGATATCAGTACGTTATTATCTTTGCATGGCTATGTTAACTACTAATTAAAATAGAATAAAAAAGACAAAAAAAAAGTCTCCAAGTACTCAAAATACTGGAGATGAAAAAGTTGCAGAATATAATATAAAATATTACATAAATATATATATAACAAACAAAAACAAGGGCATGGGCAGATTGACGTATTTGTTGTTCACTCCAAGCAATAGTAAATTCCATATTATCCAGATGAATGATCAGTGCATTTAATATGAACTTATTCTCAGCTGCATCACCATACTACCATTATTTCATATATTGAACAAGTATAGCTGCAGAATTTAAGACTTGTTCAATAAGTATGGAAGTCCCATCACAACCACCTCTACTTCTGAAATTAATTGAAGCCTATTTACTGCAGCACAGAGAGAAACATCTACCTCAAAGTGGCATTGATCTGTTATAAAAATCAGAGTCTGATATCAGAACTTCAAAGAGACCTGCTTTGTATTGCATATCTATGTCTCCAGAACTGGAGGGGCTTTTATTTTTAAATCTCAACCACAAGACTTTGCTCCAACTTGCTGTCCTCTTGGTAGGAATCTTGTCAGGTGTGGCATCCTTCTGACCAGTTATGGAGTTAGCTGTGAACTACATAACCATATCAAACACAAATGTCTGAAAAATATGAGGCTTGCTTTCCAAGGAAGACCTTGGATTCTGAATTCTCTTAGGCTTTTAAACGTAAGGAAAATGACTAAAACAGAATTGCCTGGTACACGCACAGGAAACAGATTCAGAAATTAAAACAGAGTCTTCAAAGTTAATCTTGCTCATCCAAATAGTAACACACATTTCAGTACTGGAAGCAGGTATTGACTCCCACTTCTTTGAAGACAAGGAACTTTTTTTTTTTATTGGGGAGGGGGGAGGGGGGAATTTCTGTCACTGAAACTAATTGTTTAGGTTTCTTCTCTTCCATGCTCTCTTTGGGCTTGTACTTTCAGTTAAATCTATGTAAAGTTTTTGAAAGAAAAGCATCTATTTGCATCACAGTTATTTAAGAGCGGACTCAATTATTGAAGTGTCCAGAAACTTGATATTTTGAAGTTTCTGGCCTGACATATCTCTATTGTACACTGAGGTATGTTTTTCCAGGGTTACAGCTAGACTTTGGTTCATTTTGTCAGCTGTAGGATATTTGGGATGGATTACAAATAGGAACGTGGAACTAATTTTATCATGTTGGTTTTATATTCAGTGACTTCTGCACTGGTCTTTCCTTTGTAATCTTTGCTCTGGCTATGGGCTCAAGTATTTTGCTATCCAGAATGGACTCTGGTGTTGGAAATTTTAATAACAGAAGTCTTTTTGTCTTGGAGTATTTGAAAACTGACAGCTCATCTTTTAACCTGTTGGATCAAGTTTAATGGGGATTGATAGTCTTACTTTTTTTTTTTTTTTTTTTTTTTCCCCCTCACAGTTTTCTGCTCATTAATAAAAGAGTTTTTGGTGATGAGTACTTTGGAAAAAGTCAGTTTAACTCATGAAATGCCAGTGTCCTAAGCACTCTTGCTTTGTTTCTTTCCCAGCCCCCACATGCCACCTCTTATAGACATGCCCTAGGAGTTAATAAAAGACACACAAGACAAAAACCCAGTATAGGAAAAAAAAAAAAAAATCTCCCTGAGAGAGCTGTAACAACTCCCACGCAATAAATTCATGGCTGACTGAACGCCACTGCTGTTCTGCAGAGGGGAGGGATCACAGTTACTTTTTTTTTTTTTTTTTTTTTTTAATTTTTTGGTGCGTGGCTAGTTGTGTTAATGTGCCCCGGGTGCTTGACCTCCCTCCCCACCTTCCCAGGCCCCTTGAAAGTGACTGTAATCCTCCTGGCTCCTGTTGCCTCCGCTGGCAAAACACACCAACTCAACTTGGAAGGTATCCCATTGTGCAGATGTGCCTTGTCCCGGGGAAGACGGCCCTCTCCCAAGCCCGGTGCTTCTCTGTGCACTCGGGAATGACTAATTCTGGTTATATTACTGCTCTGTGTACAGTCAGTGGGTTGTGTGTGTACTGGGGGGTGTTCTTCCTTGTGGCAGGGATCAGTGTAGGAGGGCTGTATTGCAGATTGCACACCATCTTTTTCAGACACTGGGTGCATACGGTGACTCAATTTGTTAACTGAAAATTAAACTTGAGAGTCTAAACTTGTTTAAAGATGTTTACAACCAAGATTAATTGTGTATTTTTAGGCCTTGGGTCATGATTAGCACATAGACTTTCTTGTGTATATTGTAAGGAAGCAAAGTGGACAGTGGCTTATTACTGCAGGGAAGCTGAAGGCTGCTCTGGGGGATGCACCTTTGTGTATCACTGCCTTTAGCAGACTCAGAAAAAGCTGAAAATAGGGAAAGCTGAACCTCAGTGGCGTGCCCTAGTGCTGCTATGGATTGTATTTTGCTAGCATGAGGAATGAATTGAAAAATCTCTGCTAAAAAAGTGCTGAAAAGTCTCTGCTAAAAAGTGACAGCCTGCCTGTGTCCATCAGCTGGGAAAGGCAGAGCAGCGTTCTGCCATTGGGGTGTCTTCTGGCAGAGGTGAACTAGTGAGACAGCAGACCTGCAGAAATCATTAGCCTAGAAATCAGGAAGCGAGGGTTTTGCCATGATCAAAGCAGGACTGAGTGGGAATATTGCCTTGTTGGGAGGTTTGTATTCCTGTTGTCTGATGGAGGTGGTGCCTGCTTGGCTCTGCTGGCATCCTGCCATGTCACCTCATGCTGGCTGGGGAGAGGGGCTGTCCACTGTCCTTTCCCAGGACAGAAATATCAGAGCAAGAAATTTCCCCATGCAATTCAATTACCCTGCTCGACCACCCTTGGGTAGCAGAACAGTCAGTGGAAGCGATGTTGGTGGCAGTGCTACAGCTCTGTAGGTTCAGCTGCACCAGAGATTAGGCCCATTTCAAGCTGTCACTTTCATACCCTTCCTCTGATCCCAATCATTAAGAGATTAGGTATCTTGAAATATCAACATTTGTTACCCCTCCTCCCCCCCACACACACCTGGAGCAAACCACTTATCCTACAGATGTGGGAATGCTTAAATAGGTTTTCAGTGGGAAAGAAATGCTGAGATTCTGCGATGTATAATTTATACAGAAGAATAGTCTTTCACCTGCAGAGTGCTGGTAAATGCTGCTTTTGTACTGTGGCCAAGAGCATGCGCTGATAAGCCAGTGGGAAAAATACAAGAAAAATAGGAATATGCATCAGAGGGCAAGAGTGTTGACTTCTCAGATCTTCCATAGCACACGCACTGTTTTAAAACTTTTTTTACTTTGGGGGCATTATTGCAGGTTTTGAGCCACGTATTTTTCAAAAAGTGAGTTTAATTTTTGTTTTTTAGAGGTGACATCCTGCCACTCTAGTATCTATTCTGTTGTCCATTCTTGCCTCCCATTTTGAACACCAGAGTTCCTGGCAAAGCAAAATGTAAGTTGGAGGCTTTCTGTATTTTGAAGAAACTTGAATGGATTTAAAATAAAACCTTCATCATAAGGAAAAGCTCAATACTTTCTACTCCGAGATCTACTAGAAATACCTGAGTGGCAGCCAAAGTGGAGGGTTTTTGATTCACATGCTGCACTTTCTGAGGGAAGAGTGTTTAAGTAACCAAAGAATGAGATTTTTGGTGCTTTGGAAATTAGGAATTTGACCAAAGCTTTGGAAAGGAGTAGCAAGAAGTAGTACACGGTTTCGTTTGTAGGCAAGTGCTCCGCAGCGTGATTGATTTGTGTTGGCAAATACAGCATTTCAGTACAGACGCATGCTGTAACATTTTGCCACTGTAAGAAAAAACAACCAGACTCTGGGTTCTGTATCTAAAACCAGCTCCTGGACTTGTGGGCATAGGTCATTCCTACAGCACTGTTCTCCTGGCATTGTGCTGGGAATTCCCTTGATTTTATGCTCCAAGTAGGGAACTAGACATGGATATGTCTGGATCTCTGCAGCTAAGCTGCAAACATGGGTGCTGAACCTCTGTGTGGGTACAGCAGTTGTGTTATTTGCTTATTAGGGAAAACTGATAATTTTGGACTCATTTTGAATAGCTTTCACATTCTAGTCAGCTTTTTTTTTTTTTTTAATTTGTTTTCCATATTTTGTCATTTTTCTTACTGAAACATCCCAGCAAAAGCTGGCATAAAAATTTGTCTTTTTTTTTTTTTTTTTTTTTGAGATTTTTCATAAGGAAATCCATAATACGTACACTAAGTACAAAGTGCATTCTGTTCATTCATAGGACAAAAACTAGGCTGTATTAGCTCCTTTTAATGTTCTCTACATTAAGGCAATAATAAAGTAATTCGTATTATCACATGGAGTTCTCTTGAATCTTATTCAAATGGAGATAAAATATCCCATGTGAGTGATGACAGAATGTACATGGAAATTATATATCCCTTATCTTGGTTGTATCATTTTTGCCAGTTGACATGCAAAGGCACATTTTCCTCTTAAAAAAGAGTTTTTGGCCAAGTTCTACTTTTTCAAATCCACTGACGTATAGCAGACGGTTCTGCTGATTTTTTCAGCAGTGGGTTCAAAATTTTGCTATTTTGCTTATAGAACTGAGAAGAGACTGATCCATAGTCATGCAAAAAGTGCATTTTATTCTTGTTTAAAATAGGACAAACTTTCAGTACGCAGGAATTACTATTTTAAATACACTTCATTTTTATCTGCAAATCCTCCCACATAATTTACTTTAAGTTTTAAAGCAGCTGTGATTGTCTTCTCTTGCCTGCAGCTGTTCCCTTTTTCTTGAAACTTGGACTGACTGAAGCAGTTGGTCTAGACATAGTTGGTGTATTTTGAGGGGAACTTACTCACTCATCTGTTTTTTTCCATACACGTGTGAATGCACACATATACCTACAGTATATGGTACATACATTTAGAATTTAGTTCATTGTGTACTCTGGTCTACAAAGCCAAGCAGGATAACAAGGCTGTTTTTGCAGGAAGATATCACCAAATGCAATGATCTAAACCTGCAGTTCCACTAACAGTTTGCATCAGGCTGCCTGGGGAAGTCTGCTATTAAGACAAGCAAAGTACAGACTGGATTGCAGCAGCTTACTTTTTTTTTTTTTTTTTTTTTTTTTTTTTTTTTTTACTTAAAATTCCCCCAGTTTTAATATTACAAGTGGACTGAAACTTAACACTCACACTAGGCAGAGTGATCTCCCAACCTCATTGTCTGACATGGATTCTTGAACCAAAGAGGAACTGATATAGGTCTCTGAAATTCACCCCGTAAATTAGGAGACTGTGATTCTCCAGGGATGCTGGTACGGGGTTATGCTGTATGTTCTTGGCAGGATTGATTTTTGTGCATTTGCACAGAAGGGATGGTGGGGGGCGGGGGGGAGGAGACGCAAGGAATCTAAAACCAAACAAGTCAGTCTTTTTGAGAAGAAAATGTTTATTGAAGTTGGCTTTAATTTAGGTGCCATACTAGGGGAAGAATTGCAGTGGTATTTAAGCATAACATTCACTTGAACATGATGCTGTGTAGCTTCCCTTACATCTGTAAGGTTGCTCTGGATGTGCTGTAGATTGCTGCAGCCAAGGTCAGACATGGGTCATGGGTGTGGGTGTGTATACAGACTATACTACACAGTATATATCAGAAGCATCTGCAAGCTGCAGAGCTCTGCCAGTATCACTCCAATGATTTGAAACACCACTAGGCTTTAAAACAAAACATACTTTCTCATAGCATTGGCTGTTCAAGGGTGTAATGGATATTCTTAAATGTAACAGGAAAGCATATACAGTAATTAAAACACAGACCAAGAGAATTACTCAAATTTGGCAAAAGTGCCTGAGAAAGTATCTGCTTTAGCTGTAAATATAAATGATGTACTAGCCAAAATTACTTTCAGAGGCTTTAATTACATCTGTTTTAGTTTAGGTTGTAAAATGCAGGATACTGTATTTTTAATGTAATTCATGGCTAATCTGTGGATTGAAGTATTGTTTCAATAGGAACGGTGTACTTGGAGTGGGAATATTGAAAATTTCCGTTTTGGTCTCTGTGCTGGTCTGTGGCAGGGCATGATGTCCAGAATCGCAAGGTTCTTAGTATGCGTGCAACTGGTGGTAGATCACTTTATTTAAATCAAACACACACACACAACAGTAAAAAAAAAAAAAAAAAAAAACAATACTCCCTTTATTTTAAGGAAAATGCATAGTTACATAACAAGCTGTTCATATTTTCAGACATGTAAACCACTCATCAAAAGCAAACATTTTTTTTCATAGTTTCTTCTGAAATGTGCACAGTAGGACTGGGGTGTAATACTTCTCAAAGTATTCTAAAGCTGACTGTAAATGAGCTTGAGCTATTCAATGCTTTTCTCTAGTTAACATTTTCTAAACAATTAAGAAAACTTGTGTATGTGTGCATGTGTGTTTCTTCCCATATTCTGTATTGCTTGGTAGCTCTGGTAGTAATACACCAGTAATGAGTGACTTAAATGCTACCACAAGAAGGCAAGGTCCAGGTAAGGAAGGGGTTGGCAGTACTTGCAAATCTGTCTCCATACAGAAAGGATTTTAAGAGTGCCATTTGAAAAAAAATAATAAAATAGAGCCATTATACAAAGCAGCAGATTCAAATGACAGATCTGAACAATTTCAGAAGCATATTTGAATGAATTTTAAACACTACTGGCCACTGTATTGGATGAGTTGTGAAATAGTGAGCTCAGCAAGAGAAGCAAGGGGAAAAAGTAGTATGTCCTTCTGCTCAAAAGGGCAGAGAAAGAGGAACCAGGAACTACTGCTCAGTGAGCATCAGTTCAACATGTAAACACATACACAAATGAATAAGTTAACAGGTATAAAGATAGAAACTCTGTTCATCCGAGTAACAGAGTAATGAGTTAGAAACTGTATCTGGGTCTTAACCAGGATCTTAAATAGTTTAGTTACACAGATGCAGAACTCAGGCCAGAAAAACTGGAAGACCTTTTTTTTTGTCAAAATTATAGTATCAGTAGTAGAAGGAAACTGCAGGTCATATAATGTGGCTTGATCTGGGGGGAGTAGTGTCTGCATTGTTTTCTTGTGAAGTCTTACTTAAAATACCATTTTAACTGACTGGTCTGTGAAGGCTGGCACATTGACTGAAATTGAAAACTGGCAAAAATAACAACAACAATTAAAAAAAACAACAAACAAACCACAACAACACAACTCCTAAACCCTGAAACAGATGACAGTAATAATATACAAGGTTAGAGAGTGGGCACTGTAATGCTCTTCCCATCTCATATTACAGGACCTTAATATAAGGATGTGGCGCACTGATGTGTGGTAGCAAACTACGAACTCTCTTCTACTTCTGCATGCAGGGATAATCAACTCTTTTCAAATGGCTTAGCCTCTTGCTGTGAGCTGGATCTGAGGCTATGGTTTTAGCACACTGTTGATTTCTAGCAGGAGGAGTAGCTGCACCAGTAGTTTCAGGACCAGGTCTCTGAGAATTTTCATCCATTTTGTGTGTGCATGTTTGGAGCATCTCTTTTTAAATGCCTCCAGCAATTTTTTTTTCAATTGGTAATGTGTTACTGGAGATCTTTATTGTAAGAAAAGCTGTTATAAAACACCACAAGTATGCTCAACTCTCTCTGCTGTTTTCTTCCAGAACTTTCCTGAAAAATCATCCTGTATTGGAAGGCCTAGGATTTACATTTTGCAACTTTTCTCCACAGATATGTGGTTCAGGAAAGCAGTTTCTCACATAAGTACTTCATGCAATTGTCATGAGTTAGGTGTATAAGTAAAGTACATAAGAAAACTTCACCAAATACTATGAGACTTCTGATAAAATCTTAGGTATGTGGCAGTGCTGTCCCTTGATGCATCATTTGCCCCATGACATATCTGCTAGGGTAGCAACAAAGTGATGGGGATGGATTTGTTTGACTGCACCATCTCAGTGTTTTGGCAGCTGCAGGTAGCCTCACTGTGATAAGAGGCAATCATTGCTCTGCTTGGTCTTCAAAAATATTGCTAAAAATACAGTTATGCTACCAGGAGATAATGCTGCCACAGCTGTCAAGAAATGGCTCTTTTTTTTTTTTTTTTCCTGTTGTCTTTGCTTCATGCACCACAAAGAAGTTTGCTGTCACTTATGTTTGGGCAACAAGGAAACTGTTGTGCTGAAGGCAAGAGCTGAGAATATTCTGGGGCTTTGCTGGTGATTCTGTCCCTTGCTTTCTGAAGATTCTCAGCCAAAATCGGATCTACTGATTTAATCACCAGACTTTAATTATGAAACCAAAGAAATGCCAGTGGCACTCTTCAGTTCTTCTGATACATCTTTGGGCCTTTGGATTCACTTTTATTAGCTCATAGAGATACAGAAACCTGGAATCCTGTACTGCTTGGGAAGGGGTTATTTGGGAAAGATAGACAGGTAGTTGTAGTAGAAAAAATAGTTGAAATTAATCTGATGGCTGTCAAACATTTTTTTGACTTAAAAATAATTGGTGTGTCTAACAGAGTGAAAGCTATCTCTTTCCTTCTTTTAATGCCTAGACCCCTAAAAAACACCTGCCTATAGTCTAGCCCATGGAAACTCCAACCCATTGTAGCATTACTCCATCCTTCTGGAGGACTTCAAACATGGCACAGCTTGGAGAAGAGTATGCCTAGATTATTGAAAGCCAGTTTTCTCCAAAAATTCACAAACAAAACCTATGTTGTATTTGCAAACAAGTAGAAAAAAAATAACAAAGACTCAAAATAATGAAAGAAGTCCATAACCCTGCCCCCAAACCAATGAAGCAAGCAAGCAACCACCCAATCCAACCATAACACTCCTGCGTTTCTCTCTCCCTGGTGCTGTCCTGCCCCCTGAATATGGACTTGACTGCCAGAGCAAATGCCTGCTGTGCATGGTGTGGGTGCCCCTGCATTGGAGGAAGCTCCACACACTCACACACTCAGCTGCCTGCTCTACTCCTGCCACAGAAGCAAAGAAGGAAAAATTCAAAGGCTGTATGGCACAAGTCACCCCTAACATTAGCTGAGGCTGCAGAGCTCTGCAACTTACTGAGACTTCAGAGCAAGCTCTGAGTTTTGTCCTTGTTTGTGTATTGAAAAAGTTGATGTGTATTTTTCAGAAGGCATTACCCAAATCGTACTTTCTGTCTGCACCTCTGCAAAGGTGAGAGGATGCTTTACATGAGGTAACACAACCACTTCATTGTCCTTTACTCTTGCTGGAATTTGGTCTCTGAAGAACTTGTCCCATTTCTTTTGCTTTTAATACTCCTAAATACAAAAAGTTACAGAGTCAGTCTCCAGTATCAGGTACTTCTGTTGCTGGAGGAGATCAAACATTGTAGATTATGAGATGTGGAGGAAGCTCTGAACTGCTGGATCTGAATCCCCCTGAGGATGTATGGTGATGCTGATGGGATGATGGGGACAGGTATTTAGTTGTGGTCATCTCTAGTTGCTGCTTTCTTGCATTTATCTTGTTGGATCAAATAATTGACCATGGTCAAAAGATTCCTGTCCTAATTCTTGCTGCCTCCTAGTCTGTGCCATTGCAGTAAGATGTGCTGATGCTATGTGCCTCATGTTGTCAGCTCACCATCAAAGCAGGGTTGAATGCTGGATGGCTGTAATGCTTAACTGCTGGTGTTGATAGCCCTTCCCAACCCCTGGAGAGATTTCCTTCACAGTGGGAACCCTCTTTGTCAAATTTCGCCTTCATCACAGCAGCTCACAGCTTGCTGTGAGCAGAAGAAACCCAAAACAGCACTTTTATGTTCAGAGCAGAATTATACTCAAGCCAACCCATCCTGCTGCAGGGTGGGCAGCCACAGGGAAGACGACAAGCAGTGTCAAGGGAATAACCACCCCCCATCCTCTGTATTAGAACTGCTTGGGTTCAGCTGTGAGTGCCTTCAGCATCTACTGTAGGAATACAATGTTTTGAAACTTGTTAGTTCTTCTGAAAAGAGAATAGAGACAAACCACAGCTGCACTGCATGTTTGGGAAGCTGTGGAAATGCCAGCACTTTACAAGGAGAACAGGGATTTTTGGTTGCCATTTATGTGTTTTTAAAGCTTTTATTTTTTTTTTTTTTCCTGAGAAAAATAGAAAATACTCCTTTAGAGAAGAACAAACAGGTTTGACTGAAGAAAGAACCAATCCATGGCTTCTCACATTTTTTGAACTGACCGTGAGATTTATGGTTTGAGGGTTTGTTGCCTTCGAATGGTTTGGAAGAGAAAGGAATTGAAATATTTCTTCCTCATTCTTTCTGAAATACTTAAGCATTTTTCTTTTATTTTTTAATTCTTAATAGAAAGTCTTGAGTTTGCTCAACTTTTATAGTCTAGACTGAAGAACTTTAGACTTCTGTCCTTCTTTTTAACTAACTAAGAAAGTTTTTTAAACTTCAGAATTGCTTATTTTGTTTTAAAATATGTTATTTTTGGTCAATTAACAAAATTCATGAATAGATCATGAGCAAAAAGCATCCTGTTAGAACCAGTATTCAATATTTACTGTTTAATAAAGTTTTTTATTTTCGTAGACAAAAAGAAAATAATTAACTGTTCAGATTTGTGTAAGAAGTGCATACTATTTTCTTTTAAATATCTTATAGGAGGAAGAACATATAGTAATTTGGTAGGTTGATTCAAAGTGATTTAAAGTACTGTTAAGTCAAAAAGCTCTTGTTTAAGGAAAGTAAAGAAGGGGGAGAGGATTTATCTTTCCTTTACAAAGTTAATTGAGTATGTTCTGTTTTTTGTTTTGTTTTGTTTTTGTTTTTTCCTTATATTTTGCAAATAATTTAATATATTTTCATATATATATGCTATATTGACATACATATGTTAAACTGGCTTCATATATATATATTTATTCTTTATATATATATGTATATATACTTGAAACCTGTTTAATTGGTTAGATGAAGACTAGTTTTATAAAATGATTCTATCTGCCTTTAAAGTTATTTTCTGGCTTTGTTCCATTTACAATTTCTTGTATTTTGAGTCTGCTCAGTACTGACAAATACAGGCGAGACATGCAGCCTTTACTTGCAGTAACTCTGTCAGTGCAGGTTGCTTGCTTATTACATATTTATCTCTTCATTTCTCTTAGAGAGTTCATTAATCCATCAGCATTACACAATCCTTCCAATGAGATTGTGCCAAATGTTACAGTAGCACACCAGCAGAAACCTGTGTGCCATTTATTTTTCCAGAGATTAAATAATATCATCTTCCTGTCATCTAGTATTTATGCCCAATGCAGCCAAAATTCACTGATTATTTTATTTATTTATTTATTTATTTATTTTTAAGGGGAAATCACATAGCCATTCAAAACGATTGCCTGAAAACTTAGTTCAGGCTTTATATATGCACTGCATGTTCTGTAACGCTTTCCTCAAAACAGAAGGGTGATGGTGGGAAGAGCATCAGATGGGCAGGACCAGGAGGGACTCTGGTGGCATTGAAGAGCTGCTTCAGAGCTGCTCTGGAGTTACCGCTGCTTATGACTGTTTGGCTTGGCATGCTGCCAGAGCAGAACTTCAGAATAATGTGTCGTTACAGAGAATGTGGTGCTTTTATTTTATTTTTATTTTGTTTTGGAGTGGTGTGGGGTGAGGAGAAGATTCTTTTTCTTAAAATAATGTCTCATTAATTCAGTTTCTGGAAAGAGAAGAGGCTTCAGCTTGGAGTACGGGGCTTCCACAGTTCCGGCAGATCTATAAAAATAGCTGGGAATGTGCAGCACCCTGGAGAACCTCAGCATCTAATTTTGGCTTCTTGAAGCTTTCAAACCTCATAATCCTGCAGATGGAGCTTGCCTTGTGCTCCCCAGAGCAGTCTGAATGTCTTCAGATCACTTACACTTCTTTCTTTTGGTCCTAATTCCAATGTATGTGTTGCTTTTTTTTTTTTTTTTGTTCATATGGTGTTTATTAAAAACAGCCCCCCCAACAAACCAAACCAAACCAAACCAAACAAAACAAACCAAACAAACAAAAAAACAAAAAAACTACCCACCCCTTCCTATACTGCTTAAAATGTTATGCTTACCTGTAAGTATCTGGGGCTTCACCTTCATGTACTGTGAGCATATGGTCGGAAGATGATTCATGCTGTGTATTTTGATTATTTGTGGATTTCTCTATATTCTTTTGTAAGTACCTTGGTATTATTTTAATGATCATTTTGGATGGTGGCGGTACTTACTAACAGGGAGCCTAAAATATAAGAGGTATTTTCCTGCAATTGAGATGAGCAGATTAAAAAAGTTCTTTAATTAATTTCAGAACTTGCCCCCCAAATAAGCAGCTGCTTGGCTTCAGCTGAAAGTGCAAACTGTTTTGTTCACCTCTTTCCTGGCATTGACATAATTTTTGGACTTTGGCCAGAGAAACAGCACAATTAAATGTATGAAGAAGGATACATTAAAAAAAAAAATCTAGTGGGACATCAGCAGTAGACTTTTTTTGAGTTGACTTCTTTATGCTATGCTGCCTGTCCTCTCATTTTTGCCTAAGCAGTGCATTTGTGTTAGTATTAAAAATACTTTGTCTTCCTTCTCTGTTCCACTTCCCTGTTTTTGTCTGTTTGCTGTTTTCTCCTGTGCTGCTCTTCTCATGTGTACTTTTTCTGTTCTTCCAGTAACATGGATTTTCTTTCCCACTTCCTGCTCTTAGCTACAATTCCTTTCTCTCAGTATCCATTTTGCTTTTCCCTGTCTGTCCTCTCCTGTAATTTCTTGTACTTTTTAAGCCGTCTATTTACTCTTCTTTCCTTCCCTGCCCACATGCATTAGTTAGGTCCTCCTCTTCCCCGTGCTTTTTCAAAATATTCAACCCGCTCAAAAAAAGTCCCTGCAAACCTGGGGCATCCTGCTGATCAGGAATTTCAGATTCTGAACAAGGTGGGAATGGTTGTACATATGTAAAGACTGACTTCAACCAGAGTGAATATAGTTACAGAAATCTTTTTTATGCAAGACTTCTAAATGCAGAAAATCTTAGGCTCCTAGGAATAGGTTAAAAGGGGAGAATCAATAAAGGAGTGTCACCTGTGCTGCTAGCTATAGTTGTTATTGTGTCAGCATTTCCATTATAAATTTTTGCTTTCAAGGGTTTATAACTCTGCCATTAAGATTCACTGCTGACTGAAACTTGGCATACAATACTGAGCCTGGAGCAAACTTTCCCCCCCCCCCCCTCCCAAAATAATATTTTAAGCTAAAGGAATGCAATGAAAACCATTAGTCTAATGATTAGAAAAGCGGTATTATTGCAATAAAGAACCTACTTAATTTACTTTAAAATTTTCATGTTAGTCTAAAGCTAAAGGACTTACAGCTTTAGGTATTTTGGAACAGGAGATTGAATGGAATATTAAAAAATAAAAAAATAAAACAGCTCCTTGATAGTGCCTTCACAACATCTCTTGGAATGGATTTCAGCAGTACTTATTGTACAGTTTTACACTACAAAATAGATGCCTATAAATGTCCATATGCTAAGCCAACTGAACATAGAGCACCTTGCATCTTAAGAAAAATACAAGATCACTGTATAGAAATTAGAAGACTGGCTACTCCAGGCCCTTTGGGAGCAGGACACAGAAGGGTCCAAATCTACTACAGCTGAGGTAGGCAGGATGGGACTCATCTCACTGAGCTGTCACCATGTCACAGGTGAGTGGCAGGCACTAGGGCTCTCCCTGTAAGCTGTCAGGAGGCATTTTTGGCTGGTGACAGACACTGGAGGGACTGCCTTGCCCTGTGGAGGAGGTGCTCCCCTGTCATCACTGGGGAGATGCCTCACTTCTGGGCAGATGGAGTTGAGACAAGTAGCATCCTGCTCCTCATGACATAATTTAGGTCACCCAGCAACCACCCAATGTGGGGCAAATTTCTCCCATCTGATTGCCAGCAGGCAGGAATTTATCTACACAGACTGCTGCCTTTAGCACACTTGGTGTTAATTGTCACCTTTTCCTCTTGGGGTCCCTGCAGAGAAGGTGCAGTGTTCACCGATTCTTCCTTCTAAAAGCACATGGCAGGATTCAGGCTGCTGCGGTGCTTGGGAATTAACCTTGTAGCTGCTCTTGAGTAAACCTGTATCTGTGTGGCGTATCTTGTACATCTTGCCAACTCTGATTTCACACGTGAAATAATGCAAACAGAAAAGATGTTGGGAAGGAAAAAGATAAAAATTAAAATACACACACAGAAAGAAAAAAAAAACAAAAACACAAACAAGTACAAAAAAAAAACCATAACAACCAAAAACAACAAATGTAAAGTATTTAGTGACTGAAGCAAGTGTTTTGATTTGTCACAGTAGTTTGCCTTTAAAGATGCACAAAATAATGCCTAATAGTGGAAGTCATGGGGTTGTATATTTGATACACAGCATAGTAACTGATGATTAAAGTAAAAATACATTGTTTTGGATGGGAACAGAGAAATAAAATGGCAAGCAGAGTTGTCAGTGTTAGCTGCTATAGGATTGAATTCTAGTAACTGATGTATAGCAGCAGTTTTGCTGTGGAAGATGACTTTGGCTTATGAGAATGAGCCACATTAACAGTGTATCTGTCAATGATTTGTCCCTTGATTTTTTTTTTTTTTTTAATTATTATTATTTGTTAATTTCTATTTTTAGTGAACAGGGGCTTACAGGAAGAATAGACAGTGCTTATTTCATCAAAGCCAGCTGTGTGAATGCTGGCTCTATCAACCCCGCAGGGCCAGCCACTAAGTCATTTATTCCACAGTGGTGAGGCTGTGTGCCTCAGGGCAATATGAGGGAGCTGGCTGGTGAGTCACTGGGGCAGCAAGGACCGACAAACAATGGGAAGGTTTGATACATCTTCCTATCAGTCTGAGCCCAGAGGGAATGGTCAGAGGCTTCCTTCTCCGGAGCATCCACCCAGTAGCACGGCCGCCTTCCAGGTGCCTTAATAAAGGTGCCTTGTGGAGCTCCTGTGCAGCTCCTCGCTGGATGAGAAGCTTTGTGAGGGGTGCAGGTCACCAGTTCCTAGCAGAGCGATGCCAGAGCATGCTCATACTGTGATGGAGAGGCTCTGGTTGCTGGCATGCCTCCAGGAGGATTTGCCAGCTCCTGTTCGGAAGCTGTCATTCAGTCAGGGAGCAGTTACGAGAAAGCAGCCGGTTAACTTGCATTTTATTTTATTTTATTTTATTTTATTTTATTTTATTTTATTTTATTTTATTTTATTTTATTTTATTTTATTGTCTGTCACTGAATTCTGATACTGTAACACGTGTCCTCAGACTGGCATAGCTAACATTCAAAAATGATTGAGTAAAAGAATGAGAAGACTTCATAATTCTTTTAAGTGACCTCAGACATGTTTTTCTAAGAATGGGAATAGTCTACCTTTCACTACATTGCTTTCTGTTTTAGAGTGGGTGCTTATGATACAATGCAGGAGTTCTTCTCTCATACAGTCTCGCCCTTCTGTCTCCTCCAACACAGCATGCTATTGAAGTTATGTTCGCTCTTCTTTTGCTGGGTTGTTTTTTTTTGGGGGGGTGTTTGCATGTGACAAGGAGAAAGCAGGCTTGCTGACAGAATTTTATTTTACAATGTGATCTAAATCAGATTATTTCAGAGGCATTTTCAATAAAAGTTTATAGGAGATTGGTCAGATCGTTATATATATATATATATATATATATATATATACATAAACATAAAAATGAAATTCTGGTATGGTAGTGTAACAAAATAATAATGAACGTGATTCTTCATTCTTTCCAGTGTCAGAGGAACTGCTTAGCCTCATGGCCAGGCTTCCTGTCTCTTCTGAAAGGTTGTTCAGGAAATGGCAAAATGCACAAAAAGGGTCTTTGTCATTGAAAAAGTTTGTTATTGTGCAGTTGAAGTACAGCTGTTACATATTTCCTTACTCAAATCTGGACCCTTCCTGAGGTTTCAGTCCTCTAATTATTCTGCCCAGGTCACTGGTTTATAGTATCTATATTTAGCATTTTGCAAAGGTTTTTCTGGTTGTCTCAAGACTGAAGAGCCTTTCTACAAAACTCTGCTCCACCAAATGTTATCTTTTTTTTCCTGTTGGAGTAAATAAAGTGAAATGTAGAAACTGGAGGATTTTACAGAGAAGTTTAAATGCATAAGTGATACCGTTGTTTCTATATTTTGTAGGTTTCTGCAGGTTCTGAGAGCTGTGGAGCAGCTTGAAGAGAAACAGAATTGCCCCAAAGTCAGAGTAAATGCCTGTTTTCATAGTGTTTATTAGCCTTTATTAGTGTTTGTCTTACATAATAGCTGTTAAGACTATATTAGCTAAAAGACTATGAATAAAGTTTATTTCACCCTTAGTTAATGGTAATCCAAATGTTTCAGCCTTAGTTTACTGGATATATTTTGGATTTGTAAAAGGTTCAACAATTCTGGAAGAGATACGTTAGAGGGGGTGAATGCAAGGCTGGTTTTCTTGTGGAATTTGTACTGATTAGTAAGACAAAGAATGATAGTTACACTTTTTCCTTGTTCTAAGCCTTTGTCTTTCCTGTAAGGGTTGCAACTACGATGTTCTTGCTATAGTCTTCTTATAGCGGTATACACAAATCACAGAACCATAAGAAAATCTTGGGCCAGGCCATAAAGATAGATCCTGTATGAGGGATATTGTGAGATTTAATGTATCAACACTTACAGCATAAAATATAAGGAGTTGTGAGGTAGGCATTGACCTAGGTTTTTAAGCTGTTTTTTAACCCTAAATTTAGCTCTGAAGTTCTGATCACAGAAAATGTTTTTGTGAAAAAATGTAGAAGCTAGGTAATTATTGGCCAATGGTCAATGAGAAGCAAAACGTTTTTTGCATTTTAATTATTTGATTTTAGTTTTTTAGATGCTGAAAGCATGGTAAAAAGTATCTCTGGATGATGTCCTCTAGTTGATCTTAGAAATTGTCTTGATCTTTCAAGTTTAGCTCCTCCTTGTACAACTGGGGCTTACTGTTAATGTGTCCCCCCAGAGATTAGCAGGTGACTTCTGAGAAAGTAGCTGTATCCTTTGTAAGTGGAGTCCACGATGGTTTATGCAGTATCTAAGTGTGCCTTTAGAAACAAATTCTCTTCTTCCAACTAATTTTCATGCTCTGTCAGATACCTAAAATCTCCCTAATGGGATTTAGACTGTAACTGTAGGCCTACCATCTGATATGCATATTTTTTTCTTTCCTATAGCTTCATTTGCAAAAATATCCCGTGTAACGCTCAGTGTATGAAGCTGAGTGGTGCACTGAGCTGCAGGCAGAGTTACAGAACAGTCTCTGTACTTTTACACATGAATAGTTCCCTGGAAGGATATATAGAGAAAGCCTAGCAAGAAGCTGGAATTTCCCTGCCTGTGGCGATGAGCTATCTTGATGAGCTATGATGTAAGCCCCTGAACTAGCAATGAATGCCTCGAAGGAAAAAGTACTCCACACTTTTGGTAGTTAATAAACAACCAAATAAATAAAAATACAATGCTATTCACCTGCATTTAGTTACACTATGATGCTATTTATGTGTAATGAATATATGTAGTATCACAGTTGAAGAATAGACATAACTGAAGCAAAAGTAACAAACAGCATAGCTGGCTCACCAAGCTCTAGCTCTGAGCAATATAGTACAAGCAAAATGAGCCCTGGTTTTGATTGAGTGGCACTGGCCAGAAAAAATAATAATGTGTTTTTGCATTATATGATCTGCCTTTTAAGTCCACTCATTAGCTTTATGTTTATATTGCACCCTCTACTCCTTTGAGCTATGCTAATTATAAGGTGGTGCATAAAGTAATCAGAGTGCTTACACACAGGTTATTCACAGAGAAATGATATCAGTGCCTGCAGGAGATCTATTTGAAGTTTTATCTCAAAACCAGTGCACAGCCTCATTTGTGCTTCAACTTGCTATGCCAGAGCAGTCAAAGAGCCAGCTTTGAGTGTCACCTGTATGGGGTGCCTGTGGGCTTGGACCACTACAGATGTGCAAGTCACTTCCCTTTAGCTCAGCCCTGGGGCCAACTGTGAGAGCCTGGCTGGTCACGGTGTGGGGACCCGTGACCTTCGGCCATCTGTCCAAACTGTTCATGCTGGTCTTGTCAGTGAGCAAAAGGCCTCACTTCTTGCCTTAAAAAAGGCTTTTCCTCTGGAAAGAAGACATTGGAGGAGATGGCGATGTTGGAGGAAGAAGCGCAGCACTTCACTTATTCAGAAGATCTAAAACGCCTAGATGGAAATAACAATTACATTTGTTTTTTCCGGTAACAACAAAAACCTTGACCCTGTGTTTGACCCTACATGCTTTTCTTTCCCCTGGTTCTGCATCTCACAGTCAAGGAAGAGCTGAGCTGAAGCTCCGGGCTGCCTACAGGTTTTCAGGAAGCGGTGACACGTAGCTCCAGCCACTCTCCCCCGCTTTCCACATATTGTTTCTGTATTTGTCAGAGAACATGCTGAGATGAGAGGCTGCTTTATTTTTTTTAATTTTTATTTTTTTTTCCAGTCAGGTTTGATGCTGAATGGAAGCAGCTGCTTTATTTAGAAGATGATGGGGAGGAAAAACACAGCTCAGGGTTAACACCCTCCTGGTGTTTATCCATAAATATGAAGCAGTGCAAGAACACCAGACACATATGGAGCGCTGTGATTGGCTGCTGTTGATGTCATACTGATGTCACTCTACCCAGAAAATGAACAGATTAGCTTTCCTTATTTGTATGTATAAATTTAATTTCACGATAACACATTTTTAGGGCATCATCATACTTCTTAGGTGATGGAGGACATCTAGGTCGTTTCTTGAGTGTGGTAGCATTCTGTCTCACCATACATATATATATATATATTCACCTGTGCCCTTTCTCTTTGCTTTTTCCCTTTTAACACTTGTATGAGAGCAGTTGACATTTCTCTGAATTAAATACTAACGAAATAGGTGGGAGATTCAAGCTAGCTTTTAAGCCTCACATGTCATGAATGCCCCCTTAGGTAACGGTAATGTGTATTTGGAAGGGAGGATGGATAGATGAGGAGGAGTGGAACTGAGAAGGGGAAAATGTAGCTTTGTAGAAATTATCAGGTTTCCGTCCACCTGTACCTGTTTTGAGTTGTCTGAGTACTATGTTGTTTTTCTACCCAGCACTGCTGTATTGCAAGGTTTGCATTGCAATGGGTTCCAGGGCTATTTTGTTAGCATACCACTATGGCATGGCATTTGCATCAAATTAGTATTTCTAATACTCTTTAAGTGGCAATGTTCTGAGAAATGATAGTCTGCCCTTGAAAAAAGGAAGGGGGAGGGTGAAAAAAAATCTCTTGACGTTTGGGATTAGTTGGACTTTCTCACTTTCTAAGGCTCTCACTGTAGTCTAGCAATAAGAGGGTTGGGAAATGCTATTTCTAAACAAAGCCTTTAAGTAGAATGAATTTGCTTGTATAAATAGGAACATATTGGAAAATGGTTATTGCAATATTATTTTCCATTTCCTTTTTATTAAAAACTCTGTTTCTCTAATCCATCTCTTTCAATTCACCAGAAGCAACTCTTAAACTGATCTGGTAGCCACTTGTATAGCTGTAGGAGCTGTATTGCCAAGGGACTAAAAATCATTCCTATCACAACTCACATGACTGCTCGGGAATATTTAGAATGCTATAATTTTACAGGATTAGTACTAATCCTAAAAATCTTTTTAGGATTAGCAGGATTTTAAGCAAGCAGCTTGGCTGACTCCTTTAAAAACACTTCTAGTGTTAGATCTCCTCTGCCTGTATACTTCTGAATTTTAAATGGCTGGTGATCCATAAATGAGATGATTCAAAAGGGGGCAAAAAAAGTTATGAAATAGGGTGGGCAATTAGGGGTATTTCTGAATTCCAGGCTAGATCCACACCTCTGACAGGCTATAATTGTGGGTGAGCTGCAACCAAACCTGACCTAAACACACATAAGAATTTCATGCACAGGCTTTGGCAGGTGGTGTCTTGGACAAGGTTAGCACCTAAATCAACATTACTGCTTATTCTGTCCAGGAGGGTAGGCACTGCTCTGCAGTTCCTGCTGCTGCCTTCTTCCTCCTCCTGCTGTTTGATCTGATGCAAGCTGTTGCAGACCGAGCAGGCAAGGCTATTGCTCACTATCAGAATAATACCAAGCAGGTGTGGTTGGAGCAGCTACAGAGGGCCTCAAGGTCACGCTGGTGGTAGAGCTGGGTGCCCGCACATGGCCTGAGTGGGAGGAGTGGTGTTCAGTAACGCTTCACATCTGGAGCTTCCATGCTCCTCTGTACACTTCCTCCTCCTCTCTCCCCTGCCTCGGCATGTTCTTTCACACGGCTTTCCTCTAGTGTTGCAGCAGCTCTGGGAAGCTGCAGAGGTGAATATCACTTTGCAAGAAAGCTGCAAAGAGTTGTTTGTACTTTTTATGTAAAAATGTAGGCAACTGAAAGGAAATTGTAGACAAGTAGACATCTTTTCTTTCATTGATGTTGGTGGTCTAGCCTTCAAGCCAGTTCTTTTATTTGCTTCCTCTCTCCTCTCTATGCTCTGTGATTTTAAGCCTACTTAAAAAGAAAAAATAAAAAAAGGCAGGATGTTGCCACTGGCTGCGTTTCTGCTCCAAATACGGCACTTCTCCATCTGAAGCACAGCGCTTGCCAGACCTCTTCACCTCACTCCAGTCACAGTGAGCTGTTCTTGCCCCATCCCTGCCTTAAAAGCTGCTCATTTTTTTTTCTCTGAGAGTTCATTTTTATGATGATGCTGTTATGGATATGTAAACTGTCTAAACTGCCATGTCTCCTTTACTCCCCTGAAAAAAAACAGAGTTGGCCTTTGTACAGATATCTTTGGGGAACAGATCTGAGAGAGAATATAGGAAGTGTTGGCAACAGAAGCAAATAAGGTGTCATTAAAGTGAACTTGGGTGCTGAGTAAAAGATCCTTTAAACCCTTTCAGTTTAAACTTAATATGAGTCTCCAAGAAAGCTGGACAGGGTTTGGGGGGAGAGTTTCTAACCTCAGAGTCATTGCTGCTAAGAGCTGCTTCTTCCCATGTGGTTTCAGGCTGGAGCATGGGTTTCCACAATTACACTGTGAACAGGAGCATGAGCCTATATTTAGGATACAACACTTAGTGGTAAAAAGCTACATATGGCATGTGAACACCCACACATGACCTAAAAATACACAGTGCAATTTGTCATTGAATGAAGTCATCTTTAGGACTGCAATGCTTAAATGCAGTTTGATTTCCCCACCTCTCTTTCCCTCCCTTCCCTTATAATTTTTCTAAAAACCTTATTTAGTGCAAATTTGCTGACTCAGATAGTCAGCAATGGGCTGCCTCCACACCTAGCCATGTGCAACCTGGATCTAGGAAGGATCTGAGTGAATTTCTTTTGTGTTAGGGGTTTTTGTTTATTTTCAGGCCAAAGCTACCCTTTTCTCTCTTCAATCTCCAAGCTTCTTGAATGGCTTTAAAAAAAAAAAAAAAAAAAAAAAAAAGTGAAAGAATGTACTGTAGTATAGTGCTGTCCATATATAAACAATTGTATGGGTTGGTAGGGGTGGAGGAGCTTGCTGTGCTTGCCGGTTTTCATGTACTTCTATATTGTTCCTTGGCTGGTCATGAAATTAAAAACAGTCCTAGTATTTTGGCTTTAAAGAAGAAGATATGCTATCATTGCCAGCTTCAATAGGGCTGTTGACAGTGGTCTGGAGAATTGAGTAAAATGTAATGAAAGCTCTTAAATTAGTCCCTCACAAAGGGGCTCTCTGTGCCTCTGTTGCAGCTCCATGGGATGGCATTGGCTGTGCTCTCTTAATGAGCATCAGGAGATGGTCAGATGGGCAGGTTAGACAGAAACCTGCTGTTTTTAAGTGGATAGATGAGGGTAAGATATAAATTAATTTAATTACTGTGAAGTTTTGTACCTTGATATTTTGAAGGTCCACCATGAAACTTGTATTTCATACATTGAATCTTTACCTCCAATACACCACTGGACACTGTTCCCTTATTCTTCCAGCTTCCATCTTTCACAGATTTTTCCTTCAACAACATCAAAAGCAATCTCTTGTATGCAGAATATTTAGAAGTTATTAAGCAAGCTTTCTTATTTCCTTCTTGCTCCAAAACATCCTTGTTTAGATTCAGAGGGGGAATAATGGAATCATAATCCTTCTCAATTTGAAATGATAGGATTAAAAAAGAAGATACTCAGTTTGCTGATGTTCTTCATTTTTTAGAGCTGCTGACAGAAACATTTCTCCAACTTGATCACTCTTCAAGAGAAACCTGCAAATGAAATATGTGTGGGCTTCACAAATTGAAGCTAAATTAAAGGAAAAGCCCCCCTGTGTACTGCCTCTAGCCCCCCAAAAGAGCAGAATGTTCTGCCTTTCTCTGAGACACTTACAGTGATAAGGACATGATTATATAGCTTCTCAATGCTTATGTAAATACATTCAGACACAAATTTTGCAAACTGGACTTTTACTCTGTCAGCCTTCATTGTTCCATACGTTTTCTTTTAATGTCAGGTGCTCTTTTAACTTTGTTGTTCAAAAAGAGTAGAGGAGAAAATGTTATGTTTTTCACTCACAATATCACGTATTGGTGACACAGATAAATTTCCAAAGCTTTTTATTTGAGGGACAAGAAAAAAATATACTAAAAAAAAATGGCAAAACTGTGGGTGTGGGTGGGAAGGGGAACACAACACTCAAAATTGAATATATTTTTTGGGCTAGAACAGAAATTTCTCTGGCATACTTGGATTGTAGATTATGGGTGGCATGGTCTGCAAGGTTGAGAATGCAGACCATATTTCTACACAGGTCTGGGACTGTATCCTTGCCACCCTCTGACCTGTATGTTGAGACAGCAACTCCTGTTTCTCTTCTGGAGAGCAGGAGTCAGGTGAGGTGATTGCTCTGCATATACATTTTAAGTGCTTGTGTACCACATTTTAGGAATTCTTTGGTTACAAGAAAGAAAGAAAATATTTAGATTTTGAATTTGAATATAATTTTTCAACAGATCTCTCGTCCTTTTTCCTGCATTTAAATAAGTTACAACTTTACAGCAACTTCCCTTATATCTTATTTAACTTTTGAGAGCAGCTTTAAGTAACCATTCTGATCCTCCAGGGATCTCTTGTCATGGCTGTTTCCAGCTCATCATTTATTGCAGTGCCAATTTATCCTCAGGTACCCCACCTTGTTTGTTTGCAGTGCACTTTGTTCATTTTTTTTTTTTTTTTCTTCTGGATTCATAGTTAGAGCATGATGAAAATTCCCAACCCTAGTTAACTTTTGGCAGCTGATCATCTTAGTTAAAGTGCTTCCATATTTTTGGAAGAGATGCCACTGGCCGCATCTCTGCTTTGCAAACTATAAACTGGGGGCATATAATTCTAGAATACCTGTTTTGGAGAAATATATATCAGTGTAGAAAAATTAGCCTATTGCAGCTATGAACTTCAGGTTTCAACATAAGAAGGTCTTGCAAAGAAAGAACATCCAAACTTCAAGTACAGTTAGAGTCACTGTGAGTCAGTTTGTGGATTATATGCTGCATGTTATATGAACACATTCAAACCTTCAATAGTACTAAACGGACAAAAACTTCCTTTAAAATTGAATTTAGATTTAAATTTCAGAAACTTCTTGGAAGTCAATAACCATGGAAAATCAATGTTCAGCTCATTGGTGAACTGAGTTGGCACAGGAGTTTTAAATCCAATGCCATCTGTTTTGCTAGATCCTGCCTTGAAACGTCAACAGACTGTGTCAATCCTGAAGCACCGCTTCATATATTTTTAGTTGCTGCAGAAGAATCCATTCTTGAACCTTTCTTTCTGTATTTCTGGGGGAATACATTCTCATCCAAGACAAAGGAAAATACTGCACATAGAATAAAATTATGATGATATGTAATAGACCTTTGATTCTTCATCCGTAACATTTTTGGGGATGTGATAATATATCAAAGAAAAAATTAATTATGTAGTGATTTTTCCTAACACCTGGAGCTCATGCTGTTGCTGCTTCTGCTCCTGGCTAGCTGTTGTTTTTCATAAATCATTCTGTAGGAAAAAAATTAAATCCCGTGAAATGGTGGAAAAAAAAAATTATGGCTAGGAAGGAGGAAAGCAACATCTAAATATTTAACTACCACCCAACAAGTTCAGAGTCTTCAGGAATTTCCATTTTTCTTGGCTTGTTTCCTTGGCTTACAGCTTGGAAAAGAAACTTTGCCTAGATAACCTGCCTAATGTTCAAAAATAATAATCTCAGCCTATGTCCTGGATACCTTAAAAACCAACAACAGTGAAACACAACAATGACGACAAAAAGCACACAGATCCACAATACCCCAAATACTAATAAATGAGTTAAACCAGAAATGTCTCCAATCACGTCCATTATGGTTCCATCTCAGACGTTAATGAAGGCCTTTTATCCACTCCAAGGACTTTCACTGATGCACAGAAGTAAGGCCATTCAATGAGATGTGATAGGGATATTTTCTTTCCATTACATTTTGATTATGTGAACTCTCATTCTGACATCGGGTTTACACATGTAAATTTAAAAGTTCTGTGAAGCTTTGGTTGTTGTTCTGTTTTTTAAATAATGATGGGGGATTGAAAAGAGTGGGAGGGTTCTTAATGCCTATGAAAACAGGTCCATCTTTCAGGCAGATTCATGCAAAGTAAGTGGCAGCATCACCTGGTATATTTTTTCCCCAGTCTGTAACCACAGAGTTTTTTGTGTGCAAAAGTGCTGTTATCTATTGCACCCATAATACCTGTGATTTCCAAATAATCTTTGTATTTGATTGCTATATGATTTCTGAGAGCACGGAAGAATCAGGTTTTAAGAAAATTACAAAATAAAAGATTTAATACCATTTTTTTTCCAGCAGGCTTTTGTTAATTTATTTGCTAGTGTAGTAGTGGTGCCTCTACCACATGTTTGTATCAGTGCTGAATGGGTGATTATTTGTTCTTGTTTTCAAATACTTTCTAAGGTAAATAAATGCACACCTCAAGTGCTGTGATGGACTTTTTAAGGGGGTCCTCTATTGTCATCTTTTCTGTGACACTTTCTGCAATTGGGTGTATTATTTGACTTTGATCATTCCCAAATACTGTAAAGGATGATCTTTAGTTTACTATGTGTGCTGACGATCCCTGGTGGAGTACCAAAATTAATTTAATATTTTCTTTGAGCTAAGTGTAGCCTTTATTATTTTTATTTTTATTTTGCATATAGAAAGAAAATGCTCACAATTTTCTTTTGTAGTGGAGCATGGGAGTTTTTTCTTTTTAATTTATTATGCTTGAGAGTGAGGAGGGAATGTTATGATTGTCACTCCCTGCTGCTAGAATAAACACCTGGATTTATCAAATCATTTGTTCTAATCTGCAGGAGATGTTTATCTATGAAAAAGTTCTCTTGTCATATATCATAAATGAATTATATATTTCTACCTTGTATATAGGGAACACTGTTCTTTTCCACTGCCTGAGACGAATGCCCTGTGCTTCACCCCAGATTCTTGTGTAAGGATTATTCTGTGGTCACGTGGGAGGCAAGTCAGAAAAATATACTTTTTTTTTGTTTTTTCTATTCTTTGTGGACTGTCTTTATTTTGCCTTAAATTTGTAGCCTTCTGCACAATTATTCATGCTGATATAAAACAGCATAACCTCCTTCATCCTTCCAAGCCACTTCCTACGGGTGGATGCCATTCCGTGAAGACTGTTTTGTAGAAATGGTGAGTTAAGGGAATTAAGTACATCAGATTCTTTAGAGCAAGGCCAATATAAGGTATGAAACACGGTTAAGCTGTGTTAATGTAATTGCTTGTGCTGGTTTCACACTGATGGCTAGCTAAGCTTCATTGTGCTGCTCTCTCTTACTCCCCCTCCTCAAAAAAACAGGGGAAGAAAATATGATGAAAAAAGGCTCTTGGGCTGAGATAAGGACAGGGAGATCCCTCATCAATTACCAGCATGGACAAAACAGACTCGGCATAGGGAGATTAATGTAATTTATTGCCAATTGGTAACAGACTAGAGAAGTGAGAAACTAAAAGCAAGCAAAGCTCCCCTCTGGCACTCTCCAGTGCTCTCTCCTCCCCCTCTTCCATGTAGGTGCAGGGGAATGGGGACTGGGGGCTGCGGTCAGTCCCCAACATTTCATCTCCACCGCTCCCTCACAGTCATTCGCTGACCCTGCTTCACGTGGGGTCCCTCCCACAGATGCCATCCTTCCCAAACTGAGCTAGCGGGGGCTGCCCACATGCAGCAGCTCTTCAAGCACTGCTCCCACACGGCTCCGACCCACGGGGTCCATCCATCCCCCAGGAGCAAACTGCTCCAGCACGGGTCCCCCATGAGCGGCAGCTCCCCCCAGAGGCCCTGCTCCTGCGTGGGCTCCTCTCCATGGGCTGCAGCTCCCCCCCCCAAAAAAAAAAATTATTGCCATATAATCCTTATACATTGCTGTCTTAATAAATCATGTGTTAGGTGACATTACAAAACAAATGAACAAACAAAAATGTAAAATTTAATATGTTAAATTTCTATTTGTAGTCATTGCAATTGTACATAATTTTCAGTAATCATAAACTGACAACTCTATGTTTTTTTCAAATGGGAACTTGTTTTCATGTTGGGGAGATTAAAGACTTCCCTTGCTTCTAGTAGACATTGAGAAGATTCTGGAGTACAGTGAGGTGTAACCAGCATGGGATCTTAGAAAACAAGATGAGACATTCAACACTGTGCCTGAGCTGGAATCACTCGTTCCAGTGTCAATCCTGACAGATGTTTGTTTAAACTGCTCTAAAAAATCTACACCAATGGTAATTTGCCAGTCATCCTTGGCATCTGTTCCAAAGTCCAACTATCCTGAACAAAAGAGAGATTTTTACCTGTTACTTCGTGTAAATAGCCTGCTACAGTGCTAGAATATGCCTAAATATTCACTGTAGGTGTTTTGTTTTGTAGTTTTTGTGGTTTTGTTTATTTGTTTGTTTGTTTTGGCCTATGAAACTCCCTCAACTCTGCTCACATGAAACTTAGTCTACTGGTGAGATGTGTGATGCCATCTTCTAAAATAGCATCTGAATACAGGCTTTTCTCTGTTATGCAGCATACACATGCCCTTATGCTGCTCTCTTGGAAAGTTCTTTTTCCTGTAGTTATCTCTCAGTTTTTTCTTCGTGTACGTAATAATGGACCATTGTTTTCTTAGAAATTTTTAAGCCCATTTCATAAAGGTGAGAATTAACCTCTACACTTGTTGGACTTTTCCAAACAGACTATGTCACCTTCTAAAATAATCTGTGGAAACCAAGTTAGTACATGCCCCAGTTCTCAGTCTGAATGCTTTGGATTTCCTTTCCACACAAATCAGGCCAGATTGATTTAAGGTTTGGGGAGCTAATGTGTGCTTGAGACTTGACCAGACAGAGGTTTGGACTGCAGCTATGTGCATGCAGACCCTGAAACTAAAACCATTTTTCTTTCCCTATGATGAACTGGAATTACAGGTTCTCCACCTGCATTCTTGTCCCCTTTTTTCTGGGCATTAGGTGCAGAGGGTCTAGCAGATGATGTAAAAGTGCTTTTATACCTACAGGCTGGGGATCTCTTTTATTGTGCAGTGAAAACAACACCACCATTCTATAGTGATGTGCAACATGTTACCGTTTCTCCCTGGAGCCTGAATTACCTCTTTGAAATTGTATCAGCTTGATAAACAGAGGCAATGCATCAAGGGAGTTTCCCCCCCCCCCCCAGGGAATTCTCTCTCTGAGGGAAGATAGGACTTGAAACACCAAACCACCATTTTCATGAGGTTTTGTGACAATGTTCTTGGCTTTTCTTAGTTTTTTACTTACCAAGAAGATCCCATGACACTTTTCATGTAATGAATGCTTAAAAAAATTGCTCTGTCAGAAGCCGATTGTCCAATTTAAAATGGTTCTGAAGGGCAGATGTTTCAAAAGCCTGCACTTGGAACCCACCTGCAAAAAGACTATGTAAAGTAATTCAGGCATGTGCCACAGGTTTTATTGGGTGAAGGTATACTCCACTGAATTGGTTATTAAAGTGTACAGCATCAAGCGCTATCTACTTGTTACATAAGAGATTTTGTACGTAGTTATTAGGCTTCATTACCTGGGTTTTAAATAGATGTGTAGGGCATTTGGATCAGTTGTCACCACCGAAGAACAACTCTTAAAATGAAGGCAAGCAATTTGTGCTTAATGTAGTAGAAAAAGGGGGAGCCAGTAAGAGGACTGGCAGGATGAAATAGGGGGAATGTGCTTGAGGCAGTAATCCAGGAAGATGATTTTTGCATTTGCATTTTGAATGGATTTCAGGGGACAAGATTGCTTCTGTCACGGCCAGGAGGAAGGAGATTATCTCGCATCTCAGCAACGATAATGAGGGCCTGGATGAGCATTTTGGTTTTATGAATAGGAAGGGAAGGCAAGGTGCTAAAGTTGCTAAAGCAGGCAACATTCTGAGCCAGTACTGGGTGCAGGGAGGCAGGCAGAGGAGAGAGCCAAATGTGACATCCTGGTGTCATCAGAAGGGCAGTGGTGATTGAAAGAGGAGAGGTTGGAGGGCAGCTGCACAATCCCCTCCACATCAGGGTGCATTTCTGTTGATCTACAGGAAGTTCCCTTGGGGAATTCAGCATTCAAATGTCTCTAACTTGACATTGTTTGTAGTGTTGTATCATGGTTTTGTCTACCTTCTACAATATGTTTACAAATTCAGATTTGCAGCTTGCTTCAGCCATGCCCCATGGGAGCGCAGCTCACTCTCTCTGTAGATTGGGAAACTGTTCAGACTACACTCTCCTTCCACGAGCAGTGCATGTCACCCCCGAGTAAGGGAGGTAGTGTGTATTAAAATATAATGGTGGAGCCTAAGCTGTGAAAAAGGATGGGCTGATACTTTGGAGAATGACAGAGGTGTGACACAAATTAAAATATTTTGGGTTATCATTAAAATACTGTTTTTGTTTTGTTTTGTTTTGAGATGTTTAAAAGAAAAGCTGTAAATTTTCATAGTAATGAAGCATATTTCATAAAAAAGCATTGCTTACAAAGAAGCTCATTTTTCTGTAAAGAGAGTTAAAAGTCTCTTTCTACCCATCCTATTTTAATCTCTGTTTCCTGTTTGTTTTCATCATTCATAGACTGGGAAGGAAGCTACTGTGTCTTATGGATTTTCCACTACTGTTTCTATTTCTGCTCTGAGAAATTAGCCTGTAAGGGAGTGCAACAAAAGGCCTTTCTTTGCAGTGTTTTTGGTGGGCTGCAAAGAAGTTAGAACCAATAGCAAAAATGCAGGTCAGGATAGTCAGTTTTCTCATGAAGCTCATGACAAATAGGAAATGGAATAGACGTTAAACACACACACACACACGCACACACACACACAAAGATGGAAGTCTTGTCACCATGCTACAATTACAATAAGTCCTGGATAGACACGTGGCAAAGATGCCTGTGAAGGAGCATTTCTGCTGAAGCTGGTTCTTGATTTGGGCAAGACAACTAAGCTAATTTAGCTTTAAATCTTAAGATATATGTTCAATATTAAAAGTCTTTTCTGGAAATTCTTTTGGCTTATTAAAAGGAAATATTTTCAAGTAATGTACTTAATCATTTTACCTGCTGGTTTACCTTTACCCTGTCAGGCAGCTTGGATTAAGAAATTCAACTGGTTCTGCTTTAATGGCTTTTTTCCTGCCCTTGCAGAACAGTGCTCTTTTGTTTGGGCTCTTAGCACTTCAGGTGAAAGATTTTAAATTCCTGCAAACCTGTCTTTCCACTTACTTGAGTGGTTTGTGAAAATATTACTTTTCACAGCAAGACTTTATAATTACGGTGTATTTGCTTTCTCCGTTCTCCTCCCACTTTGTCAAAATACTAATTTTTTCTGTAGGGGGATACTTTCAGTGATAGATGCACTGCGTATTTTGTGTGGTAACACAGGACTTCGATCACTTTGCATGAGGAGCAGCTACAACCGCCCAGGGCCGAAATCTGTATGTAGCAGGCCTGCTGCATTTTTTCCGGTTTTGGGCCTAGTCAGGTCCTGTGGACTAGCAGAAAATCTGGATGCCATCTGGATGGGATTGCACTGCTCAGGCGAGGGCTGGGAATCCTGCACCACTCCTCCAGGGAGTGTTTTCTTGGTATTTTTTTTTTTAGTTTTTAATTGCACTGTGGGAGAACCCCAAGATGTTCTCAGGATTGTGAAAATGCACAGTCTGCCTTTCCCAAATCTTTTGAGGTTGCTTTTTTTTTTTTTTTTTCCCATTCAGAGGAAGGCAATGAAACTCTGAATAAAGGACTTAGTAAAAACATTAATGTGACTCAAATAAACCCTGGAACTAACCTCACATGAAGTGTTTTTACTTACTTAAACTGAGCAAAGAATTAATAAAATAAATTGATTTGAGTGAGGTTTTCTAATCATTTGAAGATATTTCTTAATTTCTAGTATGATAATGAATAACTGCAGAGAATCTTTCTGAATGCATTTTTATTTTCTCCTCCTGAAATACACACAAATACATGGAGAGTGTGTGTAGAAAAGAGGCAGTTTCCAAATACATAATTATTGAAAAAGACATTCAAATAACATTCACTGCTTGTATGCATGTATTGGATTCAGGTTTGCAGTAGATCCTGTTGTATATTTGTATCAACCTCTTCTGTGTCACAGGCAGGAATATTCTAAGCACTTATTCTGTCTTTAACACAGTGCATCTGAAGACTTCACTTCCTTGAGAAAATAATGTTAAAATATGTCCCTATTCTATGGGCAAAAATAAAAATCAGTATTTGCCACTAACATGCGTAGATTTTGTTATCTCCACTTTCATACCCACTTTCAGCAGAAGATTGAGTGACAAAGCATGTATGACAACAGCTCACCTCTCCTTTCTCAGCCCCTCCTGATAGTACCATTAGTTAGTGCATTAGTTAGGTGTTTGCGAAAACAAGGTGGATACCAAGCACCTCAAGATTATCTGTAAGGGAAATTAAGTGTGGTCATCAGTGGCTAAGCTGTAGGACTTCATCATATTGTTTTGTTACCATAAGGGCCTTATGCTCAACGGATTTACAGTGGATTTTTAACTAATGACTCCCTCATTATCTTATGAATAACAAAAAGCAAATTACCCTTCTATTGCTGAGGACAAAGCCAAGGAATTCCTGACTTGCCCCTAATGAATATGTCTCTCTCTCTCTCTACTTTTTTTTTTTTTTTTTTTTTTTTTTTACTTGTGTAGGTGATCACAGCTAGGAGCAGTAGCCCTCTAGTAATGACAGCTTCTTTCCTCTTACTCAAATTGGGGGTAGGGGTTGCAGGACTGAATTTCTCAGTCTGAAAATTGAGCAAAAATAGTTTTGGAAATGACACAAGAAATGTTTAACCTGGCCTTGTAATACTATGTTACTATTTATGATGCTGGAAGTTTAAATATTTTGTATTTTTTGTAATATTCAAATCATAGTATTTATGTCTGTTGAAATTTATTTCTCAATTTTAATGAAATTAGAGACCTGGAAGGGAACTGTTCAAGTTTCCATTTCCAGTGTGCTTACATAGCACATTTGTTCTGGTATGATAATCTTGTCATACTGGTGTGTGAACTGTCGAACTAATGGGTGAAGATTTTCCTGTAATCTGAAGGATTTTTTTTTTTTAAATATATATATTTCAAGAATTTCCTCCATCTTTTCAAATATCTGAGATATATCTAGTGGGACAGCACTGTAGGCTTACTTTAGACCAGAAAAGCTTTGTACATTGCACCATTAATAACTCTAAATGTATTCTACTGAGCAAGAGAGCATTAATATGTGATCTGCTCAGGCAGAAGACTCTTCCATACATAGAATAGCAATTGTCAAAATGAAAGCCAGTGGCTTTTGCTTCCTATTTCTTAACGCTCGCCAGAAGCTTTTGTGACCCAGACTGTAATTATACCCAAAGGAGAGATGTCCCAATTTGTCACTGAAGTAGCTGCAGTGATGTGGGCTGAAGTCACAAGGGAAGGACAAGCACATTGTAGCATTAAAGTTCCTTTGTAAGTTTGAAGCAATGACTTATCCAGTGATCCACCAGTATTTTACACTCAGATTGTTTTGCAATGATCTAGCTTACGTCAGCTGTCTTTCCTACCAAGACCTGAGGTGGAGGAGTTGTCTATGTGCCAATATCTCATTTTCTTAGTGGACTCTTGCCTAAAATTGCATTTTGGAGTGAGTAGATTTTTTTTTCTTCTTGTTTTGCTGCAGGCTGAGGAGGGGTACTAACATTTTCTGGATAATGTAGGTGATTGTTCCATATTCAAAGCTATTAATTTGGGTTGATGAGGCATTAATAAGGGCAAATATTGCTAGATATTATTTGATGATAAACTAGCAGTATGGTAAAAAGGAATGGATCAGTCATGATTGCTCTGGCTTCTATTTTTAGGACTTGAATTTTAATCGGCTTAAAAAACTTCTGTTGTTGATCTGATTTTTATTGTTTGACTTGCAAGTTTATGCTATTGCTTGTTTAGCTTCCACATCCATGAGTTAATTTCTCTTCCTTTAAATTCTTCAGGTGGTTAAAGATGGTGTGAGTCAGTGTTTTGCAGGTAAAGGTTTAGACAAGTTATGGATAAAGTAATAATAAAGACTGTCTAGATTTTTATCTCAGCACAGCAGAGGCAGATGATTGAAAGATGAAGATGAATCTGGGTGGTCTTGATGTCAGAGACTGCTGTGAGGACGGATGTTCACAGCTGGGGGACAGGGAGAGAAAAAAGATTTTGAAATTCTGAATTCTGAAATTAGTGTATTAGCCCTTAGTTTTGCAGTGCAAGAAACTTATCTTATTTGAAAAGTTCCCCAACTAGCTATTTTAGCATTACTTATCTTAAAAGCAAAAACAGATAACAGTAATGCAGTCAGGAATACCTAGCTTATTGTGGGGGCAGAAAAGCTGTGATGCACAAGTAAAGAGTTGCTGGAAGCTAAGCCTCGTCACCCCTCCCATACATTTTATTTTTATTTTTTTTTATTTTATTTTTTTTTTTTAGTGAATCAAGTCTTTAACAAATGAGGCTTGGAGCATTTCAGTGATATGGAGAAGTTTATGGAAAAGTGACTTACTAGAGCTGTAACTGAAGTGATTTCATAGTTTATTTTTAGACACTCCGGATTTAAGCTCACTAATTGAGGGTGGGGGTGAGAAGGGAAGGTTTGCTTGCAGTTGGGTTAAGCCGAGGTTATCTCTATTTGCCTCAAGCCTGGAAGAGTTGGCAGGAGAATTTACTAAAACTCGTGAACTTGCATGGGCCTGGCCTGTAACACCCCCCGCCCACCCACACCCCCTTGAAAGCTTTCTCAGCCTTCCACTCCAGCCAACTTCACTAACAAGAACACCACAATCCTGTCCAGCCCACGCTGGGAGGGTGTTAAATATTTTTTAGCCTAAAACTTCTGCTCCCTACTCCACTTTAATTTTCTTGTCCACCCCCAGCACGCTCCTGGGTGCTACAAGGGTAGGATGAGTGCCATTTATCTCTTATCTTGTTGGCTATGAGGGTACTTTCACAACGGCTCTGTGTTTCAGCTTTTCACCTACCACAGAGCTAATGTATTAAATTGGGCCAAATCTGGCACTCCTTTTCCCAGACAATGGTTTTATTGAAGTCTTTAGGGGCTGTGCCTGCGACTTAGTGAGATTGCAGGCAGTGGTGTTTAAAAGGGGTTTCCAAAGTCCCTTGAGTTGATTGAAGGAACTTTTTTTTTTTTTTTTTTTTTTTTTTCTTTTCATTTTCTCTGGTGGAAGTAGCTAATCAAGACAGTGCTTTCAAGTCTCAAAGTGTCCCTAACAAAGTTACCTGGGAAGAGGTTTAAAGCACCTCACTTAACATTTTCACATCTTTGTGCATGGGTTCCCAGCCATTTCCACTCCTTATCTTCTGTTTAAAGGCAAACCCTTACAGCAATGTAATTTATTATACCTCCCCCCTTCAAAGTCAGACTGGACAGTATCTGAAGGGGTAGCAACAAGACAAACCAGTATCCTTCTGAAAGAAGAAGTTATGACAACTTGTTATCAGGTACAACTATTTGTGTGCAAGTGATGTGACAAAGAAATAGCCCATCTGATTCTGACTTTACAGCACTAATAAAAGACTTGGGGTTGGGGGGTCGCTTTGAACCTCCCCTCCCCTTGCATACACACCCACATACATTCTCTCACTCTGGTTGATGAAACAGTAGCAGGGTAAAAAATATTCTGTGTGTGTTTGTAGTTTCTGAGCCACTGGAAGCAAAATAGTACCTGGGTGAATTGCCAATGAAAACGGAATTGCTCTGTGATGTGCAGTTGGCACTGATATTCCAGTATGGATTTGCACAGGAAATACACTGCATGGAACGCTGCACTTGCTAGAAAAGCTGTAGCTGGGAGTCAAACTATTGTCTGTAGAGGCTCTCTATGTTTATGGCAAAAATATTATATATACATTTCTTTTAAGGACTTCAAGAAAATGAAAGGTTCTTTCAAAACCCATCAAAATACCAACATGACAGCTCCTAAATAGGGTGAGCAATGTACAGGGAGGTGTGGTGGCTTTATACATGTACATGTACCAATGAGCAGCTTAGCTACACTGTGCTGCTCTTTCAATCCCCCTCCTCAGAAGGATAAGGAGAGAAAATACTGTTGAAACAATAATCATGGGTTGAGATAAGGAGATCATTCACCAATTACTGTGAATGGGCAAAACAGACTTGATGTGGGTAAGATTAATGTAACGTATTGGTTATTTCTAGCAGACTAGAAAAGTGAAGACTAAAAGCAAACAAAAAACACCTTCCCCTACACTTGCCATATAAATCTAATACAGGAGGTGCTGTTGTAACCAAGGCAAATTTAGAGAATTGAAGTACTGGTTTCCCATTAAGAAGTTTAAACGTAATATTAAAATAAGACCTTCTTTAAGAGAAATAAATTTGCAAATGGTGCCTCCACTGATAGTCATTCATTTCTGTCTGAGGCATCATTCATTTTAAGGTAATGGGAACGGTCTTGTTAGTGGTATATTCTTTCATACTTTTTCACTGGTGCTAGACAGAAGTGTCCAGGTGTCTTTAAGAGCCTCATACTCGGGTTGAAGCTGCAGATCTGACCCTCCTTATCTGTTCAAATCTGTGGTCTGCAGACAGGGATTTACCCTCTATGGATAGAGGGAAACTTTTTTTTTTTTTTTAAATTAAAGGCAATCTGAAATTCTGTTTTACTAGTAATTGAAGAGAAGCTGGAGAGCAAATTACTTCAAGATGGACTACAATGAGTTCACAAACTCATCTTGCATTTAGCAAAGAGATTCTGTGTTTGGAGGGGGTGGAGGCTGAAGCTGAGGATTGAGCTCAGTGCAGAGGCCACAACACCTCAGCTGTGTCAGACTGGTATAATGGCTTCTGTAATTTACTGGTGCCTTGTATGTATGCGTCTTTTCCGCTGAGCTTAAAAAAAGATTTGCCTCTAACTACTCAATCTCCAAGAAGAAATCACTTGAGCACTCATTGTTATTTTTTTCCTGTGGAAACCTGGGCGAGCCTCTTCATTTTGTTTGCTGACTCCACCAGTCCTCTTGGCATCACCAAGTCTCTGTCTGCTCAGTGATTTGCAAGGACAGGCACTACCGGGAACAACTTGTGCAGTGCCTGTACAACTACAAGAGCATTCTTGGTCACTTACATGTGTGTTTAGCTTAAGTTCATCGAGGTCTACTGAACAAAGCTACCAGAACTATACTATAAAAATGTACTTAATTTTACATAGGAACACCTTTTAATTGCTGAGTCACATCTGGACATAAAGATTTTTTAAACAAACAGCCAACAGAACACTACCTGGTCTTTCTGTGGTGTGTGCATGTGAAGGACCTGTGAAGTGCTTAATTGCACAATCAGGAAAAATAAACCTCTTGTGTTAGGATGGGCTAGATTTTATTTGAGACAATCATATCTACGTCTTTTGGTGTTTAATCTTTGCCAAGATTTTTGTTTGTGGTTTTCTTGTCTTCTTGCATCATGCCATTTAATCTTCACAGCTTTTTTATTTTTTATTTTCTATTTTTTATTTTATATATGTAGATATACTCAACTTATTGTTTCAGATGTGTAACATTTTTCCTTTTTTTTTTTTTTTTTTTTTTTTTCCTAAACAAAACCTCTGTTTTGATTTGCCTTTTGTATGTTGTTAATGATGGCAACTGAACAGAATGTATTGTACTAGTGGTTGAGTTTCTGTTGCTCAGCTCTTTTTCTATGACATTGATTTTTACAGTGTAATTTCTATAACAATTAACATTCCTCCAGGCTGAGAATAGCTCTAATGGAAGCATGTCTGTGAACTGAGGGAGCAGAAGAAGTGTTCTGGGAGTAGAAAGCTTAAACCATGAGGTTAAACAGGTCAAATGAGAAGAAACAGTCAGTTGAAAGGAGTGAATAGTATAGAGGATTAGAAGAAGGGAGGAAGCTTAGTGGCTGGGTTTTGCAGTGAGATTGTTACTTTTGTGTAGGTAAATTCTCTTTGTTTTGACATCAACATTCAGAAATATAAAATCTCTCTCTCTCTCTCTCTTTTTTTTTTTTTTCTTTCTCACATACCTCTGACTTAGTGAGATTCTGCTGCTCTCTATAGATGCTTTTTCAGACTTCTGTTCATGGAAAAAGAAAATACTTTCATTTGGCAAACACAGATAATGGTTTGTAATCTGCCTGCTGGTTTCTCATAGGTGCATATGAACCCAGTTTCAATAATAAGATACCACAAATTTTAGCAGCTTGTTTTTCCTTTGCCAGGTACAAGCAGAGTACAATACCAGATAGAGGAAATGTCATGTTGACTGGTGTTTGTCTCCAAAATGTTTTTGACTCTTGGCTTCATTAGTTAATTGCCTTTATCTACTGATGCAGATTTCTTGTCTTTGATGGTGAAACCAAGTTTTCCATCATTCATTATTACAGGTGATGGAGGATCCCGGTGACAGTGGGTCAGTCAAATCCCAATGATTCTGACTAAGAATCATACTGCTGTCTCTGCTTTAAAAAATGACAATAAGCTAAATGTTTCTGGTACACTGTGGCTGAAATGTTTTAGCAGTGGGTTCTGGGAAGGAACAGAATTGAAATGTAAATCATTACACCAATTTCTTCTGTTTTTTTGTAGATGTCTTCCCCCATGTTTAGATGTAACAGGGCAAGCTCAGAGTAAAAATGTGTACTGTATGTCACATAAGAGTAAGAACTGGAGGGTGTAAAGCTGCATGGGATTCCTTGGTTCCCCTCAGAGAGGATCTATGTGGAGTCTGGTGGAAATTTTGTACAGCATGTTCTGGGTTGTTACTTCAGATTGCCTTCAATGAGATGTACCATTCTTTCATAGAATCAGAGAATAGCTGAGGTTGGAAGGGACCTCTGAAGACCATCTAGTTCAATCTCTCTGCCAAGCAGGATCACCTAGAGCACATTGTGCAGGATGGCATCCAGGAGGGTTTTGAATATCTCCAGAGAAGGAGACTCCACAACATCTCTGGGCAACCTGTTCCAGTGCTCTGTCACCCGCACAGTATAGAAGTGCCTCCTCATATTCAGGTGGAACCTCCTGTGCTTCAGTTTGTGCCCTTTGGCTTTTATCCTGTTGCTGGGCAGAACTGAAAAGAGACTGGCTCCATCTTACTGACACCCTCCCCTCCCATTTTTATACATGTTAATGAGGTCCCCCATCAGTCTTCTCTTTTCCAGGCTAAACAGGCCCAGCTCTCTCAGCCTGTCCTCATACGACAGGTGCTCCAAACTCCAGCCCTCTCATCATCTTCGTAGTCCTCCTCTGTACTCACTCCAGTAACTCTATGTCCCTCTGGTACTGGGGAACCCAGAACTGGACACAATACTCCAGGTGTGGCCTCACCAGGGCTGAGTAGAGAGGGAGGATCACCTCCCTTGTCCTACTGGCAATACTCTTCCGAATGCAGCTTGGGTTACCGTTGGCCTTCTTGGCCACAAGGCACATTGCTGACTCGTGGTCAGCCTGCTGTCCACCAGGATTCCCAGGTCCCGCCCTGTGGAGCTGCAGTCCAGCAGGTCAGCCCCCAAACTGTACTGCTGCTTGGGGTTATCCCTCCCTACGTGCAGGACCCTGCACTTTCCCTTGAACTTCAAGATGTTCCTTTCAGCCCAGCCCTCCAGCCTGTTGAGGTCCCTCTGAATGGCAGCAGAGCTGTCTGGGGTATCAGCCACTCCTCCCAGCTTTGTATAGTTAGCAAACTTGTTGAGGGTGCAATCTGTTCCATCGTTCAGGTCATTGATGAATAAGTTGAACAACACTGGACCCAGTATTGACCCCTGGGGGACACCACTAGCTACAGGCCTCCAACTAGACTCCGCATCACTAAGCACAGCCCTCTGAGCTCTGCCATCCAGCCAATTGCCAATCCACCTCACTGTCTGCTCATCTAGGCCACACTTCCTGAGCTTGTCTATGAGGATATTATGGGAAACAGTGTCAAAAGCCTTGCTGAAGTCAAGGTAGACCACAGACACTGCTCTCCCCTCATCTACCCAGCTAGTCATCTCATCATAGAAGGATATCAGGTTGGTTAAATATGATTTCTTCTTGGTGAATCCATGCTGACTGTTGCTGATCACCTTCTTAACCTCCACATGCTTGGAGATGACCTCTAGGATGAGCTGTTTCATCATCTTTCCAGGGATGGAGGTGAGACTAATTGGCCTGTAGTTGCCTGGGTCCTCCTTCTTGCCCTTTCTGAAGACTGGTATGACACTGGATTTCTTACAGTCCTCATGCACCTCCCTTGTTCTCCATGACCTTTCAAAAATGATGGAGAGTGGCCTAGCAATAACGTTGACCAGCTCCCTCAGCACCTGTGGGTGCATTCCCTCAGGGCCCATGGATGTGTAGATTCCAAATTTGCTTAGATGATCTCTGACCTGATCCGCTTTGATCAAGGGAAAGTCCTCCTTTCCACAGACTTCCTCTCTTGTCTCCAGGATCTGAGATTCCTGAGGTAATCATTAGTGAACAGAAACAAGAATCGGTTTCTTTTCTAAAATTCATCTTATTTTTGCTGATTTGTGACCTATATTAATGACCTATATTTGTGACCTATGTTAACTATATTAATGGTTTTCCATTTTGTACAGAAGCGTCTTTCCTTGTTTTATTATTTGTAATGATAATAAGTAATAAGGAAATGGCTTCATAGGCGATAAAGTACATTACAAGTCCTGCTGTGAGTTAACTGTAAGCTAAAATGTGTTCAACTCATCAGCTTTGTGCACAGTTCTCCTGCTGTGTTTCATCCTTCCTTCCTCCAATCTCTGTTTTCTGATTGTCTTTGCAGTCTGGTCTTTGCCAATAAAGCATAAAGTATTGGAAGGAAAATGGGAGTTAATTGTCTTTAATGGATGATTGGGAAGGGGGAAAGGGAAGTAACGTTTTAATATTAAGAACCAACATTGATTCTGAATGCTCTCATGCTTTTAAGCTTGTTTTAATAAAACTATTTCAAAAACAACTCCTTCAGATATATTGGTGATCTTAGCAAAATGCTGTAATGGTTGGCATGCTTTTCTTTGAAATAGGAACCCTGGAGGAGCTAACACAGAGCACATTAAAAACCTTTATTGCCCCATCCTTGTATGTCTCTCCTCCTTTTGCTACCTGAACATTAAATCAATAAGCGAAATAAATAAATAGACAGACAAATAAATCAGAAATAGGTGTTTCCTGTTTTGGTGGTTTGAATGGCTTTTCCTGCTGGAGTATACTTTAAGCTTCACTTTCACTTACCTCTGAGGACCTCTTGTAGATCATTGCATGTCCTGATGCTCTGAAGTGGTGATGGGTCCGAGTGCCATGGTTGGGTGCTCCTCTATTTTGTTTGTGTAAGTTTCCTTTCACTGAGGCTAGTGTCCATTCTGGACTGGCCCCTATACAGTATTTGGATTAGGGAGTGGTGTCTTGAAGCACTCTCAAACAATTGATAGATATCTGGTGGTGTAGTAGTGTTCACAAGGAAAGGTTTATGGAGAAATTTACGACTTGTCGTGCCAGGACCTTTTCATTTCAGAGGTTTCTAAGTTGTCTCAGGGTAAGTTGGTGTTTTCACATGGAGCGAGGTAGAAAGAGTGTCTTGGGTCCCAAAAGTGGGACAGACTGTACCCTAGCACAGAGGAAGGGCAGGGCTGACATGGCTGTTAGCAGTTGTGTAGCTAAGTCATTTCATGCCCACTCAAAAAATCAAGGCACCTTTGGTACTTACCTCTAATCTGTGCCCTAAGAGTTGTGAATGCACTGTTTCCCTACCTGTCCATCCTGTCCATTTGTGTGTGAACCACAAATGGTGATGCCTGCCACTTTGCTGCTGCCCATGCCACCTTTGCTGAAACAAACTGCTTGGCTCATTTTGCATCTGCAGCGCGTAGCATCTCGCAGACTAGGGGTGTATGTCTTTAAATCTCTCCTTGTTTCTGTTCTCACTCGACTATGCTCCAGCCTGTTTTGCAGAGCTCCTTGCTACAGATCCAAGAGTTCAACCAGTCTTTCCAGGGAGTAAGGGTGAGTTCCTCTGCTGCTTGCCAGGGAAGCCAGTGGAAACCAGAGCACTGTGGTCTGTGTTTCTTTGCCAGCTATTTGGATCTGTTATGTTTTTGTGAAACATTTTTGTTCAGCTGATTAGGATTTTTTTTTGGATGAATGAGATTCTTGTCAGAAAATAACAGCCAGAGTTGGGAAAGAAGTTAAACAGAAATATATTATTAAAATAATACCAGAGAAAATTTCCAAGCATGATCTGAATGCAAGTCTTGATTTCTTTTGCTGTGAGTCAGAGGAGTGTGGACTGCCCCTTTCATCTGTATAGTGTTGGATTCTGAGAAACAAATGCTTGGTATTTAATATTTAGTATGCTATTTTAACTATTTCTCTGCTGTGAAGTAAGAAATATCCAACTGGTGGCCATTTTTGCAATAATCAAGTGTCTGGTCCAGTCTCAGAAGTTACAAGACTCTCTGCAGTTAAATGCTGCAGTCTTCTCTCTCTGACAACTTCTACTGTAGTTATGTAACTTAAAGCAGAAGAAAAGGTTCAGGAAGACATAGATTAAGTAGAATTTGATATATTAAATAATGCGGAAGGCACTGTGGTGAAATTAAATGTCACGTTTTTGATGAAAAAAATTAAATTTAGTTTTTAAGTCTACAGTGCACGAATTTGGAGCCTGAGTAGCCTGGAATGTTACTGAATATTTTATATCAAACATACACAAACAATCTAACAAATAAATATTAGATGAAAAGTTTGAGTAATGCAGGTCAACTTCCTTAAAAATATCAAAATGTGGAATGTATTCCTACTTGCATTTTGTCAACTTCTGCTCTATATGACAATAGGTCGATTATAGTGAAAACTTATATCCAAAAATGGTTTGCTCTTCTGAAGCTGATGATGTTTTCCTAAGATTGCAATGTTTGAATGACTCATACCTTGTAATTTAAGAGTGGTAGCTGAAGTCAAATTTCTTCTTCTCTACCTCACATGATTACAATTAAGTTCATCATTTAAGCTGAATTCTGAGTGACTGCTAATTCTGTCTTTTTGGAGGGCTGTATACAAAAATATAGCTTGCAGTTTTTTTCTTATCTTAAATATACGGATTCATTTATTGCCAGAATTAATTCCATTTATAAGAAAGGTAAGTAGCTAAAAGGAAGCACTGAAAGCTATTTCCTTTTTGGAATCTGTCTACCTGAAAACATCAACGTCTGCAAACCTGAAAGCTAATGTGCCACTGTTTTTTTCCTATGGTCATTACTTTTCTTGTTGCACACAATTAATATTTTTAAGAATGAAAACTGTAGATGTATAATAGATTATTTTCATATATATTTTTTTAATTTTCTTTTCTTTGAGTGTTGAGAATTAAATGTAAAAGAGGTTAAATGATGGATGTTATAAATAAAGCATCTCTGGGCATTTTGGAGTAAGATGTTCTGTACTCTGAGTTAAGATTCAGCTGCAACTTGTATACAATAAAGGAGAATTGAAGCAGTGTCAGTCTTGAAGCCACTTTTAATTTTGGCGATCTGTGGAGGGATTTAAGAGTGTGGGTATTCTTAGATGTGTTATGTTATTACTTTATTTTTGTCATTTCCTTTTTCTTGTGCTTTTTTTTATATATATTTATTATTAATAGTCATTACACAGATTGTACCTAGAATGTCTTATATAAAAACAAACAAACAACACACAAGTTTTGCTGGCAAATTGTGTATGCTCTGCAGTCCTCCTCCTTCCCCAGACATAGAGATGCTAGTTTTAATTTAAAAGGAGTAAACTTCCAAGTTCTACTCCCAGATTGTGTTCTGAAGGACCTATTAGTGACCTCTGCTTGGTAAACTTTCATGTGAAGATATGCTTATTTTTTATTTTTTATTTTTTCCCAATTTCTTTCTATAATTTAAATGAAATTTCATATGGAAGGCTTGCTTTTACAGTTAATGACTAGCTTTACGATTAATTCTGCGAAAATGTTTGTGTGTGTTTTCATGTATATTGTGGCTGTATTAAAAAAAATAAAAATTTCCATATTAAGAAGAAAATGTGCAGAAAGAAAAATAGGTCACCTTTTCCATTTTGACTTGATTCCAGTGCAAAGCTAATTAATGCAAAGTTTTCATGTCTTAGAGGTCGGATCTGCAATTCAGGGCTGTGACCAGCAATTAAGTGGCGGATAACCCAAGTTATGCGCTTACTTATATCTGCATAATAGGCCAACTTAAAAATAATGAACTGTTAAGAAATCATTTCTTCAACCTACTAGGCATGCATACTTCTGTTTCAACATTAAACAATACTGTGGGGAAGTCCAGGAAGGACAAAGCTCTTTCTGAATCAGTGGAATTGAATAAATCCTGAGCTCTGTGCATGGGGGGGATCTGCAGGGTCACAGGGATCTGCAAGCACAGCTTCTGGGTACCTGTCTCACCTCCTCTGTCATCTGCATTCTGCGTGTTTTGGGTGAGGTTTGGGGACAGCGTGCATGTAGGAATGCATTTCTGAAAGATATGATGTATTGGAATATTTTTTCCCTTTTGAAAGAAAGAAACATTTTTTGGGGGACAGGAGGGTTGCAGGGTAGGGAGGAGTGGGTGGGTAAGGTTTTGGGATGCTGTGCTAAAAAGTTCCTGCAGCTGTACTGTAGTTGCGGGTGGCTGCATGAAGATGTTTGCAACCTACAGTGGCAGCTCTGAGTGAAAAGTTAGAGCTTTCATCAACTTCATGCAAGAAATGAGTGCAGTGGCAAGAAAGTGCTGTGTTCTCATTTCACTGGCTATGGCAGGGGCAGCCCCGCTAGATATGGACCCCTATGTTAGATATTTCTCTCAGCCTTAACCCTATCTCAAACCTAAACTTCACGCAGAGCCTGTGAGACGAGGTCCTTCTGCAACGGCCCAGGCGAGGCGGTTCTTGCACCCCTGGGCACATTGCGGGGGGCAGCCCCTGTCTGGCCCCACTCTTCAAAGGCCCTTAGGCTTTCTCTTTCCCCTGGAACCCTAATCTGAGGTTGAGCTCTGAGCTAAGAACATAATTAATAGGACATCTCCTTCTCTTTGCTACTGTGAGAGATGACACAACAGGGTAATCTTGGTGCTACTTTTTCTCTCTGGCAGGGGATACAAACTGCTGCTGTTCTTCCTTCTCTTCTGTTCCAGTGGGGGGATGGCAGGGATCACAGCATAAAATAGGGCATTAGGATGACTGTCACCATGCATATGGGCTGTGGATTGATGTGACCTGGATTTGTATGGTTTGCCTCCCCCATATTGTGTTTCTTGATGGTGAGGGGAGATTTAGATCATATTCTCTCCTGAGAAGATGTCCACAGCTCATATTACATATGGTCTTGTCCCCAGATCTCTCTCCCATTCTCTTCTAACCCTAATTCTAACCATAACACTACATCCTCTCCCCTCCCCCTCCAAAAAAAAAAAAGGAACCAAACAAACATGCAAACAAAAAGCCCCACAAAACACAAATTTTAGCTGTATTGTATAGGATTTTGAATGGATGTAAGCAAATATGAATTGCTTCTTTGAAGGTCTTGAAGTATTCTGTTTGTTGTCTGTCATTATCACTGTCATCCTTCATTATATGAGCATCCGTCGGAAATGCATCAAGTAAAGTAAGAAGCAGTTGGTTCCTGGAACTGGTCCTTCTTTTTCCTTTTTTCCCCTTTCCTCTTCCCCTTCTCCTTCCCCTTCCCCTTCCCTTTCCCTCCTTTCCCCCCTTCCCCTTCCCCTTCCCTTCCCTTTTCCTTTCCCCTTCCCCTTTTTTCCCTCTCTCCTTTTTCCCCTTTTTCCCCTTTTCCCATTTTTCCCCCCTTTTCCCTTTTTCTCCCCTTTTTCCCTTTCCCTTTCCCTTTCCCTTTTCCTTCTTTTCCAAACATTTGGAAACAATGTGGCTCAATTTGCCACTTTTTTGATAGTATCCTTGGAAACAACAGAGCTAAACTCTAGGTCACATCAGTGTGATCTTGACAAAGTGATATCATTTTACCTGCTAAATGACAGTCAAAAATTGGTAGTGGTAAGGATTGCTGTGAAAGTTGTCTTTTATGAGACCTTTTGGTTGTGTGAATGGGCATGACACTTTTTGGAGGAGGGAAGAACATCAAGACTGTTTTCCAGAAATACATTGTCATTTCATGAAAGCCTCATATCCACTTGATTTTTAACTTCCCTTATGTCACAGTGGTGATGGAGTTTAGATGGTGCTCCGCATACCCCCCTTACCCTTTTGTATTTGTGTGTGGGTGTGTGAGCATGCACATGGGAGTCTCTTCGAGATTGCTGTTTTACAAGGCAATTGACATTAAAAGTAGGGGAGAAGGGGAATTTCACTATCCTGTCTGGCCAACTGTGTGATCTGTAGCCAGGACCATTTTGGCAGGACTGGCTCACACCCCTGTGTTTGTGTACACACACATTGTCCTTGCTGAATGTTTTGTGGGAAGATCCTGTGGAAGAAGATACGTCTGTGTCTGTGTGGGTTGGGTGGCCTGATTTATTCTGCTATGTTTTAATTGATTGATTTATCTCCTCTTCTATTCTCTCATGTTCTCCCAAATCATAGAAATATCCTGTTTTGTTTGTTTGTTTGTTTTTCTCCTTTTTTTCCTTTTTTTTTTTTTCCCCTTATAAATATTTGACAAATGTGTTTCTGATGATTTTGGAAGGCTTTTGAAGAGACAGGTTGGGCTTTTCTGACTATTCTTTATTTTTATTTTTTCTTCTTTTAGATAAAAGTATTAAAAGATAGTTACAGTTGGTTGCCTGGATAGCAGAGCTTATGCAGAGGAGGGGATTTACTCTTCAGTATCTCAGCCATGTATCTTAGTTTAATTATTCAGTTAGTCAGCTGCTTCATGAAATATAAGCACATGGTCGCATAAAAATGAAGTGAAATAGTCTATCTAGCCATCTTGAATCTTAAATAAAGTTGGTATTGTTTTGAATGTGTTAAAAATAACAGAATTTTCTTCTCCTTTTTGCAGAGATTAATTTAAACCTTAAATCAGATCATTCAGAATTAGATACCTGAAACCAGGCAGACTTTCAGACCCAAGTTAAGTGAATGAAAGATGTATTGCAATTATCTGATGTATTTTCATAAACTCCTCTGTTCTCCCTGTCTTGTGAAAGTATATAAGGAAATGTAATATGGTTGATTTGTATGTGCAGGTTTGCTTGCCCAAAAAAAAAAAAAAAAAAGAGTCAAATACTGTGGCTTGTAGTTTGTTGTCATACTTTAGGGCCAATTCAAAAAATCCAGGTTCCCTTTGGTTTCAGTGAGTTGAAGCTTGAGTATGTATGTCAAGGTTTGCCCTCTAAACAACCCAACTCTATTCTGGTGCCCATCCATTTTTATTTTTAACTCCAGAACAATAAAGCATACGTTTCAAGTGATTTTTCTAGCACTAGCTGAGACTTCTGGCTTTTCTTGTTCACACCAGCTGCTGACAGATTTTAAGGTGTGTGTTTCTGCATGTTTGAAGAAGCTATCGTAGATATTGGTGACAGCTGGGCTTTGAAATGTTCTTGACAACCACCACAAAGTGCATGGGGAAGGAGTTGTCATGAACATTTATAGACCATGCTTCATTCACATGTTAGTCTTCTAATAATGACCCTACCTATTTGAACTTGAGGAGCTAGAGGACTTCCTCTTAGTTCACAGAAACAGATTCAGGCATTAAAGCCAAGGATCCAAGTAACATTTTTATGATGGCAAGTTTGATTAATCAAATTTAGGTTTCATTTTTTTTTCTGTGGCTGCCAGAGGTGTCCAAACTCTTGTGTGGGTATCTTTCCGTTTTTTGCACTTTAGTTGCTTGAGCTGGAAAAGATGCTGCTTTACTTTTTGAAGGTTGGGATTTCAGATTATAAAATTCAGTAATCTTTTCTCCATTAATAGTGTAATGTGCAGCATGTTCCTCAGCAGATAATTAAATGCAGCATTTTATGTTTAGTCACATAATCAGATAAATGTATAATAGGAAGAGACTTGTGTTCACAGATGCTGTATCTGCTTCAGGTGTAAACTGAACCAACAGAAGTCTCTGTAGGCAAAGCAGTGCAAGCCCTGCGCAGTTACTCTGGACACGTCTCCAGCATGTCAGGAGTTTATATACATCATGATTATATAAAAACTGATTGCAAGTTCCTAAACCAGTTATTTGCATAAACCACAAACTGCTAGGTTGTCAGGCCAGTGACCTCAGCTGTAACCCTTGAAGCAGTGTGTGTGTATGCAGGCGCATGTGTAGCATGGGATCCCCCCTCCCACATTTTTTTTTTTTTTTTTAAAAAAAAGGAAGACTTGTGATTTCCTTTCTTTTCACTCTCGAACACCTAATTTGGACAAGGATCATGCTATCTAGATGCAAAGACTTGAACTTCTTCCAACTTTGTTCAACCACAATGTGTTTTATTCATCCCAGTAAAAAAAGCAAAGGTGCACTTAACAATCTAATAAAGAACAAAACTTCACTGTTGACAAAATGTCCTTTCTCTTTTATCCTCCTCAGCATTTTCAGCGTTTTTGTTTTGTTTTGCTTTGTTTTTAAGTGACCTTTTATTTGGCTTTCTCAGTTTTAGAAGAGTCTGTAATGCTATTTGTGGGGTTGAATCTGTGGATGCCTCTGATCTGCCAGGGCCCAGTGTCTCTAGTTCATGCTGTATGGCTCCAAGTGCTACAGATGTGTTCTTTAAAACTTTGTGATTTCAGACTGGAATGCCTGCTGAAGTTGGCTTTCTCCTAAGTTAGAGAAGTGGATGCCACACACACATGTGTACATGGAAATGTGTACAGCATGAATGAGAAAATGGGTATTTGTAGTAGTGTTACATACAAATAATGTATAACATTAGGAATAAGAAATACATAGTATGAGGACTTATTTTCATGAGAATGTACTTGCATGAGCAAAGTGCAAATACAGAGTTTTCTGTACTTAATCTTAGTGATGGATATTTTATTACCGCTTACTTAGTAAGGCTAAAGTCTTAGCCATACCATTTGGCTGCTAAACCTGCCACAGCAGATTGTGATTTTAAGATGGGCAGGTGTTACTATGTGTGCCCTGTGTGGTGGCAAAGGGTGTATACAAGGGGCTCTGCAAGCATTGCGGAACCATCACTGAGCTGATTCAGTAAATTAAATAAAAGCTACTGAAAGCCGTAGACTACAGAGACTACAAGGAACAAGAAAACCCACTTCTGGGGGTGAATCTGTGTTCTGTTGATACAATTTGGTTTCTTTTTGTAGCATGAAAGTTCAGTAAGCTTTATGTATCCAGGCTCTGTTTTAAGAGCACATTCCAGGTTGTGTTTCTGCTCAAGAAAGTTTTTACTTTTTTTTTTTTTTTTTTACTTTTTTTTTATTTTTTTCTCCTTTCTTTTGTAAGGAAGCATCCTGACAGAAAGTTTGGACTTGCTCCAGTAATTGAGGAGACCGTAGGATTTGTTGTAACTGAACATGAAAAAACTTGAAATACTGGCTGTGCTGTTTTATAAAAGCATTTTTTTTTTGTCATTTTATAGTCATTTGACTTTGTATTAGAGCATTGTCTTTGACTTGAATGCCTGCAAGAAATAATATAGTATGAACTAATTATTTTGAAGTACATATTATAATAGTTTTAATCTTATTTATTTATTTATTTATTTATTTCCCAAGGCATTACTTGAAGTTACTAAGTGCTCCTGTCCTGTTTACATTTTCTTTATTTCAGGCTTGAGCCACAGAACAGGGTGAGGATTTACAGTTCTGGAGGAGAAGTATGAATGGGATTGAAGGATTTACATGGAGGACTCTGAACTCCTTCCCTTCCTGAGTCAGGAAGGATAGGTGAGTGAACTATGGGATAATTTGTAATTAACTTGGTTCTTACTTAAGAAGGTCTTTAGTCAAAACAGGAAGATACAATTCAGATGAATGTATATAAGAACAGAACAGACTTCAGATACTGCAGACACACCCCTTAATTATAAACAACAGTTTTCAGAGTTTTATGTTCCTGTTTAGTAATAAGAGGGTTTCCAGAAAGGATGGTGTGAGGTTGCTTCAAATCACTCCTCCCCCAGCCTTCCAAAACTCTCTCTGATACAGAACTTTTTTTTTTCTTCCTTTTTTTTTTTTTGATTTGGTAACTTTTCACCCAAAGTCAATGATGCCTGAGCTGCTAAAACGATTTTAGCCATTCCCGAAGCAGTTCTGAGTTAAGACTGCAACTGGAGAAGAGCGTGAGCTGGAGCTGTGTTAGACCCCTGCATGTCACTTGTTATAACAAATAACGTGAGACAGATGGGGCAGTATTGGCCCAAGATCCATCCATACTGCATCTGGACTGCTTGGGAAGTCTCTCAGAGTGGACAAGATGTGGGAGTTGCTTCCAGTGGCTGCAGCCCTGGCTTGGATTTCTCCTGCATCCCTCCCCTGCTCCTTCCCTGCCCGGAAAGGGGAAGGGAGAAACTAGGAGCCAAACCCAGTAAGGTGGGGTAGATGGGAGATCACTTCAGGCTCACTCTGACTGTAGTTGCATCATTAGGAAAGGCCACGTAATCTTTTTGTGGAAATTATATCTTTACTTTGGGAGTACTTAACATATAACACCTTCAGGTCCTGACCAGCAAATAAGATCTATGCTCCTTAATACAATCTTTTCAAAGGAAGTAGATCCAATTCTTGTTGTAAAAGCATAAGAAAATGGTGAAACCTTAGCTTTTTGCAGGGAGTTCTCACTTGTGTGTCCGTATGGGTGGGTCAGGAGTATGTATGTGATCCTTTGTAGCTACCAGTGCTGTAGGATTGCTGAGAATTGAAGAACAGCAAGTGCCAATTGTGACTGTGACTGTGCACTGGCGGCAATATCGCACCAACCGAGACTCCATAAGAGGGTGCACTTCTGATTGCAGTTATCACTGCACATACAGCTCTTGCACCAAGTTGTGACAAAACAATAAATAGTTAAGAACTAGAGAAAATGAGTTTTAATGCAGGCAGAGTAGCAGAATTATTTTCGTATTAATTTAAACTGTCTAACAGCTTAGGTTCATTTTGCTTGTTTAAGCAGGGCTGAAAATAGGCTGAAAATCCCCATCTATTTCTAGTCCACTTCAGAGGGCCAGCACTGAGATATTGCCATGCCACCAACTGCCCTGCAGCCCAGAGCAAAAGGTGTAGGAAGAACGGCTCTAACAATGACACCACGGCCTAGAAGGTGTGAGGGAGGAAGTCTTAGGTTTTGCCTGAAGCAAAATCTGCAACAGGTGAAAGTGTATGCTGCAGAGGAAGGGGAAGTGTATGGTGAGGCAACACAGGTTGCAACAAGGTGCGGGAGTGTCTTAGCACACAGAGTGGGAGAAGGGTAGGCAGCAGAGCAACGTGGGTGTCAGCGGTGTGTGTCAAAGTGTCTGGAGCTCAGTGGGTGGAGGAAGGAAACAAACGGGAGTAGAAACTTGTGAGAGTTCACAGAGAGCAGGATGAAAGGATGCAGTGCGGTGAAGAGGATGGGAATATTTCTGTTGAACCATGTTTGCCAGACACATTTTTCCCCTCCACAGATATTTCTTGGTGGGCTTTATTTGAGAGTAAGTTTGAAGGAGTCTCCCCTGCAGCTGGTGAGAGAGGAAAGGTGAAAACAAAGTTGGAAGCCAGAAATAAAACATTTCTGAATTGGAGGAAAGAACAAAGGGGTGAGAAATGTGCAGGCAATAATGAGAACATTTTTTTTTGAAGGGGAAAATTGGAAGGTAATGGGACAGCAGGGATCTACATCAGGAAAGACACACAGTGGTAAGATTGAATTTCTAGGTTTCTCATTTTTATTTGCCATTATAATGTGAATGGCAATTGCTATTGGAGGGAAGAAACTTCAACTTGTCTCAGCAAGGAAATGAAAAAGCTCCCTCGATTTGTTTGCATACACAAAGAATGCTTTAATGCAAGTGTGGGAAAGCAGCAAAAACATTTTGATAGTACTTTCTGTACTTTATATGTTTCAGTGAGAAGGAGTTGGGCTGAAAGGGTTGTGAGGCATTGGAACAGGCTGCCCAGGGAGGTGGTGGAGTCACCATCCCTGGAAGTCTTCAAAAGACGTTTAGATGTAGAGCTTAGGGATATGGTTTAGTGGGGACTGTTAGTGTTAGGTTAGAGGTTGGACTCGATGATCTTGAGGTCTCTTCCAACCTAGAAATTCTGTGATTCTGTGATTCTGTGATTCTGTGATTCTGGAGTGCCTAGGGTCAGACAACTAACTCAGTAACCATGAGCCTACAAACCTACACCTGGCTGTCTTGTGTTTTCTAAAAATGTGCTCTGTTTTTCCAATCCTTTTTATGTTGTCTTGCTAAGAAAAAAATAATGTTCTTAAAATTTATTTTGAAGTTAGTCGTAAGCAAGTATAGTTTTATGCTGGCCTGCATATTCACAACTGTGGGTAAGATTAAAATGGTTGGAAATGTTTTACAGATTTGGGCTTTGCATGAGTAGCATTCGTCTTGTCATAGATAGGTGAGCGTTCACCTGGAGAGATGTGGCTTCTGTCTGAAGCCAGAGCAGGTCTGAGGCTGCCCTAATATCTCAAGTTGGCAAAGGCCTTCAAAACAGCGATTAGCCTGGCAAAATAGAAAGCACTCTGTGCTTGTATTCAGTTTTACTTTGTGCATGCTTCTGAAGCGTGTGTGGTATATTAGTTTTATCAGGGGGAAACTGGAGTCAAATATGTGTCAGAAAAGAATATTTTATCCCAATTTGTCCTCATGCAGTCCCTATGTGGTATTATATGGAACTAGAAAGACTTTTATTTTAGCAGGTGCTAAATATGGTGTCAATGTTTGCTCACAGGCAGGGCATTATGTTTTCCTGCGCATTTCATCTTTTTCCACTTCCAACGTTTTTCTGGGTTGGTCTGAGGGCTTTGGGACCTTGTCCTGTTTTCCCAGACACCCGTCAGTGCTATGAGGTAGTTGCTGATAAGGGGATACAGTTACAGGAGCAGTGGAGGGCAGAGCCTGTTGAGCTGTAGCTATCCTGACCTACCAGGAAGAGTCACATATGTCCTGCCTGTGCTGCCCCATTGTCATCCCCACCATACGGTGGTGCTGGCACTTGTGGGGCTGACACCAAAGCCTCACATATGTGGGGGACATAGGGAGACATACGTGGCTGTATGTCTGGTGCCTTCAACTGCTGTATGCTTGGGAATTTTTCTATTCCCAGACATGTTAGGCAAAGAGCTTGTACTCCATGTAGATAGATTGCCTGGCCTTGTTCTGTGCCTATTTCTAACCCTGTACATTCATTTTATTTTTTTTTTAAACCTCTCAAAATGTAGGTAAAGCTGGTATTCTGTTGTATCCGTAAAGATGCTGACCTAGCATCAAATGTGGTATGATGAAGTGATAAATGTTTCAAGCTTCTGGCCTTTTATCTCTGCTCTTTTTTTTTTTTTTTTTTTTTTTTTTTTTTTTTTTTTTTTTTAATGCTTCTCAAACTTAAGTGATTGAAAAGCTTTCCAGATCTGATAACTGAAAAGATTTCAAGTGAAACTTCTGGCTCCTGTCCCAGCATGAGATCATACAAAGTGATATTAGCTGAATTTGTACCAGAGTTTGGAAGGAATATGAAAACATGTTACTGTTAGTCTCTCTCATCTATTTTTCAGCTCTGCTGTGCAAACGCCTTCTCATGGGTTAACTTCTCTATAAGATTTTAAAAGCTTTCAAATTCATATGTATATGTGTGTGTGTTTTATACGTTTTTTCCACTCCAGTAATTTATTTATTTATTTATTTATTATTAGAAGTTTTAAAATGTAGTGTAGCTGAGAAAATTCACTTTTAGAGGAAGGTTGCCCTGTTTCTTTTCCAAAATTAAGAGAAGTTAAAGTAAAAAAAATGCCACAGGTAACTCTTCTTCTGTGTCTGCTTGCTACAATAGGCATTGTTGGAAGCAACAGTCTGGTACATGTGTACGTGCCTAATAAGGGTAAAAGTGTGTCAACTTTATGTGTTTTGTGGGTTTCCTGTATAAAATTAAAATAAGACAAACAATGCCTTCAGTTAGGCCTTTAGGTTACTGAATAAGACTGAACTTCAAGGTTGCAAAGCCAAGCAATAGGAGGCTAGAAAATTGTACAATTAAAACTACTCGTTCACTCTCTTGGTTAATATTAATTTTGATTGCCTTTAATTAGAAGATTGTGTACTATTTTTTCCCCAGAAGGTCTCTGGGTCATTCAGCACACAGCATGGCTAATGCTTAATGAGTGGGTTGGTTGTTGATGTTTTGTTTCTCACCATTTATTGTATGGCCTTATTTACTGTGTGCTTGGCAGATGGTGCACTGAACACAGAACTATTCGTTTCCTCATATAGTTTTTTATGGTGTTAACAACATATAGAGTTACTTTACCCCATATTTTTCAGGAAATCTTAATCAGGTGTGCAAAATCATATATATATATATATATATATATATATATATATATATGCATATTTAACCATACTCTGAGCCTCAGCTGTTAGTTTTAAGGGGGAAGATGTCCAACATGGTTGCCTCAGTCTTTAATAGAGGAACGAGCAGGTTGTACTGACTCTGTACCTCACTCTTCTTTCTGTAGCAGAAGATAAGAATGGTTCAAAGCCCATGCTGGGGCATGTTTTGTCTCCAGGACTGGAAGAATTTGGTGGAGGTATTGTAAACAGCTATAGCTTCCCTGCAGCCCCCACAATGTTTGCATCGTTCTGTTGTTTGCACATAGAAACATAGGCTTGTGTCATTGACAATCCTCCACTGTGGTTGAAGGTAACCATGCAATACATTTTGTCCAGCAAGCTTAGAGCATTCCCACAGCAACCCACTCTCCAACATTCAGTGCATATTTAAGACCTAAGGGAAATGAATGAAGCTTCAAAACCTACAATAAGCTACAGGAAAAGAACACCCTTCATCTGGTTTCTGTCTTTAGGACTGCAAGCTCTTCAGGCCGGAGACCGTGCCTTCCCATATGTCGATAAAGCATTTCAAGCATTACGTTAGTATAAACACCAGTGGATGAGGTCATAATATATCAAACAACATAATTAAATCAGTGCTTTATTCACTGTCTGTGTCTCATTATGGCTGTCTCCTAGGTCACACTACAGCCTTGAAGATCATGTAAGAACTCAAATGTTATAACAGCCCTCACAGAAACATTTGCTTTGAAGTTGATGCTACTCAAAACCAATCTGCAGAAAAATGTATTTTTGTAAAATGTGGTCCTATTTTGAAAAAGTTGTGTAAACGGGAAACATTTATTATTGATTTTTATCATAAATTGCCATGCCCGCAGACACTGATCATGTGTTTGTGATGGGTTTTCATGACTGAATAGAGGTCTGGAAGCAGTTGAGTGAATGATGTATTAGAATGGACCTTGCTTTTTCAAGGGGAGCATGAGCTTAAAGCGGGACCTGCCAAGTTACCAGACATTGGGCATTGGGGTGAAACTGGGAGTTTTAGAATTTAATTGATACTTCAACTTTTGTCTGCTACTTGAAAGTGAGCTCACTTTAAACCAAAATAGGAAAATATAATAAGTAGGATCCTCCATATGCTTTCAGAGTCCTGTTACCCACACTTTAAATCTCAAGGTATATAAGCACCTATATATGTTTTACAGTGATAGATCCTTATGTGTTTTTTTATGAGGAAATAGGCTACCAATTTTGTCTGAGCAGCATGGTGCTTTGAAGTCTGAAATAATAAATGTAGATATGCACGTAAGCCTCGTGCCTCACCAAGTTTGATGCCTTAGGCATGTGTTATTGCTTACCTATGCCATAATTACTGTACACATGTAGCTACAGGAATATGCCCATATGGTTTTCCTACTGTAAACTTTCAGGTGACTTGCTAATCTAGGCCAGTGCTCGGAAGCAAGGACTGGTCCCAGTTCTTAATAATTACAAAGCTGGCATATGGACTTCAACATTAAGCCTCTCCCAGATCCACTTGAAATTGGGTTACAGTCATATTTTATCTTGCTTTTTGAATAGCAGCCTGACAGCGTGCAGAGTTACAATGTTGTTTGACATGCTCTCTCCCCATCTTGCTGGCAAGGGAAAAAGAGGCAAAGATATGTAGAGTTTATATTCTCTTTGCTTTGCCATAAACTAAGGAGACTTTTTTCTTCTGGGACTTTCCTGAATTTATTCATATTAACTGATGAATTTACTGGCATAACACATGTTCTTCCTCCCTAATTTTTATCTATTAGTCTCTAGCATCTTTCTTCAGCACCAGTAGTGAAAGCACTGATGGGTGAGTTGATGACATTTGTTACAGGCTGCTATTTGCTAAATCTGGTACTGAAAACAGGAAAGTGAAGAGAGAGCAAAGGCAACTCCTTAGTGTTCTTCAGGAGGAGTGGTCTGTGGAAATTAAACATCAAAGCAGAGTTCTGGGGCTTACCCAAATGGTCGTGTTGGAGGTCTGGGGCAGCCGTCAGCCAGGGCTGCCTCTGGGAGAAGTCTGCTCTCCAAACTGTGAGGAGAGGCTTGGTGGGTCCTGCTGGAGGTTGGAATTGGTGGGTCCTGATAGGTAGCTCCCCTGCTGGGAAGAGCAGCCCTCCTGGAAGGGCAGGAAGGCTGTGGGAGGGCAGAGAAAGCTACTTGCCCCAGGGCTAGAGCAGGAAATCACCTGGCTGCTGCCCAGCTACTGAAACAGCAGCAAAGAGAGAAGTCTGTTACCCTGCCTGCAGATGGGTGCTTCTGTGTGTCTCTGGGTGCTACAAAGGAGTTGCTTTGCTTGTACTGAGATCTGGTCTTGAGAATCGTGCTGTGCCCCGCTTTTTTGAGTTTTCTTTGATAACAGCAGCTGGCCAGTGGTTGATAAAAATATTTTTGAGAGAACAAAAGTATAAAAGACTCTAGTCTAAAATTTCCGTCATCTTCAAAAATGCCTTTAATTTTATTATATTTTGTCAGTGGCTTGAATGTTGACTGGTTAGTCACTTGATAAGCCTCCAAATAAAAAGAATATACACTATTGTTGGTTTTACACCTTTTCTATGTCTCTGTTCACTTTTAATTGTTTCACTGAGATTTTTTTTTTTTTTAATACCCACTCAGAGTAAAACAAATGTGGTAAACTCTAATTTAGAGGTGTTAGCAAGGGCTGGCTCATGCTGATAAAAGGGTCAGCCAGGCTTTGCCGGTTCTTTATTATAATCCACTACCCACTGTGGTTTAGCCTCTTTGAATATTACTCTCCTGTTATACTTGCTATCATCTCTGTGCAGATTATAGCTTAATACTTGCAAATGACCTAAATATAATGAACAGCAAGCCAGAAAAACTCTAAAAGCATACCCTATGAGAAGACGAGGGCAATACTAGCAAACTTGTTTTTCTTAGGACTAGTGTGAACAAGTGTTGGATGTAAAGAAAAAAAAATGCTTTTTTTTTTTTTTTTCCCCCTCATTGCAGTGACACAATTCTCATTTCTGTTTGCAGTCATCTAGTCAAGCTGATTCTCATTTCTGTTTGCAATCATCTAAGCGAGTTTAGGTGTGTTAAGTGGCAGGGCCTATTTGTCCATGCACAGCTCGCTGTGCCACAGATACGAAGCAACACACAGCTTTCAAGTGGGAGCCATCTCAGAGCACAGGCAGAGCAAGCTCAGGTCTGCCTGTACCTGCCTTTGTGCAGAGATCTTGAGAAGAAACCAGAGGCACCCATTTTCTCTTTATTACTGCATTGTACCAGAGGCAACTACTCTAATTAAAATTTGTAGTTAGCATTGGTTTGATATCCCTCCTGTAAATTTCAGTCATGTTAAGACTTCCTCGTGGTGGTGGAGAGGTGTGGAGCAGAGTCATGGAGAAGCCAAACAGCACAAACATGGGTGCTTGCATAACCCACTGTGGCAGCCTTACCTCTGTCTTCCGTAAGGGTTGTTAAGAAATTACCTGCGACTCTTGGTACAAGGAAAATTACTAAACTGCTTAAAAGATAATGTGACTAATACTGTGTAGAGGAGGAGAAAAGGTCTGTCTTTCTGTCTGGTGTTGCAAGAGGTACGAGTCACATCCTGCTCTCTGCCACACTGGGAGGGAAAGGTGCTTGACCAGGCTCACCACAGCCTTGCTGTTTCTGCCCATTCCCCAGTGTGCTGTTTCCCATAGGTTTGAGCCAGTGGAAAAAGCTGAAAATCCATATAACATGGATGGTAAGGTGAAGAAATTAATGTTTTAATGAAGGTGCTAAAGGATGGTATTGTATGGATGGTGTTGTCTTATGCTTAGAAAAACAGAAACCTGGAAGACTACTAGTTTTCTGAATAGGTCTGTTTTTCCTTCTCAGTCGCTTGGTTGTTCATTTGTTTTTGCTATCCTGGTGGCTATTAAAATGCTGTGCCAGGATACTGTCTTCTGTTTGCTTTTAGAAGCTGGAAGACTGAAAAGTTCTTCCCTCCAAGTGTTTGTTTGCTGTCCTGTACTGGGTTGTTTCTATCACTGCAGTTAGTCGAAGGAAGAACACTACGTTCATCTCCTTTCAGGTTTCAGGGACCAGAGGAATTGATTGCATAGGAGATACGGTCTGGTGTGTATCTACCTTTTCCCACATATAAAACTGTTTTTCTCATGGGAAAGCTGGTGTTTAAGACGAGGGTCTGGATGTAGTCTCTCTGTTGGACATGACATTGCAGCCCATATATGGGAAAGAGGAGCAGGGTGGCACTACGTTCAGAGTTTGGCACCCATGTCAAGCTTCCCCTCACACTATATTTGACCTGAAATGAGTAGCTGATATGATATCACCATGGGTGTTGCCAGACTTTTCTTCTTTAAGTATTAATTTTTGGGAAAAAATAATAAATATTTTCTTTTTAAACAGAAAGAGAAAGCCCAAGAGGATCTTGGCTGGCTGTGCATGCCCTATAGGTATGTCTGATTGTTTTTGATGAGTGAGGCATTGTCCTCCTGTTTACCTCTCTCAAAGGAAGTGTCTGTTGACACAGTCTGTGTTTCAATAATCTTTATTATACAATGCTCTGGGAAGCCTTCAGGGCAAGCCAAGCTGGCCCTAAAAGCATCTCCTTAGTCACAAAGTGAGATGGCCGCAGCCAGACGCCCATGGCTCACGTTGCTTTATGCACCGAGATCTCTGCACCAGTAATGCTGGATCTCGTGGCAGCTCCCACTGCCTTCATTTGGAACAGTGCAAGAGGCTGTGGCTCTCCTGACAGCTGCCCTGCCGCTGTGTGGTACCCAGCAGGGTCTGGGATTTTGGTGCATCTTCAGTGTGGGTGCTGTGTGGTGCAGACAGGCACGGGGGGGTTGTGGAGGTGATTGTTCTCCCTTGCCTTTGGCCTGGTTTTCCCCTCCCTCTCCTCCAACCCACATGTTTTCTGCACACCCTCGGACTGAAGGAGTTTACAAGTCAGGGCTGAACTGTTGGAGGCGAGCAAACACCGGATGATTTGCGTGACGTTGTGACAGGATAATGAATTATTTTGTGCTCTTGTAAACCTGAATACACAGAGCTGGCTTTGGTTTGCATCAATGTGATGTTTTCCTTTAATGTTTAACAATAAGTTGTAGGTAAATGCCTTTCTGGGCGTATCATTTCTGAGCAAGTAAAAATCCCACTATCAGCAGAGCATCCTGCTCTTTTGTTCTCCTGGGCCCCAGGAGCGCTCTGAGCCTGACCAGCCATGTTGCCTCCTTGAGGCATCTTTTCCAGATCCGTGTGGCTGCCTGACAGCTCTGAGCGGCTGTGCTTCCACACCTTTCAAAGCAGGAATGATTTTACAATGTCTAGAGAGAGAGAGAGAGGTTAGAAACCAGCCTCCCTCAAGACGTCTGTAGTCCCAACACGATGCTTAGCTTTAGCATCATCTGCTTGCACTGCAAGATAGCTGTATTCTCAGTTAAAAACCCAGGAAGGCTAGAAGTGAAGAAACAAGGTACGAGTGACCCAGTTGTCAAGTGTAAGGTACTTCTTGTAGGGCACGGGGAGCTGCCTAACAGCTAATTATTTTAATTGATGTTTGAATACTTTGCAGGGTCATGCATTAATGATGAAAGCAGCTTATGCCTTCGTTACAGCCAAAGATTTTAAGGGCCAAATTCACTGTGAATATAAAGAGTGGTGCAAATTATATGTTGGAGCCCAATTGTTCCCCTGCAGGCTATAAATAACTCCTATTTTATGTCACTGGGGGTTATTTGTCTCCTGTGGGAGAGACTATAGTCTGTGGTATAGCTGACCAGAAAATGGTTGTTAGTGATAAAGCAGTGTAATTTGCATTGATTTATTATTCATTGGCTATACAGAATGAATGCAGTTTACCCAGCGAGAGGAATTGTCACCAAATTCTTTTGTCACTTAAACAAATGTCCCTGCTGAGTTTAACTGAGATGTGCTATTGTAACAGAGTGGAGTTTATCACACACCTTCCAGCTTGTAAATCTATGAAATCTGAATCAGACTTCAGTAAGAGTTGACTGCAAGCTGAATTTTGCTCTGTCCAAATAAGGATCGATGATAAGTATATGTACACAACGAAAAACTAAATGTACTTCCCTGAACTTGTCCAAATTCCCTGCCATCCAGTTACATGTACATCCTGCTTTAGAAGCTCTAGTGCTTTTTATCTAGCATTGTGTGTCTAAAATAATAGATCTTCCTTGGCTACAGGGAAGATGGGTTTGTGTTTGCTGTGGAAAAAATAGGTTAAAGAAAATCCTTGTAAGGTGTTCTTCTGAAAGGGTTAATTTTAGTTCTTACAGACATTATGAGATGTGTTAGGATTGACATAGGCACGATATTTCCAAGTGTATTTTGGTATTGGTGTTCCTCTGAAAACTGCAGCTCTCGGAAGAAAATGATTTGGTAAAGACTGCTTGTGGGGTTGCTCTCTCCCTCTTGCTCCACATTTTCTTTTAAGTCAGCCTTCTATTTCCAGTGGGTGTAGAAGGAAACCTGGAAATGTGAATCAAATGCTATTTCAAACTCAAAAATTAGAAAGCATAACAAAAAGGAAGAATGTCTCTAATAAGTATTATTTTTAAGTCAGTCTTGGGGGAGGGTTGTTTTATACTCAATTTATTTTTAAGACTGCGTGTCTGTGGCAGTGCTAAAGCTTGACTACTGTTACAGGTGTTGAAATGTCCCTTCTGGAGCTATTGGTGTCACTGATTTCATGCCTGGAGCATGCAGACTTGGTGCTGTATGGTCTTCAGCACTGGTTGCTGAGAGCACAGACCTGTCCGCTTGTTAGTGCAGCTACACTGACAGCTCAGCAGGCCACCTTCCACCCCCGTTCTTCAGATGCAGACTTGCCAGCCTGGGGGGTGCTGGTGCAGGTCTCAGATTGGGGTGTTTTGGTACCCCTGACATGTGAGGGGACTGCCACCAACCATTTGGCCACCTCCATGGGTTCCTGACCCTGCTTCCTCAGCCCTCTCCTTGGGGTCAAGGTGACACCATGTTGCACTGACAGTTCTCCAGCTCTGAGGTAATTTGGGTCACAATAAAACTGGTGGTAACATAAGAGGTAAAGCAACACTGGAGGAAATCCTCAGAGGCTTTCTAATGTTTCATTTTGTTTTGTGCATTGGCTTACCATCAGCCTTCCTCCAGGAGACCTGGCTGTGATCAGCCTTTGAATAAACACTGTGTGTCCTGCTATGGGCCATCATTTTTCACAGACTGGGATGAACTTGTAGGAAGGAGTACTATAAACTACTTCTGGAGAACATAAACATGTTCTGGAGAACAAGTCCTACGAGGAGCGGCTGAGGGAGCTGGGCTTGTTCAGCCTGGAGAAGAGGAGGCTCAGGGGCGACCTTATTGCTCTCTACAGATACCTTAAAGGAGGCTGTAGAGAGGTGGGGGTTGGCCTGTTCTCCCAAGTGCCTGGTGACAGGACGAGGGGAAATGGGCTAAAGTTGTGCCAGGAGAATTTTAGGTTGGATCTTAGGAAGAACTTCTTTACCGAAAGGGTTGTTAGACATTGGAACAGGCTGCCCAGGGAAGTGGTGGAGTCACCATCCCTGGAAGTCTTTAAAAGACGTTTAGATGTAGAGCTTAGGGATATGGTTTAGTGGGGACTGTTAGCTGTGAGGTTGGACTCGATGATCTTGAGGTCTCTTCCAACCTAGAAATTCTGTGATTCTGTGATTCTATAAATCACTCTTTTATAGACTAGTTTATCTGGCAAAATCTGAATAAAATAAGAAATTTGGAACTTAAGTCTTCTCCAAAAGGAGCGTGTATGTCCTATCCATTTAAAGCAGAACTGTTTTGTAGCATTTTCCTTCAGATTTTTTGTTAAAGGTTAGCAAAATTGTTTAGACAGCTCTGGTGGCTGCACATCAATCTGCTGTAACCAGCTGATTAATGCAACTGATTTCTGCAGCGAATTTCTCTAATCACTTCTTATTTACAAACTGGAGTGGTTTTGTTTAAAGCAGCTACGCTGAGTATTCATCCATCTTAAAATTTAATTCCTTGAGTGAAGTAAGTTTAGGAAACACAAATTTAATGAACCTCTGTGACACCCAGTGCCCCATAAAAGAAGAGGTCATATGCAAATTTTCTGGTAGTGTAAATCCCCCTTGCCATCTCTTACAGCCAAAGAAAGAGAATACATTTTTCTTCAAGCAAATAAAAAAATCATAGTGAGTGTAGGCAAATACTCCAAAGTCTACAAGGAAGTGTGCTGGAAGCCAAGAGACTATGGATTTCCATTATCCAAGCTACTGACAGGTAATTTGAAATAATCTACAGATTTTTTTTTTTTTAAATTTATTTCGACATCATAGTTTTATTCTACTGGAAAATACAGGGGGATCCTACTTTAGAAAAGGAGTAAAATTATATAATCCTTTTTCAAGCAGAGTTAGGCACTGTGCTGTTGTCTCTGCTGTGATGCTTTCAGCTTCTTTACAGAGTGCAAGTGCTGAATCCTTCTCTGTTTTTATTCTGTTGGTGAACATCATACTAACTGCTAGTACACAATCTGTTGCCAGCGGTAAGTATAAGAAATATTTAGCAGTGCAGTCCTAGCCACTTTCAACATGCTGTGAAGGATTTTTCTTACTACAGGAAACTCAGTTTGACAAATGTGCCCAGGTATTGGGATGAAGGAGTAAAAGCAAAGTCTATACATTTCATAGTCCAGTCAGTAAGCCCTATTGTATTGTTGCATGGCAGAAAATGAGTCTCCAAGAAGATTTTAAATGGTCAGTTGGTCTGTTATATAGGATGTTGTGTCATACAAAGCAGGTTTAACTGAGAAAAAAAAAATAAAAAAAATCTAAATTGTTACTTGAAGGTTTAATGCAATCATTAAGGGCCACCAATAATCTGTTAGTCATCTACAGCCATCCCCATGCCTACTATTTTATTTTGTAAAACAGGCATATTCTCCCTGCACTTTTGTGACAGACACTTTTTTGGTTTCTTTCTGTTACCATATGTATCTTTGGCAGGATATTCTTCTGTTCTGCAAGTTTCCCTTTGTTCTTTGTACCTCACCACTAGGTAAAGTACACTCATTACACTTAACCACTCATTTTATGAGGTCAGAATAAAACTTTCTATCTTGATGGCTCAGATATGTTTGTACTTGAATCCCTTGTTGGAGCAAAATCTCTGAAATTTCCAGGTAGTGGTCTCACCATTTTTCTACACTTACTGGACAGAACTCCAGTCTGTGACATATCACCTTCAGTTTGGCTTTTCTTTCAGTTTCTCTCACAAAAGTTATCTGATGTTTTCAGATTCTTGTAGACTTCTGAAGAAGCATTTCTTATCTGCGTGTACCACTAAAACTCTTGCTCAGTCCTTCATCACCGTATTCCCCTCTGTCTGCCAAGTTACTTTCTTCAGGCTTTGATATGTGCTCTTTGTCCTGTCAATGGCACTTTAGATTGCTCCTACAAAAGATACTCCAAACATATCACTATTAAATTTACCCTTTTCCTGCTAGAAATCCCTTTATTTTCATTGTCTTATACAAAAATCAACTTTACTTTAAAATGACTGAATAGTCTACCTCTGCTCTACCTGTAGTTCACAGTTTTTGGAGGCTGACTCTGCTCTTCATAAGCCTCTAGCACCCACCTCCTTCTCTTGTTATATTTCTAGGATTCTACGATTTCTAAGCAGCATATCTGTGCTTTGTGTGCTTTTGCTCTTTCTTTGGAAAAACAAACAAACAAACAAAACAAAACAAAACAAAAAAATGAGGATATGAAAATCTCTTCCCAGTTCCACTTTTGCCATGATTTCTGCAGGAAGTTTAGTCCCTAGAGATCAGAATTTATCCTGTCCCTAAAGGAGGCATGTAGGTTCCTCCCATAATAGGTGGGAGGAAAGCTTCAGCTGTGTTTCTACTGGTATCCATTCAAGAAAAGAGACTATTTCTTAAAGGATGGTCTACATCACTCTGTGGATTAGTAGTGGGTTAGTAGTCTTTGATACTGAGTTTGTTACAGCAGCTAAATATGTTAAGAAATGATAGGAAAAGATCTGAAGATGCTCATACAATATTCATGCCCTCTCCTGAGTGTGCAGGAAATAGCAAAGGCAGAAGATACAATAATGAGTAATGGAAAGAGAGTAAGGAAAAAAGAAAGTGATAGAAGTGATAGGGATGTTAATCAGATCAACAGGACGGTTAATAAAAGGTTTGTGCTTAGCCCAACAAGGCAGCTGTGGTCAGTTAGAAAAAAGGAAAGGGTTTGGGCTTAAATACTGGGTTGATAGGATGGAGGAATCCAGAATACCTGTGAAAACTAATATTGTAGAGTACAATACACACATAAAAAAACAATAGTCTTACTGGAAAAGTAGTACTGAATAAATTGCTGTGTTCAGGAAGAACAGAAATAGAAGGTAATAGGCTGTGTGTATGAACAATATGAAAGATCATTAAAAAAAAAAAAAAATGCACAAAAACACTCCAACAGGAAAGGACATCCTGAATAGAAGAATATCTGGTTTGGTTTTAGCAACTAATGATGAGATCATAGAAGAGCTGGTCATGAGAAATAACTTCAGACCAAATGATCAGGAATTGATTTAATTAAAATGAAGGGAAGATTAAAAGGATGTCCTTAATTAAAAGTTGTCTTTGAAAGATAGCAAACTAGAGTCTGTCAAACTGCAAGCAAGGCATGTGGGCTGCACTGGCGAGGCCAGGGACTTGAACAGTGCAAAAATTTGGAGTTTTTGCAAGTACCCAAGTAGTCTGTATATTTTGTCCCAAAGAAGAATAAAAAGTTATCAGGAAAGTGTGAAAATTAGACTTGCCAGTATTCAGGCTAAATGAAAAATTGCAAGTAATGTTTAGACACAAAGGAAAAAGGACACACATCAGCCGTGTAAATAAATTCCAAACAGCAAGAGGGCTACTATATAATGGTGCTGCTTGTTCAGGGATCAAGCAGGTTTTAGATGTGGCCTTAGTGTAAAAAATACCACCCCCACAGCCCTGTCCTACAGACAAACCAGCCACCCCCCAAAAAACAAACCCTCATGATGTCCACCAGGACAAAAATCTGAATGTGGCAGAAGCAAAGCTTGAATGTGTTAGTGTTCCTGAATTGTGCAGAAATAGGTAACCAGCCTTTGTAACTGCTCACTTGAAAACTGAAGGTATGACAGGAAGCATTTTTCACAAATCCTTCAACACCTGTTATCCACCTCTAGACTGTATGATTTATACTTGATAGTGTCACTTAATCTGCAACTATCAGCTATCCGTAGTTCTGTGTTGACACACTGCTTGGTGTTGTGGATTCTTGAAGATGGCTATGTCAATTTGGGAAGGTTCAAAGTATATAAAACTTGGAGAAAAGTTAAAAAGGGGGTGTAAAAAAAACTTTATTTGTGGTGCCATGTTAGGAAATTATTTGCAGGGTTCAGTTAGGGGTTTTCTGACTGAGCGAAGAAGGGAAGATAAATTCAGCAGTTGTACATTTTATGACCTGATATAAGGCAGTGATATTTTTGGGACACTCAAGGGGAGAATGTTGTCAGACTAGTTATGATAAAGCACTGAGTGAGAGATTTAAGCTTTTGAGATTAGAAGAAAGGGATTGAAAGAGAGCAGATGGGAGTATACTCATGAGAGAAGGAAATATCACAAGTGATCTTGAATCTTCTGTTGTGTAAGCACTGAAATCCCAACGTTGGCATCAGTGGTAAGGAGAGGAGGAAGTTTTGGAGGGAAGGTGTTTGGTATGAGAACAAGATAATTTATGTTGGTGACAAAGTGTAAAACTTGAAAATCTGGGAATAAAATGAGACATGTACGAGTGCAAAGGAAATGTCTTAGAAGGGGAAGAGTTGTCTGATGATGTGGTCTCATGAATTGCTTGATCTGATACAAGGCTGCTGGCCAGAGTAGATGGATCTTGCTGAGAAGAAGCATGCTGAGGCAGAGCCTGCCAGGTTCAAAAGTGCCCACTGATACCATGGGCCAACCACAGCAAAGAACAGTCATGGACAGGAAAAAATTGAACCAATTTGAAAGTTCATGGAGGATGAGACGTCAGAGCAGGGATGACCAGCAATATCAAAAGAACCAGAAGGGCCAGCCTAGAGGAAGATCGAGGGATCTCCTTGATATTTGCCCTGGAAGAGATCATGAATGACCCTAGGGAGAAGAGTTTCATCCAAGCAGAAATGGCAGAAGCTGGGCTGGATGTGATCCTGGGTAAAGTTGGAAGAGAGAGGAAGTGAGTGCATTAGGGTAAAGTTGGAAGAGAGAGGAAGTGAGTGCATTAGCTTCAGCCAATGTTTGTAATGTGCTTAGATACAGAAAGGAGGAAAATAGAGCAATTGCTGAAAAAGATAGGGATCTGATCTTGCAGACAGCAGAAAAGGGGACAGAGTGAGAAGACAGAGAGGTAAGCAGAGACTGAACTTTAGTGAAACAGAAGTGTCCAGCTGAAGACAAATGGAAAAGACTCCAAAATTACAGATGAATAAAGGTAACTGTTCTGCAGGCTCTGTATTAGCATACTGCTACATATTAGACATTAGCATACTGTTCTTTTTGGTAGGAATTAGCAAAGAGCAGTGAGAAAATTCAGTTGCAAAAGTGAGCTGCTTCATACGTAATGAAAAAAAAAAATCAGCCAAATCAACTTGTTCTAGAGTTAAAGTGATTTGAAGCAGCAGCATGCTACCACCGTCCTTTTCCTCTTCCTACCCCCAGACAGCAGGGCCCAGTGCCGACGTGTGCTGGTGTTAGGGTGTCTGCTGCAGACGGAAATCGCTGAGCTCTGGAAGGAGCGCGATGCATCCAGGCTTCAGGGGCAGCACAACCTAATTGTCTGGCTCTAGTCCAGCCGCTGATTGACCCAATAAACTCTAATGAATCTGGATTCCTGCAGTCTGATTTGCTTCCTCTCTACATGATGTGCCTTTCTCAGTCCATGAGGAGCTGAAACCTGAGTGCTGGCTTTGACAAAGGGAGTGTGAGAGGGGGGAAGGAGGGGAAGAAAAGGCAGATAACAGCCGAATGTAATCAGTGTTTTATTACCATCCCCAGGAAGTGGGAACGGCTTTAAAAAAAAAAAAAAAAAGGAAAAAAAAATAGTAGTAGGTTGGAGCAAGGAAAGTTAATTATGGTGAGGTTATTTGACAGGAAATTACAAAATACAAACAGACAGAAGAAACACATTTTAAAACAGGGTAGGAAATCTCAAGTTACTTCACTGTGTATATTCAAAACCCCCAAAGCAAAGGCTGAAAATAGCAGTTTAAACAAAAGCTATCTTATCTGATAAAGGCATTTCAGTCACAAAAGGAAATTTATATATTGGGTTGACAGTCTTAAAATAAACTGATTGTCTTGATAACACCATAGATTTAATTGTGGGAAAAATTGGGTTCATTTGTATGGCCTGCAGATGCAGTAAATTCCCATGTAATTTCATTTATTTTCTTTCTTTGTATATTTCTTGTCTTCTAAGCAGTGTTTATCAGTGTTTTCCAGAAATTGTAAAGGTAGGTTTATGCATATAGGATGAGACTGATAAATATGTGCATATTTTAAAGACTTCCATGCAGAACAGATACAATTCATTTCCTATGCTACTGTATGGAAGCATATTAAGGGTACTTCAGCAAGTTAACCAGATTCAGAAGGATTTTGGCAGAAATGTACTGCTTTGGGATGAAGATAGAATTTCCAGTACTCGTGACCAGAAATATTATTTTATTCATTTCATTGTTAGTATGCTTACAATATGCTCTTGAACATGTGGTGTGTTTTTTCACTTTCTGTGAGGAAAGGAAACTGTTTTGCTAAGGAGAACAGAAATTGCTTGCTAGCCTAGTTCTTTTGTAACCTTGCTGTAGGTACCAAAGCTGCAAAGAACAGTAAGGAAGAGCTTTCCACTACCTGGACTGTCACTCTGTCTTTTGTTGTGAACAAAATTCTCTAAAAGAAAGATGCTGAGATACTGAGATTTTGTTTTGTTTTGCTCTTTTCGCAAATCCTTTATTTCTAGTATACCCCTTGCCATTCTTCTTTGAAGCTTACATCTGTATAGGTATCTGTGGCCTTATAGTGAAATAGAATATATATTATCAGGACTGTACAATTTGATTTGCTTGCAGGGAGGGAGCAAAGAAAATAGAGAAAATAACTGAGTTGTATAGGTGATATATTAGATTATTTCTGTGTGAACAGAGTAGACTTAGAATACTGTGGGACAAACATCTTGCTTGCTTATGACTCAAGTAGTAACAAAGGTAAGTAAGTGGCATTAAGAGGTTTAAAGGTACACCTGCATGGCTGCTATGGCTTCAGACTTCATTTATGTTCCTCTCTTAGAGCTCATCAGACTGCATATCTAGCTGTTGTGATGCACTAGGCACATCTGTGGCTTGTTCCCAACCCTCTCTCCCCTTCCCCACCCCTCCACACTCCCCACAGTTAATTTGTTGTGCCTGTGACTCACTATTGCTAACACTGTTGAACCTTCAAAATCTGTGAACACAGTGAAGAAAGGTGCGCATTTAATGTAAATTAGGGCTAGGCAATGCTTCTTGTTGTCTGAGATGCAGCTTGACATCCTTATGTCACCTGTACTTAGATCTCCCAATTTTGTAGGTGATCCAGGTATACTTGGAGGTCTCCTGGAGATTACTTAGAATTATCTAGCCTCGTGGGACACTTCTCAGGACTCAGAGAGTATCACTTCAGTGTAGTATAAAGATGACTTCACATCAACTTGCATTCATAAATGTTGACTAAAAAGCCCAGTTTTAAAGTACAAAATCTTGCTAGCAGTCCTTCAAAACTGTAAAGATCTGATGAGTCCATAAGGATTTTTGCTATTTAACAAAGAAATATCATTTGTCTGTGGACCAAGAGGATTGGGTTGCAGAAATATTCTGTACTTGTAATCATTGTATTTTATGCTTGAAATAAACTGAAGTGAAAGTTGTTCAGGAAAGAAGTTGATTTTTTTTTTTATTATTATTATTTTTTTTCTGGTCTCATTTATGTCTCATTTAAATGATCAACTACTTTAAAGGGATTTCATAACTCAGCTGGGGGAGTTCACAAGGGAAAATTGTGGGAGGAAGGTAGCTTCCTCCTTAATAAGGGAGAGTGTTGATGACAATAAGAGCTGCTAATCTAAATCAGTAATTTTTTTTATGTGAAAAATAGAAACTAATAGCAAGTAAAATAAGAACTAGAACAAAAATGTCTTTCTGAAAGTTGCATATAGAGACTATGGAAAAACTGGGAGTAGTTTCCTGACTGACTCATTTTTTTTTATTATTTTATTTTTTCTGAAACAATCTACAGTTAGTCCCTGATACATTTCTGAAAGGAACATAAATGTTGTATGGTAACAAAAGGAGATCAATAAAATGAAGTGTGCTATAGTCAGCTTTCCAGAATGCTGCTGTAAGTATTGGAAAGTTGCACATTTTCCCATCTGTTTCTTTTTTTTCAGCAGCAATAAATACAATGCCTGCACTGACAAGCTGATGGAAGATTTTCTTAAGGTTATATAGCAAGTTTCAAAATTAACATCTCTAAAGAGCCCTGAGATCATTTAAAAATAGCTGGCTATTATTGTGAAGTGTCTTTTATAATCAGCTTTCCCTTTTCTTTTTAAAATGGATGTACACGTGAATAAAACTTAAGGAATTGCCTTCATTACAGATAATCACAATGATACATTATTTTGATTCTGTCTTACTGCTATTTTATAGGTTATTTTATGTATACTGAAAATGGAAGATAAAGCTATGAAGATGTGAAGTTATGGGCTTACAACAATCCTTAACACAGGCTGATGCTGTGTCTAGGTAGCAAGCAAGTCCTTTACTGTGTATGCATTAGTGTGGTTGTAATTAATGTAACTTAAGGGAAATGGACAAAGTTAGGACAGAACCATTCTGAAAGTCTACTTTTTATTGTTTTCACCTTCATGGTGATGATCTAGTAGACAAATTTTTATTTATTTTATTTTATTAGATTTTTTTGTTGTTGTTTAAACTTTGAAAAGCGGGGAGAATGCTTCAGGAAGAATTGTGCTCGCTACTTTTAAAAGTTATATGCATGAAACTTGTTGTGACTGACCGGGAGTAAACAAAAGTTAGTTCAAGAATGTCTGACTTAGTCTTGCCTGGTCTTGTTGACTGGCCTCAGTTGCACCAGTTAGCTCAGTAAGCTGCCATCAACCATGTTTTCCTGGTAACAGGAGGGAGCCTCCATGTGCAGGTGACTGACTTGATATGACAGTAGACTTGAGAAGATTCAGTTCCCCTGATCGTGTTGTTCATGCCTCATCTGCTGAGAAGTGCTCCAGCCCAGAAAGGCACTTCAGCAAAGCTGAAAGACCTTTTGTTTGGATTTTGTGATTTTTAGGTCTGTGGCTGCTCTCAGTATTGTAAAACGTAGCTTATTTATTTAACTTGTATCTCTGAGTCTCTGAAACTCCACTGTGGGTAAAGTTTGAACTAATTAACCAATAACAGATGCAAACCACATTCGTATCTAAACCATATGTTATCCTTGTAGTTTATCTGTATTTGTTTCCTTTGAAAACAATGAAGCCTGAACATATATTTTGTATATATATGGTTTTAGTTTTGCCTTTTTTTTTTTTTTTTTTTTTTTACGGTTTCCAAATATAGACAGCAATGCTGTTTGTTTCAAGGTGCTTTGAATAGAAAACCTGGCACATTTCCAGCTTCTTTTTAACCGGTCACTTTTAAAATTTAAATATGAAGCAAGTGTTCTGCAGAAGCACTCCATACAGCTTCAGTCTAGGTCTGGAGTCTTTAGAGAGCGGGTGATACCTGTGATATTTGTTCCTTGTGAATATTTCTGTAGAATCTTCTTGTTTCCGTTTTACAGAAAAGAAGGTTTCTTTTGAGCACTTCCAATTTTAGAAAAAAAAAAAAATGTTTGCAATAGGATAGAATTTTGTAGTGAAGCTTTGGGGACATGAGATTAAAAAAAAAATAATACACGTAAATGTATTTTTAAAAATACATAATTTTCAGACCAGTCTTGGTCCAGTTTTGTTGGCCTCATTTAAATGTTAGTGGATTAGCAGTGTTAGTGCACATTCCTAATAACCAAGTTGTACTTACTGCAGGGGTCTGCATGCAGGGCCACAGTCCTGCATCTTATGATGGGACAGGGAGTTACAAGAACTAGTTTTACTTACAATTTTACTTACTGTATAAGGCAGACACACTTCTAGAAATCTTTTTATTCTCGTTTGCCCTTCTTCCATGTGAACGTTCTGCAAGTTTGGCCTGAGGGAGATAGGCTAGAAAAGAGGGTATCAAATTTTGCAGCCCTTTCTGTAGGGTGTTGATGTTGTCCCTGAACTCAGCCTGAGGGAGCCATTAGAGTGATCTGTTAGCAGCTGGAAGGGGATGAATAAAGTTTCTTCATCTCTCTAAATCTCTAATAGCCATGGGACCTTAGCTTACACTCCATTATAAAATTCAGTTTCAGATTTACTGCATTCAAATTTAGTAACAAATACATGTATTTGTATAATATTAATTAAGAGTTTTTCAAATGGTTTATAAAAATCAAGGTATATAATATTTTTAACTGCCTATAACATTTTTTTTTTCATTTAATAGCCCAGTGCAGAAATTGTTTTCTTATGGATCAGTCTAAATATAAAAGTAGAAAATAAATATTCTAATATTTTTTCCAAATGTGTTTTTATGTTTTTAAATGAAGTAGATGCAAAGAAATTATCCTTTCTTGTTCCCATATTTTTTAATTGTCCTACTAAAAACATGTTGAATTGCATAATATGGTGGTAAAAAATAAAGCATAGTCTAAACAGCAGACATATTATAGGGAATATATATATTTATATATGTTTTTAATGGGAAAAACACTATTGTCAAGATAAGAGTATACTAGGAAATGATTTTTAAAGGCTGAATGAAAATGCGTAGTAGAACAATGAATTTGCCTTCTCTGTTTACAAAACTGAATTATCACAGCATGCAAATTATTTGACTTTTAAGCAGTCTTCTCTTATGTACAAATATTCTGATGTAGGTTGATACAGAGTGACAGCAAATGCAGAATTTTAGCAAAAACATAAAGTATTTTTTACATGAATTATAGCTATCAAATGCCAGTGCTGCAAATTTTATGACTGAATGTACTAAATCAGTTGGTGTTTCACACACCACAGCAGAACTGGTATTTGCTAATGTGCTTTTTGTCCATGCTTTCTTTTGCCTCTTCTCTCTCAAGTATAAGAGTAGGCTTTGACTTGGAGATTTTAAGTCTGCTCATAACCAGTCTGACTTATTTTTGCTGCTTTACTGTTCTTCTGAAGGGAGACCGGGGTGAAATCCTCAGGTTTGGGTTTCTTCCTTAGTTTACTCACAGGTAATGCTTGACAACATTATTCCTATTCTGAAACAAATATAGAAAGCCAGTAGTGTTTGAAATATCCCCAAGGTCTGCTAACAAGCCTAAAACTTGCAAAAATGTTGGAGTGGTATGCTCTGTTAAATAAAGGCTAAGCTGAATTTTGGATATAAGTTTGTTTCCCCAAGCAAATTTTTATTTTTATTTTGTTTTAAATCTAGTAAAGCCAAAGTGTCTTTTGGCTTAGTGTAATATGTAAGAGAAGAAACAGGGTAGACAATTATATGTGAAGACACAGCTACTATGAATAATATGAATTGTGATTCAGACATGAGCTAAAGTCCTGAGCAGAAAAGATTATGAAGGTGTCTCTCTTCCTTGCAGGTATGGCAGTGGTATGACCTTGACAGCTGGCCTGTAAGCTCATCAGTGGTCAGCATTTCAAACACAGCCTCTTTAAATCCATTGACTGTTAGAAATTGAAGCATCCAAGTCAACCAAAGGATAACAAATAAAGGTCAGGAAACTTTTTTTCGCTGTCTGAGAAAGGCTCTTGAAACTGCCTGGAGTGTTTGTCTCATAGCTGACGGTAAAAGTGGATGTATGGATGGCATGACCTGAACCAAGGTCTGGCTGGAGATGTTTTCCTTGTGTAGGAAGAAGAAGTTGTAAGGAATCAAGCAGGGTGCCAGTGTAAGTCAATGTAGCCTGTTGTCTGGTATGGTAGCACCTTGTGGATGGGGGATAGCCATGAGCTTTTTTCTACTACTGCTGTTAGTGATGAACCCCATTTTCCAGACTGTGTGGGGAGTCTTGCAAACACCAGACAAGCATCTGTGTTTGCAAGCAATGTAAGAGTATTACTGAATTCAGAGGGGCTTTTGCAGGCTTCCTAGAAAGCAGTGAGGAAAAGCTGGTATTAATGAATGAAAGACTGTACAAGTCTGAGTATGGGACTGACCTGTTTTTTCTCGCTCTATCAAATTGAATTGGGTTGCAGCAACAGAGTCAGATTTTTGAAGGCATTGAAGAACAGATCTCCCAATAACATGTTCACGGTCTGTAAGAACCCTGTTGCAGAACTGGGAACATATTCTGGGTCACTGCCAAAAAATAGATCAGTGTTGGACTATAAGGAGCAGCCTTTTTGGTTACAGCTGCTGAACATAACATGTGTGCTGACCTGCATATGGTAAGGCTATATCCAGCTGTGTTTCTCATGGAAATATTGTGAATATTGGAATTGAAGCAGAAAACCTTCTATTTTCATAGTACAGTAATCCTGAAAGGATTTTTTCCATCAAAGCAGTTCTTTCTCCATGCCTGCTCCTTAGGAAAGTTTAACACAGTTCGGAACTGTTTTTGCTTGTAGTCAAGAAAGGTGTATCCTGTGTTAAGACATCAATTTATTGGCAGACTGAATTAGATGCCATGCAGTCTGAATGCACAATTTTCTCAGTTTTAGATGACGGGAAAGGGTCAAATTGTGGAAGAAGTTGTCATAATAGAAACTGTATATACGAAACTGTATTAATAGTTTTGGCATGTAGGCTTTTTAATTTTTATTTATTTTTTTAATGAGGTGATATGCATTTGAGAACATTACATCTAACAAAGAAATATTAAAGGTAGCCCCTGTTGCTTAAACCTACACAGTCCCAAGCCTTTTTAATCTCCAATGGTATGCTATCTCGGCATGCTTCTGGCTCTATGGAGAGGTTGATCCCTGGAGCATGGTTTCCTTCAGACATTTATTGTCACTTGCTTTTTGCCCCTTTGGATCAAGGTTTGAAATGAGCAGGTGGTGGTGTTCCCTATTCTTCATTTTGCCACAGCAGCTTATCTAGCTGGGGAAGATGACAGAAACATAAACCAAGCAATCTTAGCTGTGTACTAGTGGTGAAGATTGCAAATACAGCATTCTCTGAAAGCAGTGTGGCAAGAATCCTTATTGTGCTTCAGTGCCTCTGTTTCATGTAATTGAGTTTTTGCTGTTTACCTTTCTTTATAGCTGTGTAATATATCTGCTTGTTCACTTTCCTTACACTATGAATGTCTTTGTCTCATCATATATTATGTGCAATGTAGTTTAAAAACAGAATGTTTTCTGGGGATCATGATTGTGTTCCTTATTTTCTAGGGGCCTGCTTTGAGACCTACTGAAGCTGTCTATAATGATGTGACAAATGTAAGTATTTTGATGAAACTTAACCTTACAAATCTCTGTTTGGACGCTTGGATTTAGCAGATGCTTTAATATTTCTCTGTCGTGCCCCCCCTTCTGCAAAGTGCATACAATGATATCATTGACTTCATCTCACAAAGATGATGCGAAAATGAATCCTTTAATGTTGGCAATGCATTCAGATGTCGTTGTGGTGAGCACTGTAGGAAAAACCCACCAGCAAATGAATAATTCATTGTTCAAATCAGGCTCTGAATAGTACACAGTAAACAAGACATGGGACTTTCACACTGTATAGTAGGAATAAGGCCAAATACTTAATAATCACTTGTTCAATTATCACTGTCCGTTCAGAGTACTGAAAGAGACAGGGTCCTGTGGAAAAACCGTGGTCATGTCTTAAGGACTCTATGTTGTACAATTGGAAAGGATGATGAAGGTAGTTGTTTTTTTCTTTTTTCATTTTTTTCTTTTTCCAAGTCACCTTCAGTATTAGTTATGTGTATCTTGGAATAAAGAAGAAGTGTGTTACACTTTCTAAATTGTGTGATCTTAGTTTATAGGTCTCTCCTTACAATGATGTGCTAGTAATTGGAATCCTAGTATTTTTTAATATTTTCAAGAATTTCCTGTCTTGCAGTGAGTCCTTTTTATAACTGTGCTTAAGAATCAAAAGAAGGGTGAAACACCCTCTCTGCAGAACGGTTTCTGGATATAATTTTTAGTTTGGATTTTATCTATTGATATGAAATGATCTTAAGAGAAGCTAATGAAAGAGAAGAATTAAACTTTTATCCTGCATACCTACTGGAAGATAAGCAGTTGTTCTTGATAGAATCACAGGTACTGGAATAGCTTGTTCCTGCGTTCAGCCTTGTGACCTTCCTTTGGGTGATAGCTCTGAATGTTTAGATTTTGAGGGTGAAAAAGAAAACAGAGAGATATTTGAAGCTACACTACAAAAAATATGTCAATAATTCAAGCTGACCGATAGCTCCTCTAGTAAACAAAGTCACCAGCAATTTTTTATAGTCCTAGAGCATATGCCATCCATAACATATAATCAATTCCACTCTGTGGATGGAATTGATGTTTTTCTCCCAGACATCTCCTTACTTCTCTAAGGTGAATCTTTAAAAATAAATTCATGTAATTTGATCAATTTAAAACAGTGAATGCACTGAGGTAATTATACCTAAATTCTTGCATTTCATTGCATCCAGTGACAAGAAAGCTATTGGCTGTAGAGATTTAAAGATAAACCATAATTTCCATGAAAACAGTAATGATTTACATTTGTCATTTTTAAATCCTCTTAACTGTTTTTGAAGTAGTCTTTGCGGAATGGTGATGTATAGTTCAAAATAGAAGGCTTCATCGCTTTCTGTTGAAAGGAACAGGTGCTTGAAATCAATGAGTGAAACAAGGAGTTCAGTCTGCTTATCAGTCCCAGAAGATGAGTTTTATGTTTTAAAAAAGAGAGAGGAAAAAAAAGGGTGTGTCAGCTCAGATTTCTATATATTTATGGTAACATTTTTATTTTATTATTATTTTTTTAATGTGTGGAATACAAACATTTAACAGGATGTAATCAGTCAGTACAGTGGTGATATTTATCCTGTCATCAGTTACATAATGGAGAAGAGTCCAGCACCTCCCTCTCTACTTCCCATCCTCACGAAGGAGTAGAGAGCAATGAGGTTACCTCACAACCTCCTTTTCTCCAACCAGACAATCCAAGTGTCCTCAGCTACTCCTCATAGGATGTGGCTTCCAGCTCTTTTACCAGCTTTATTGCCCTCCTCTGGATGCTTTCAAGGGCCTTAATGCATATTTTACATTGTGGAGCCCAGAGCTGTATGCGGTATTTAAGGTGAGGTCTCACCAATGCTAAATACAGTGGGAGAATCACCTCTTTTGAGAAGCTGCTTATGCTGTGTTTGATGCACCCCAAAATGCAGTTTGCTCCTTGATTGTCAGGGCAAACATCTGGCTTGTGTTGAGCCTTCTGTCAAGCAGGAGTCACAGATCCTTTTCTGCAAAGCTGTTCTCCAGCCACCCATCTTCCAGTCTGTAGCTGTGCCCAGCATTACTCCATTCCAGCTGCAGAACCTGGCATTTACCTTTGCTGAATTTCATGCCATTGCTGATGGCCCGCTGCTCCAACGTATCAATATCCCTCTGCAAGATCTCTTGTCCCTCTAGAGAGTTGGCAGCACCTCCCAGTTTAGTATTGTCAGCAAATTTACTAAAGATGTATTCAACTCCTGCCTCCAGATCATTGATAAAAATGTTGGACAGGACTGATTCTAGAACTGAGCCCTGGGGAACACTGCTAGCGACCAGCTGCCATCCAGAAGCAACTCCATTCACTACAATCCTTTTGAGCTTTGCTATCAATTTGCTATATTATATCATAGTGAATCCAATACTTCATCAATATCACAGCCATTGGTGGATTTCAAAATTTGGAACAAAAAATGTGAGGGTATTGGAAACAACTTAAGATGATATCTGAAACTGAGAGGCAGAAGGAAGTGAATTTATAAGCCCCGAAGCAACATGTACACCTTTCTCTTGTGATGCAAGTCAGGGTCTGAGTGAGAAGCTCTGGACTTAAGAGTCCTTTGCATTTTTACTCAGGGATCTCAAAACATATTATAACTCGTAAATTAATCTTGTCCACAATATGGAAGATGATACCATGTGCTTGTTCTAAGCCAGCATGAACAGAAATACAAATCAACTTGGCTTGCACTGCATGCCATAGTAATATCAGGAAGAGAAAGCAAAGGTCTGCTCTTGCTCTGCTCACCCAAGAGTGTTAGAAAGTTCATTCATGCTCATAAAATTCTGTCTGCTGTCAACAGTACTTCTGAGCTGTGTCATTAGCCTACTTTCCAGATAAAACAAGACTTTTTTTTTTTTTTTCCCCTGCTTTTCATTTCTTCATCCAGTAACATTTCATTTTCTTGGCCAATTACAGGGGATTTGGACAAGGCTTGAAATGGAAGCACTAAAACTCTATGAAATAAGTGACTAACTTGAGGAGGAAGAAATTAGTACTTTCTAAGAGACACTTGAGCTTACCAGATCTCTCTGTTGTTTGGCCTAAAAGCTTAGACAAACCTCTGAAATCCAGCTCAGGACTTGCCATGGGAGGAGCTGCCTCTGTGCCCAGCTGGGAGTTAGCTGATTAGGAAGGGATATGGAGAAAATCTCTGAAACAGTGTCAAGGAGGAGACAGAAGTGTGAAAGTGGCAAGGAGTTATAACTTGCCATAAATCAGATGGAAACTTAAGTTTGATTACTGATACTGTTTACAAAAGAACTTGGAGCTATTTTTTTCTGTCTGTAATATTACATTTAGCACACTTGGAAATGTGTTGTTATAATTTTCATCAGCTGGTGAGTAAAAAAATAACAACACATTTTATTTCTAACCGTAGCCAATAAAATTAGAAAATCATGTACAATATTGAAGTTGAAGCCCCTTCAAGGGAGTGTTTCTTTAAATAAATATATAGCAACATCTCTTACTCCAAGATTTTTTCTGTTTTAATCTTCCAAATAAGTGTCCTTTGCAGTTATGCCTTTCATCTCATGGGAACTGCCTGCTCCTTGTTTTAATCCCAAAACATCATCAAAGTCAGTGGGAAAGAAGAAAAAAAATATGCAGCCTCCAAAATAAAAGCTCAACGTAAGAAGAAAAGAATATTTTCAGACATTTTAACTGAATGTGTGTATGGATTGAGAATTTTTGTAATTTTTACTGAGAATTGCATGTGAAACCTATGAGGAACGTGCAGAATGATGTCTAATTTTGCTCTCGATAGGAGTTCGTCAAGTAGCTATTTGGTATAGAAGGAAATCAGAAGTGCACATCACATATGTCTCCCCAGTCCCTTTGGAAAAGAAAAATCCAGACTGCCCTTCTTCCACTCTGTAGGAAAATATGCTAACTTGGATGTTCTTCAGTCTGAGCAACCTCTCAAGGTCATCAAAGTAATTTTTCAAAGCTTTGCAGCCTTGGTATTCTTACAGATAATAGCATCAAGACCATTATCTCCTACTCTTCAATTTTTCTTTGGCTTCCTGCAATTTACATCCCATTGTCCACTAATACTTTCTACATTCTTTTAAAATAAATCAAATAGCACTTCCTATACTGGCTCTGGACTTAATAAAATTCAGACATACAGCATTTGGGACTTTTAAAATAACACGTTTTAATACAAAGATGTGAGATATCTTTTGAAATCTGTGGTGGATGTTTATTTCCTGCTGGGCTTAATTTAGGAATCCAGTGCTAGCATTAAACCAAGGGGAAAAATGTTTGCTCTTTCATCTGTATGCCACATCCCATCCAAAATCACAAACAGCTCCTTTAAATTTCTGGTCTTTGTCCCATGCTAGATGTGCATAATGCACATGCCTGTCTGACACATGAGATGTCCAGAGCCTTTAAAAATAAATAAATTGCTAAGCCATACTTATGCTTCTTGTCTTAGACCTCATAATCATCTGCAGCTTGGGAGAAAGACAAGTGTTGAAATCTCTTTTAATGAATATGCAGCTTTTCCTTATTCTGAAGAAGCCTTTTTCTTAACAAGTCCAAACTTCTGATTCTATCAGTAAAACAAAACACAGGCAAAAATGTCTGGGGAGTATATAACTTCCTTATAGCAGGGGATCATTTCCCTTAGTTTAATACTGTCTTTGAATACAGAAGTAAATATCTTCAGACTGTTCATCTTTAAAAGTACAAAATGTAGTAATCCCTGTCTTTAACACCTATCCATGTAGCTCTTATAACGGGTACTGTATAACATGCAAAAGGACTTATTTTGTGCAAGCTTAAGTGAAACTCTGTGTGAGTTCAGATGTGCAACTGTTTGGATCACATCAAACAACTCGGATCAGAGTTTAAAGAAAGTGTTCTACTTTTTGCTTGGAAAAAGTCCATCTTTGTTTGTAAAGAATGTCATTAAATTGTAAAACGGAACACTGAAAAGTTGGATGTTAGAATCAATGTTGGCCCTGTAATCTCAGTTGGTACCTTGCATATATGCATTATAATACAGATTTTAATTATATGCTTGTATCTTTTTTCTCTGTAGTTGTATCCTCCTCTCAAACAGAAAACACTCTTTATGTTTGACAAGCTATCTGATGTTTTGTTTTCTCTATACTCAGTATATGAACAAGTTGTGGTTACTGCATACTGTTCTAACCCTGATATGAGGACAGAAAAATTATTTTTTTCCTGCAATTTTCTGTGTTACTTGATCAGTTGAAGAACAGAAGTTCTGTGTAACATAACAGAGGCATTTTAGTTATGATTGCAAGGGGAGCCATGCCAGCATAGTTTTAGAGAGTTTAGTATTGAAATTTAAGTTAATTTTACAAGGTATGCAAAGATTTTTATTGCCTACTGTGTAGAGAGATCTGGGAGAATTATAAGTAAACAAAGTGGTGTGTTCACAACCAACAGATCTTTTGTTGACACGTTGCCAGCTCATCCTCAAAAGCAAGCATGATTTAAAGCTTCCCAAAGAAAGGGCCAGCAGGATTTTATGGAGTGTATTCTTCAATTTGTCTGTGAAAACTAAAGTTCATGTTTATATGAAAGGAAAATTTCAGCCCAAACAATTTAATTTTGATGGAATCTGTATCTGTAACTAAAAATATCTGGCTCACTTGGTAATTGGGGATGATGCTTAGATGACTTCAGTATTGGTTTTGTACAAAGCTGAAAAATTCTGTTGGAACTCTGTTTTTTCTCAATATAGGATGTTAGAATGTTCAAAATATTCTGCATGTAGTGAACAGTGTTGTCCTGGTATGAGTATGGTGGCTATAACCATCGTTTATGACAGGATGGGATAGAAATGAGGCTGTGCTATGGAAGCTAGCTTGGATGTTCTAGGTACTGAGCAATTGGTCCTTGTGGAAGGATTTAGGGACATACCTCTGTTCTGACCTGCCTTCTGTAATTCGTCTGCATGTGTCTCATATAATCTCCTTTTTTTTTTTTTTTTTTTTTTTTATGGTGTCCAATAACAGAGACAAAGTTGTAATTATTCTACTGCAGTGCAAGGATTTGTTTTTAAAATGACATTGTTTACTTAGTGGTCTTCAAAGCTAGCCTTGTCAATAGGGGTTTAAAGGTTCTTCACAGCACTTTTCAAAGACCCTAGACTTTGTCTAATATTGAAGATCAAAAGAAAAAAATGAAAAAATATTTCTTTAGAGAATAAATTGAGCTTTCTTGAGCTGCATCTTGCAAGAGCAAGCACTGATATCAACCTTTAGCAAATTGACCAATCTTGAAAGGAGCCTGTGTGATTCAGTCTCAACTGCAAGAAGCTGCACCCAAGCGTATTCCCACTTAACACTTTTAATAAAAGTTGTTTTAGACACTGTGTACTTAAAAAAAAAAAAAAAAAAAAAAAAAAAAAGGAAAGGAAAGAGAAACGCCCCAAATCAAAAACTTAGCCTTCTTTTTTTCCCCCATACTGGGCATGTGTCTTAAAGACTATGAGAGGTAAGAGTACATCCCATTTGCAATGGAGAGAGGGGGAGTTGTCTTTTAGCAATCTCTTTGGTAAATTAAAGAAATATAATGGAGCAGGAAAAATTCAGAGTAAGTACAAGCAAATATGTGATAGAAGAAAGTCTTTGTTGATCTCAGTGACATGATCTCAGTGTCTGCCAAAACATTTTAGTAGTGTTGTGTTGATATGTCCATCATTTATGTTAAATTGATTTCTCGTGATGATACAAAATCTCATGTAAACAATATTTCACCCATTCAACAGTTGACATGGAAAAGTAAGCATCATGAATGGCCTACTCAAGAACCAGCTCTCTGGTCTGAGCTGTAAGCTGTCACAAAGTTAAATTGTCCTTATGATGACCTGTCATTAGTATACCTCCACTATGGTCTGTAGTTAATGAGCTATGCTACTGTCAATAAGGTAATGCCTGAATATGATCCTAAAGTGGTACACAAGACAACTTAAAAACAAGAAAAGTACCTACATTTCTTTACAAAACCACAAAATGATCTATCTTAAAATAAAACAAAAAAATAACCAACCAACAAAAACATTTTCTATTATTGTGTTTTGATGTATTTTTCAATCAAAGCAGGTGGTGGTTGTTTGTTTGTTTGTTTCTCCTTCCCCCTCCCCCCTTTTTTTTCTCCCTGTGGGAAAGTGAACCAGGAGAGGAATTTGTAAGCTTGAGATAAACCTTTAAAAAATGACAAATTGATTAAAAACTTTAAGGGTGACTATTTTTTTTTTACAAGGTTTAGTCATTAAAAGCTGCTTCACTGACTTCTAGTGAGGCAAATGTTTCTGAACACAACTTGGTTCTTAAGGAGGGTCTTAAGAGATTAAATGTTTTGGGAATTTTGAAAATGCTATCTTCAGGATTTATGTTCTTTAATGGCTCCAAATTTTAGGCAGTGAGAACAAGGGGATGTAGTCCTAGATGTGTACATTTCTAAATTTAGTTTAGTTGGAGGTTACTAGCCTCCAAGTGAGTGGTTAAGTGTGGAGAAATCAGAAGGCTTGTATTAAATACATAAAAACAGCGTAGACATCTTCCCATAAAATGATATTATCTTCATTCTTTTTTCTTTTATCTTGAGAATTATCACAGTATGCAATGTGAATTATGGAATTATCATGCAATATAGCTTCAGTGTCACATATGTAGTAGAAAATGTGTGTGTCTCAATGGTTCTAGTAGTTATATTTACTGCAGTATTTTCTACATTTAGAAAGGGAAATGCACAGGCAAACTTAGCTCATGGACATGAAAAATACTAGTTTTTAATGAGTGCTCACTAGAACTTTGTTCATACCTGACATTTTTTGTTTTACTGCACATTTTCTTAACCTAAAAAAAGCACACACCATGAATTCTTAGCTTCAGTTTCTCGGATGGTTGTATTTCTGTCCTAGTAAGGTAATTTCTTTTCTTGTGGGCTAACAGTTGTTGTTATGACATATCTTCTCTGTTCCAGGACATTACTGCTCATTCCTTTGATGTGTCTTATAAAAGTCCGAAGAGAGACAAGAACATACTTGACTCTCATATAACAATATATAAAGCCAAATATGACCAAAATGAAACTGGCAGCTTTTGTGCTTCTGTATTTTAATGTTATATTTACATAACACTTTAGGATATTGTGCTAACATTTCATATATTTCAGTTTCTCCTCATCACTGCTATCCTTAAAATTGTTTCTGTAGCTAGTGAGCCAGTAAATAGGAGAGGATTCAAAGTCTGTAATGTAATCTATATAGCAGGGATCTTTCTTGATTGGGTTTCTACAGAAAGATATTTGGCTTCCAGCCCCTTACTTCCTTAAAAAGTTCAGGTACTGCTAATGTTTATGTGTTGTCTGTAATGAAATAATTTAAGTTCTATAGTTCATGCGTGCAGTCTGTCCCTAAAAATCCCTTGGATACTTGAAGGCTGGCTAAATATAGCTGTGTATTAGGTCAGTACCCAGACTAAATGAAATAATTGAAGAGGTCCATACTTAGCTGTTGGTCCTTGTGCATGAGGGCAAAATAATGAAAACTGAATATAGATTTCCATGGACTTGTAACAAAAACTTAAATCAAGGTACACTGTGAAAGAGTTTATTTTTTAGCACTGCTAAGGTCCAGATTTCCATTACCATAAGCAGATACTCTGCTCGATGACAGATAAATTTTTATGTGTGCATACTCTATAGGAGATGAGGAAACTTAGGAGTGTCTGTAGGTCAGTTTTGCTCTGGGCCCGAAGTCAGGCTCTTGGAAGGTATGTGGAGGAATCTCCACACTGAAGAGGGTGTGGAGGAATTTTGACACTAGGCAACTGTTCTTCTGTTTGCCAGGTATTTTACTGACATGTTAGTGCAAAGTAGTTTAAACTTGGGTGAAAGTGAATTTAGAAGGCTTTTTCTTCAAAGCAGTAATGGGGGGGAAAAAAAAAAGTAGAGAAAATTATTGTTTTCTAGAAGAATTGGTAGCTGTTATTTCCCCTCCTCCCGCTTCGCAACAAAAGGATAGTGCATCTTAAATGATAGTTAAGGAAGGATATGTAAGTTCTGTGATTTGCTTAAAGAGAAAAGAGTGGGAATCAGAAATGATTCTGCTTATCTAGGATGATTAAGTACAATCCTCTTTAACTTGGTTCAGCTGATTCCATTCTTTCCTACATTAATGTGCACTGCTACTGGCCTTCTAGTGGTTTCTTTAAAAAATAAAAATAAAAAATCCAACAAAGCATTAAACTATTTATTCATTTATAGCTCATATTTTTGTACTTATAATAAAAAACAATTATATATATATTATATATGATATGTGTGTGTGTGTTTTCCTACATATGTTTTGCCATTTTTGACCTATCTGCAGAAGTAGTGTTTTAAAAGTTAACGTAGAAATAAAAAATGAGTGAATAATCTGGCTGCAACATATTTTTTCAACCAATACAAATTAGTCTTTAGGTTTAGCATGGTTAAACAGTTTCCTTAAATGCGGATGTGGTTTAGAATGGTTGTTTATAAATATGCAGATACACCAAAACACAATAACTGTCGAGCATTTGCATGTTAGTGAAGTGTTACTGTACTAAACAGTGGATAGCAAGCAGGGACTGTGGAGACAGGGTTTATCCTGAGGATCTCTAGGAAACTGCTATATGATGTAGAAGGCACAGCACCCATTGACTGGCAGGCATGTGTTATGTTATCAACCCTTTTTTTGGGGGGGGGGGGGGAGGGACGGGGGTGCATTCTAGCAGATGTACAGTAAAACTAAGTTCTTGCTGTCTCCAAGTCTTTTATTTTTTGCACCCAAATAAATCAATTTTTGAAGATAGAAATGAATACCCATCTTTCTCAGACAGACAGCAGGACTCATAAGGGAATAATTACAACTCTAATTCACCTCTTTTAATGACATCAGCTGAATGATTCTCAGATTCAAAGTCCCGGATGAGTTCCTAAGCTTTTTAACTTTAAGCTTCTGGACAGAAATAGTATGACTTTTAAATTCTGTTTTCACTGGAAGATCAAAGAAGTTACTATGGTATTAATTAACTTTGTGCATTTCTGTTTGTTTAGCTTGCTGAAAGAAATTTGTGTATTTAATAGCATGCTTTTGCTGGGTGAGATAAGGAAGGGAAAGTAAGCTGGTATATTGGGCCTACAGGAAGAAATGTCTAGGGCTGACAATATCTTCTCTAGGTTGGTCATCCATGTATTTATCCTCTAGAATTTTTTTTCAGTATGATCTGATAATCCTGACATTAGCTTTCCTAATGGGCTGGATTCCAGATGGATTACTTGGTATCACTATTTGTTTTATCTTGTTCAGATCGTGATCATGTAATTTAAAAAATAAATTAAATAAAGAAAATTACAACTATACAGTTGGGGATGGAGAGGGAACTGCGTATTTCTACCTTGTTTTCTTTTTGATAGTGTAATAACATCCAAAGCTTCCCTCTGTGTAACAGAACAGTGCAATAACTGCGGTGCACAATTTGTATGATAAAAACTTGCACTCTTCAGGTCAGGGCAGGCTGTCTCCTACCTGTTCTTCATTATCAAATACAAAATATATAAAGGTAAATCTAGCAGGTGACTGGAAACGGTTTAGCTCTTTTCTTACTCCTTTGTCTTATTCCTTTTCTTACTCCTTTGATTTGAGGCTGTGAGTTTTGAATGGCCTGTTCTTTAAGCTTCTTGATAATGTGCAAGTTCTCCATCATCCTCTAGGTCACTGATAATGGCGTTAAAAGGACAGGTTCCAGTACAAACCCCTGTGGTACTCCATGTGTTACCTGTCTCCAGGCAGAGTACAACCCACTGTCTGCTGCCCTCTGATCCCAAACATACCCCCAGTGGTTTACTGGTCAGGATTTCTGCCATTCAAACCATAAGCTCTCAACCTGGACACAAGCGTATTGCAGAGAGACAGTGTTGAAAGCCTTGCAAGAACTTAAGTAACTGACATCTGCTGCTCTGCCTTTGTTGTCCTCAAATCCAGTCATTTCATCACAGAAGGCAAGCATGATTTGTCACGGGTGTGCTCAGTCTCTGCCAATTTCTATGACTTTTCAAAGACAATAGGAAACAACCATGCTATGACAGCAACCACCTCTTTCAGCTTCCATGGGTGCAACCCATCTCCAATATCTGCAGCTGAACTGTGTGCAGCAGTGCCAAAATGATGTCTGCTTCTGTTTCACTGAAGTAGAACAGAACTGAACTTCTTGTTTGCATGCCATCAGAAAATGCCCTTGGCTTCCTTTTCTTTCTCCTTGCCGTGATGTAGGAGAAGGGAACCTCTCTGCCAGTCACGTACTGATGGTACTGCTTGGTCTGGGTTGCTCAGAATTTGTCTCAGCTTAGGGAAGAGAACTTGTGCAAAGCAGCTACCTCATGCTGGGGAGAGAGAGCCCTGATATTTAGCTGAGGAGAAATATTAGAGGAAAGTATGTCCCCTTTTACTAGTTGTTGTTTTGTTTTGTTTAGCTTTTTTAAATAATAATAATAATAATCATTATTATTTTTTTTAATTTATTGTAACAGTACTGTTTGTTAATCCAAAAAAAGTTGTAGATCTCTGCCTGCTTGTTGAAGGTAGTGTGCCTGTATGCTGTCTGTGGGTCAAGAACTGTGCTCCAGGGGGAAAAAGCTATGCTCAGCTACTGGCTGCTGCTGGCCTCTCTGATCCTTTTCTCTGTGGGAACAAGTGTTGGATCAGCAAATGTGATGTATGCGAGAATAACAACACACAAGTATTGATTTTTCTGGATACCTGAGCTACTTCTGTGGTTGCAAGCTGTTTGCCTTCAGCTGTATGCTTTACGTTGCACCCAAGGCACTCCTGCTCTGCCTTTTTAAGCCTATTGTTTGTAGAGGACTAAGAAGTGCTTTAATGCATGGCTTGTTGAGATAGTGCTGCTGTGGAGATGCTGGTCAACCAGGGCTTAGTCCATCATCTCTTTTCCACTAGTGCTAAGTAACCAGAATCGTTGTTTTTAATCTTATAGAAGATGCTATACAACAACATCCAGATTTCTTTTTTGCTGGCCACTTTTTTGGACTAGTTTTGAATTAGATGGTCTTCTTTTAAACCCAAGCATCTTCTGGTTTATATAGCCATAGATATTTTTGTGTATTGCGGTTTCATTACATAATAAATAGAAAGGGATTTAACTTTCAGGAGAAAAGTTGAACACAAAGTTTGCATCCGAGATGAAAAGGAATTTCATCTTATCCCTACTGAACAGCAATGGGATGAAAATCCCAGTGTGCCTGACAGTGATATATTCTGTGGCCCTTGCTGTCCTATTAAGGAGCCTTTCCAGAGCTCAGTGAGCTTTGGAGAGCTGTATTTATATGTGTAATCACTATGTCTGCCTTTCATTCTTTTTTTTTTTTTTTGATTTTGATTTTTATTTTGTTATTTACTCTGAATCCTAATGCTGTTAAATACAGCTTTTCAAACTAATAGTGTATGCCGGAGAAACCATTGACTTCTTCAGTTTGGCTGGCTTCAAATTGCCCCTTTTGTCCAAACCTCTGTTCAGGTATTGATGTGGTGCGGGAAAGCCTCAGCTGTGCTTCCTGTCTGTGTGAATATGCTGCCAGAAAAGCAAGTTTCATGGACAACTGGTCTGTTTCCACAAGCTGGAAGAATTGATTCTGCAGCATGGGTTCCCTCGGCGGCTTAGTACCTTCTTGCATTGCCCTCCAACTTCTGCAACAGTATTTACTGTTGTGTACTACTGAAGTTGGTTTTGCTTGGAGAACCTGCTGCCTGCATTCACTGACATTCTTGGGTTCTACTGGGTTACCCTTAAGTAACTGTGGTTTCCTGTATAAACTTTTCTAGAAAACTGAGTTCTAACTTATTTCTATATTTACCTGCTTTTATTTCTACATTTACCTGCATTTACCAAATCCTTTTCAGAGCAGCAGTATTGCCCAGAAAATACATTTTCTGTAGTCAAAGTACATTGGCAATGTAAGCAGAGGAAGAATGCCTTGGTTTTAATTTATGTAGCTTGAAAAAAAATCTTTCCTTAACTCTTACCTCTGCTTGTCAGTTATGATCATGTCCCTGTAGCAGACAGAGATAGCTGCAGTTGTCTGCTTTACTTAAAACCTGCCTTGTGTCAAAAAACAAAGCAACCCTTTTCCCCTCTCAGTATGCGATACTTCCTGGCACTTCTGAGCAGGGGATAAACTCATTAAAAGCTTCAAATTAATTATTAGCCAATATTTATACTATAGCTCAATAAAAATTATGTTTACACAACAGTATAAAGCAAAACTTTGATTTTTTATTCTTTTTTAAACTCTCCAACAAATTTGTACATGCTATGCATACTGCAGGATTTGTGGGAGGAGGTAGATGCCTTGGAGGAGAATCCAGTGTTAGTTGACCATTTGTTATTAACACCATGCAGAAACCTCAGGGGCAGTTTGGCTTCATTCATTGCTCCAGGAGATAAGGGCTGCATAAAGCTTTAGAGAACCCATTTCTCAGTTGCACACTTGCCTAAGGGTGGCTTCCTCCACCATATTCTTGCAAGCCATACTTTGGTTGCATTGAGGCTCGATCTACTGGTCCTTGATGGAGCGGGCAAACACCACAGGCTGCAAGCACAGTGTGTCACACCTGATCAGGAGAGGCCAACAAGCAAATTCAAGTCAGCCCTGATCTGTAAAATATTTACCAAGCTAGGACTAGGCTCCTCAGGAGATGAGTTGCTGCTTTCTTGGCAACCAAAAAGATGAGATACACTGACTCAGTTGAATGCATTGATGCCCTAACACCCTTTGCAGACTCTAGACGTATTTAGTACTTAGGGCATGTCTCCATACTATTTTGCTGATCCTGAGCTTCCTGGAAACTGTATGTCTGGGACTCATGGGGCATTGAGCCCAGGCTAATCATCTATGTTGACAGGCAGGGTATATTTTATTGGGCTTAACGCCACTTTAATGTGGTCATGTAGTTTCCAGAATAATTTGTAGATATGCACATAATCAGACGGGCTTAAAGTGGCACTCAGTTTCTCTGTCCAATTCAGACTGCACAGCATTTAAAAAGGCCACAAAGTAATATCTCTTCCATTGTGCTCTGTGCCCCAAAGGCCAACAAAGGACAGGGAAGTTTTGAAGGGACACAAGAAAAGTAGAGCCAAAGTAAGCACCAGGAAGGAGAGAAGAGAGGAGGAAACAGAAGTAGCAATGGGAATTTGTCAGGTGCAGAGAAAGCCCTCTTTGACATAGCTGATTTCTTATAACACTTAGAATATGTTGAGGTGCAACAGTAAAGAGAGATTTTATGACACTGAGATGAGTTATGATTGTATTTGCAGTATATACCTATTGTATTTGCAGTATATGTCTATTGGGGAGATTGTATTTCATATTGAGCTATGGGAAACTGAAAAGTGAAATTGTTTTGTATGAAATATGTTTTTAAATAAATTTTAATATGTTTTAAAGTAAGTTTTAATTTTAAACTGAAACGTCTTACTGCTTGTTCTCAGCTATGTTCATGTTGAAATAAAAAAACAAAAAAGGCACCATGCTGCAGGTGTACTCCTACATTCGTCTGCTTACTTTTCTACATCTGTCTGCTTACTTCCTTACTTTCTCCTACATTTGTCTGCTTACTTTTCTTACGTACTCCTTATTTGCCTGCTTACTTTCTGAGAACCTATTGAACACGAGCTCTGGTGCTGTTTGAAGGCCCAGTGAGAGACGGGCTGATTGAAATCTTTCTGTTATGCCAAAGTGCACCAGAGTGCAGGAATTGAATAGCTGCTATAAACCTGTTTAACTTTGTCATTTATAATTATATATATATATAATATTATATATTTTGCATGCCATCTGGAATAAGAATGGTGCCACAGTTTACAAAAACTGGACCTGAGTTTCACATTGAGCAGTAAATGTGAAATATTATTAAGCGATTATAAGATTTTAAAGGCTTCTCTGACTGAGTGGCTTAAAAACACATTCTTAGGTTAGAGATGTTTTAATTGAAACACATTGACAGCTTGTCTCCTCGCATTGTGTTTGTCTAAGTTCTATATGTGCCTTTTCTGAAGTTCTTAACATTATGTGAGAATCATGCTATGACCAGACAGCCATTAGCTATGAAGGTCACCTGCTTCATGGGCAGGAGGTGATAGTGCCTGTTCCCTGATGAAGTTTCTGTTGGGAAACCTTCCCTTGTGTGTAAATGTGATGTGGCAGATGGGACTGACCAAAAGACTTTTTATGTTTCAGATGGAATAAAGCTATGTAGCACATGTATCCATTTCACACATCTCTCCAGCTTCAGTGGAGCAGATCCAGCCTTTGACAGAGGTTGAGGCTGGCTGGAGTGTTCTCAAAGGACACCATGGGATGGGCACAACCAACTCAGGACTAGATATTCTTTCCCTCTGGATGCTACTTTTCAAAGGAAACAAACAAACAAAGATTTTTGCAATCTGAAGAAGAGAGAGACATGGGGTGGCTGTAGTAACAAAGATCATCTTCACAAACTATGCTCCCCAAGAAACCCTTGGAAATTTTCCAAGTCCTGACAGGGAGTGACCATGCTGCTGCCACTTCATGACCTTTTTGGACTCTTCTTCCTCTGGCCTTGTTAGCCTTTAGTGCATGAATGCAGCCATGCTGAGGTAACTCAGCAAGGCCTGTTGTGGCAAATGTGTGAGGACCATGCCACACAGCCAGGCTGTCACGTGGCTCCGTCCTGTTTGCTTGGCCTGCTCCCAGTCTTGTACAGACTTTTCCCTTAGTAGCAGAATGGTAGCAGAATGGTGCCTATAGTACCATTGCAGTTGAACAGGGACAGACTGAATGAGGAGACATGGTTGTTTTTTGAAAACTTGGAGAAATCTTCCTACTGTTTAAGCCATATTTTTGCTGTCCCCAATGATGGGCTTGCCTGAATCCATGAGTCTGGTAATCTTTGAACTTACAAACTCTTTCTGTTCTGAGAATGAATGGGATTTTGCCCCCCCCCCCCACCCCCCTTTTTTTTTTTAAAAAAAATAGAAAATTCCTATGTAAGGCATTGGGTAAATGTGCTGTGACTCTCACATTGACTCATACCTTTATGAGCAAGTGGGAATGTAACTAAATGGCTCAACATGTGGGTGCTCAACATGCACTAGCTGGGCATTTGATGGGAAATGTCACAGGAGAGAGACAGTAACCCACAAGCATTTGCCATTTCTGTGTTTTGGCATGGATCTACTGGTGTGCTGACATGCATCTTTTAAGTTAGGAGCATTGCAGCTTAAGCTCTTCCTAGAAAGCTGGTAGTGAAGGCAAGTAGAATTGAAAGACTTATGGGTGTTTGTTAGGTATAAAGCACGATTTGACAAATGGAGCAGATATTTATCACATAGGAACAGCACTTAGGTCATAAACTGTTGCGTAGTTTTTGTAGGAGTGCCTTTCTTTTCTGTTGAAGTAAGTGGAAAGCTTATGTGCTAGTTAATGTGAAGCTGGTGGATATCACTGGAAAACAGCAGTAAAGAAGGCTTTCTGGTTGCTTGTTTTGTGCTGAACATGCAGGTCTCCGATACAACTATACACCTTGTTTGTTGGTATTATTATACACAAGAAATTAAATCTAACTTGCCTTGTGCTGTGTATTTTAAAATGCACTCTCAAAGTAGAACATAGTGGCTTGGATTAATGTATTTGCTTTCTGAGTGTGTGACAACTCCAGTATGTTTTCATTACAGCTTTGTTGTATTAACAGCCAATGAAATGCTTGCCTAGGTATTATAGCTACTTTTCAGACTTGAGTTAGCATTTTCTTCTGAAGACTCAAATATGTGTGCTGGGCTTTTTATTCTTGACGAGATGCTGAGGAAGAAGCTGTGAGCCTGAAATCCAGAATCGTTAAAACTTGCTTTTCCAAGAACAGATGCTAATTGCCATGTGACTTCTGGCTACTCCCTTTTTCTTCAGATGAGGATATCTAAAATGCCACACATGTGTGTGCATGTCTACCTACCAGCCTCCTTCTCTGCCTCTGTTTCATCCATTTAGGTGTAATTCTTAAGTGTCTTATGCTGCATGAGCTCATTCTGCAGCCTTCTACTCCATCAGGGCACTAAATATGTCTCTCTTGCATGCATCCAGCTGCGTATTTTCACAAAATCTTTAAGAACTCACTATCTCTGATACTCTTAGTCCTATGTCTGCTGTGTCTGAGCTTAGTGAAAAGGTTCAAAAATTACAAAAATTACTACACGAGCAGATAGACTACTGTATATGTTACACACAGGTAATGAACTTATTAGGCTTTGCATGTTTAGTAACAATATACCAAGTAATGCATATAGTCTTTTCTCTGTACACTTGATGAATTTTTACAAGGTTTGAAAATTAATTCCCACTTCAAGAAGTAATTGATTTGTATCCCCCAGTACCACCTCCCACCCCTTCACGTTTTATTTATTTATATATTTATTTTGCTTTTTTCTACATCTTCATAAGTGATAATAAGAGAAAAGCTGACACACTCTTACCTCTGTCATCACCAGTAGGTACTACTATAAAAATGCATAATGATTTAAATGATTTTTGTGGCTCAAAGTTGGACACTGAAGGTGATTTGAAAGCATTCACCAGTGAAAAAAGGATAAGTCTTTATTGATAGCTAGTCAAAAGTGAAGACTTAGCTGTAATTATTTACAAATCAATTAATGGACCTTTCCTCTAACACCCTATCAGTCAAAGACTGGCTAAGTGCATAGGAGAACATTGATAAGAATACACCATGAAACAAAATCAATTGTCTTTTGTCATTCTGACAGAAGTGAGCTATACACGTGGATTAACCCAGAATGCAATACGAGTATGTCCACAGGCTGGAAGATAACCTAATTTCATAAAATCAAGGTTGTCATAAGAATCTTTCATAATTGATGACAAGATTAGAACTTATCTAGCATCACAGTGGCAAGAATCAAAACTGCTTCTGGTGCAGAAATGCAACTCTTTAAAGTTAGTTTCTTCATCTTGGGAATCTGTCCTTAACATCAGCTAATACAAAGAAACTATATCTGTAGCACATCCTTTTAATGTCATATGTTTGTTATTGCAGCTGGCAGTTACACTGGTAAGCAATATTAATCTCTTGCAAATCACAGGTAAAAGTGCGTTCGTGATTGTGAAGAAAACTAGTCAGTATTTTTTTCCCTTTCTTTTTTAGAAGAAGTCTTTTCATTTAATACACTCTCACATACAAAGTCTTTAATTCAGCTTTGACTACAAAGTTCCGATGGTATTCATATCGTAACTCTGGCTGCAGTGTGACTTTGCAAAAGTATCATAGGAACAAATCTTAAAATCTTTCAAAATAGCCCATGAAAAAAAAACATCTGAACCATTTCTATAATTATTAGTAGAGCCCTAAGATACTACTACTGGAGCAATTTATGTAAATGAGAAGATTTAAAACTGTCAGTTGTAGCAAATATTAGTTCTTCATGTGACTGCACCATGTGAAATTCTCAAGAAATTTTCAGAATTGTACCTAGTTTTTTTTATTTATTTATTATTATTATTATTATTATTATTTTATATTTTATTTTGCACTCAAATCAGTAACAGCAAGCAGCACTCTGGTTTCTGTTTCCAGCTGGGCAGTGCATATTTCATAGCCTGAAATGGCATGATTATGATTAGCGTAACTTCATTCCGCTCAAGCATTCATCATCTGCACGTGCCTGCTTCAGCTACCCAAACGGTGTCTTCTCCAGGCTGCTTTTGGAAAACCCTAACGAAAGAAACCACTACACACCTGCTCCTCCCCTTCTTCCTCCTTTTGTTGATTCAAGCAGTAACAATTTTTTCTGCATTTCCACAGCTTATTTTGTAAATCATCCAAGGATCAGAGCAGTTGCTCTGCTTGTCTACTCAATTCATTTCTTAGCCTAAGATGATAGTTCTCAAGATTAGATCTTCTCCAAGATTTAAGGCAATAACTCTTCCTTACCAAACAGTACAAATGAGCCCTGGTGAATGCAAGACCAAGAATGCCTAAGAATTACTTAAATAAGCAGCAGGCCAAAACTAAAAGCAAAACCCAAACCAAAAGTATTTGAAAGAGTATTATCAGTAATGTTTTGTGTATCGGAACAGAGGTCAGCAGAATAACCTTTCTGTAATATATGACGCAGTCATGCAGATGACCTGGTTCCTCTTTCCAGGCTTTGTCTGAACAAACTCTAGTGGTTTGCTTGATGTCCACATGGAGAAAGCTTGGCATTACTGGTTGATCTCAAGGGTAATCGTGCAGGTGGAAGTGTGTGCCATTCTGTCAGAGGCTTGGGTCCTGGGATGGAGTGACTTTTGGGAAGGCAAGTTACAGTGGACTTTCAAGTGGCTATAAGTATGTGATGAATGTTGGAAAGAAAGATAACGAAGTGCCAACTTTTAACATGTTTTAACATTTTAAAACCATAAGAAGATAAAAGCGTGCTTAATGAGAGTTTGAGAACTATTGTGGGTCCACATACAGGATTCCCAAAGAAGCCTTCTCCTAGGTGCTAGGTGCTCTGCCTATACTTACAAAGATGATAAAGTTTTTGGAGATACTAAACAAAAAAGAATATTCAGTGCAAAAACAAATGTATGAAAAGAACAAAAGTTAGGAGAGCTGTGGTTGCCCTGGTAACTATAACTCCATCAATTAACATGTCAGTTGGTTTTAGCTGCTGACTTCTTAATGTTTCCCTCTACTTATACTCATTAATAATGTTTAGATTTGATGTTTTTCTTATCTACTTTATTTCATAAATGTTTATCTGTTGTTGGTAGTTTTGTCCTACCCTCACTGAGTTGTTCATAGACAACTTCTCTTCTTTCCCCTGCACCCTCTTTCCACCCCAGGTGAGACAGGGTGGAAGGGGCAGATAGGGAAATGCAGTATTGCAGCAAGCAGTTTTCCTGGAATAATTTTCTTCTTAGAAAATCATTGTCTTGTCTGCAAGAAACAGAACTGTTCATTTAAACTTATTACACTTCTAATGTATCAAAATGACACAATGATGTGACAATGATGTAGACAGGTAGTAACATGGCAAAAATAACTGTTGTTTTCAGTGCATTTGACGCAAACTATTTCTTTTAAACATCAAAAGAACATTAGGTATATTTTCTGACACATATCATAACCTTGGCTTTGGTTCAGGAGTGCTGACATGAGCTGGGACTGAGATGCTTTCTTTCATTTCTACTCCTGCTTTGGTTCTTGGTCATGGACGGACATACACTTCTTGGAAAAAGCTTTATACAATATATTTTCTAAGCAAGTGTCAGTTCACTCCAGGGAAAAATCTTTTTTTTTTTTTTTTTTTGCTTACCTTTGGTAGAGGAACATTTGGAAATAGCATAGCAGCAGTAATCAGCAATGGCTCTTTAGTATAGTAGAGTTTGGCATAGCATATGGCAGAGTATAGCATCTGTTCTAGGTGGTTTACTTGTAGCTTAAAAGGCATGCTATACTTCTAGTATTTCTATCCGCTTTTGCCTGTTGCTCAATGTTAAATACTGTTGGAAAAAAACCTTGTGTCTCTGCAAAATAGTTCTGAACTGTGTTTTAAGTCTTCCTATGTGGAGGAATTTCAGTGGAAGTAGACAAGATGCATTTAAGTAAAGTTTTGGTAAGGGTTTTTGTTCTTTTTTGAGTGAAAAAATAAACAATAATAAAACATCTGAAGATCTATTCCAAATGTAGCTTTGTTGCTACAGAAGCAGTTGGACTATGATAATTTTGCATTCTCTTCACTCTGATAAATTAATCTGTAAGCTTTGATGTGAAAGCACTACATACTTAAGCATCAAAAGTATGTGTACATGGGACAGATTTGGATCTAAGATCTACCTCAGATCTACCTTCTGATGCATCAAACTAAGCAGCCTAATAATATCTCATTATGACAACATAAATCTTAGTTGACAGATATTGACCAGATATTTCTACATGGCTTCAAGAAGTACATTTGGGTATCTGCATGAGCACAGGCTCTGTTTTTTTTTGTTTTTTTTTTTTTTTAAATCATTGTTTTCCCAGGCTTTTTCCCCAAATTACTGTACTATAAAACTTCTGAACAAACTCAAAAGAGGTTATCTTCCAATACCCATCCTAATCTATATTTGACCACCTAAATAAAATATTTTGGTATCCAAGTTTGCAGATGAAGTGAACATTTTTACATCTCTCTATATTTTGGATACACAGGAGACTGGGAATCCAGACATGGTTATTGTTTGGTTTAGTTTGCTGTTCATGCAGCAAATCACCCTTTTTTGACAGACATCTAGGTTTAAATTTTAGATCTGTGCTTGCTCAATCCCCTGGGTTTGTTTGAAAATATTAAATATTTTTATAATAATAGTATTTCACATATAATGCGCTGAAGATCCAGCATTTTGCTTTAACATCCCAAGGAAGAAATGCTCTTGACAGCAGACTAGGAAATTGAAATATGAACTTGTAGCATAAATTGCATACAAGTGCAAACTGGTATAAGGTGATATAACACCTTATTTTATCTAGTAAAATGAAGTGAGGAGGAAAGATGTTAATTACCATATGGTTAAACAGTGACACGTGATTAACAGCAGCTAGATTTCATGAAATCTTTTTGAAATTGTAGTATTTGTAACGTCTCAATAATCACTTAAAAGCATAAGCTATCCTAAGGATGGCTTTTACACAAAGGAAAACAGCTTTTCCCCCTTCCTTTGATAAAATTCCCTAATAGTATGTGAGTTCTGGTCTGTGTTGCTATTAGTGTTAGAAAACTTGTTTTACTTCATCTAAAACCCATTTGGACAATGTTAGCTCTAAGTTTTAATTCCATCTTGACTGCTCAGGGCTATAAAAGAGACACTGATACAGGTGAAGGAGACAGAGCAAAAGTTTAGAGAAAAAAAAAAAAGAAAGATAAAATACCATGGAATGAAAGAAAAAAAAAAGAGTAGAAAATGAAGAAAATGTAGAAAGTAAATAGGAGTTATGGGAAAGGTGCATGAAGGAACAAAGAAAGGGCAAATACCAAATTTAAAACTTCTGGCAAAATATCTTGCCCTGTAGGCTATACTACCTCTATCTTTTGGGTTAAGAAGAATTTTGCAGTTGCTTATACATGGACTAATAGACAATGTTATGAACTCAGTTAGATTGAATCAAATGAAAAAAAAAGGAGTGTAGAATAGGTACTAAACTTTGATTTCAGGTGTTACAGGCTTAAAACAGACTTGAAGGATTACAGTTCCTCTAACTTTTGCTGAGATGTACTGGTGTATAAATGACACAGTTCACAGAGTCTCTATTGTAATCCCAGTTGTCAATATTATGGGTTTATTGTTGGCTTAAACTTTAGGGAGCAACCTCATAAAGCAAGGGTGGTTTGTTTTTACAGTTGCTCATTGTAGACTTGCATCAGGATGGGGTTGCTAGCAGACCTTAGAGTGGATTGTGCTGCAGTGGTATTTGTTATGTAGGATTATTCTATGTTGCTACATTGTCAAAATGTAAAAATGCAAATGTGGTGAAGTTTTCCTACAGCTGTGCAATATGTTTTTGTCCCACTGGACAAATATGAACAGGTGGAAGGACATGAATTTTAAAACAACAGAAAGTAACAAGCCAGACCAGCTCTGGCACCCATAAAAGTGGCTGTGGGAATACAAACAAATTACTGTGGAATGAGTTCATTGGATTCATGGTACATTCATAGCATTGGCTACTGACTCAGTATATGCTTTTGACTTGTGGTTTATGTGAAGTAGTCTGTCAGTGAGTTAATTCCACTGTACAAGAGGTGTGCATGGGGCAGTTCTCTAGCATGCCTGCTGGCCTGTGCATTCACATGTTCCTCGTCTGGGTGCTTGTGCTCTGATCATGGCAGATGATGTTGTGAACCCTGCATTTTAGTACATTGCATGGCTTGAATGAGTGTGTATGTTTCAAATTATGTTTAACCCTATGAAAACAGAGTTCTCTCATACCTAAACCACTTTATTTTATTTATCAAAATTGGGAATTGAAGCTAAATTTCAAATTCAAAATAGACAATAAGGTTGGTTGGTGTACTTGGCTGTCAAAAACTTGTAAAGTTGGCTTCGGTCTAGCTCTTATTTTGTGCCCCAGAGTACCTTTGTAGACATAAATTAAAGCATGCAAATACCTACCTGATCCAATGTTCTAGTAGGTAATTAGGTATCTTTTCTGGAAAAAAAAACCTCTATCTGTAGCTATTCCCCTGAGGAAGGGAATAGAAGAAGGAGAGTTATATAAAAGTAAGCAGATAATGTTTTAAATTACTCTATGGCATTATACTAGTGTAAACCATTTTATGATCAATCCCTGCATTCAGAAATCTGATTCATGTTGCTAGCTGGAACTGCACAGGGAGCATGATCAAAATGTTTTCCATTTCAGCCCAGAACAAGTAGATAATGTTGCCTCATGATTTTGAAGGGTTTTCTGTCCTTCTTGAAAATTTACCTAGGGATTCCTAGGGAAGAGTAAAGATACCACTGGTAGTGTGATCTAGTTACCTAAAGCAAATGGAAAGGTCTTAAATGCAATCATTGTAAGTATTGGACAAAAGTCATTATTTAAATACAAAGGCATGAAGGAATAAATTTTCAAAGTATTGCCTGGAGGTCTAGGTATATTTTTTCTTTGTAGTGAGAGGAATAGTACATTTTAGACCTTGTCCTGTATTTGGAAGTGCTCAGTGGATGAGATCTGAGGGCACGTGAGTTTAGAAAATTTTGCTCTAGGAGGTCCAGATTGAACCTTGAAAGCTATGAATAGTCCTCAAAGCCTGGCTTGCATATTCACTTTCCCTGTCATTTCAAGGTGAGGAGAACATTGTTTGCTTGCAGGCTTTTCATTAATGTTGAAAGGAAATCACAAGAACAAACAGCTCTCATGATGGTTTGAACTTCTTTGTATAACAATCCATGTAAATAGTTGTGCATATCCAAGCTAGACATAGCTTTAGGGCTGCAGTTAAATTGCCAGCCTACATGCCCATTGCACTAAAGTCGGACAGCTCTGGGTTATGTTCAGCACTTGTAGTTATATGAGTAATGTTTAGAAAAGCCACTTATTCTTTCTGGAAATAAAGGCTAGATGCCAAGTGGATGGATGAGTAGTTTGGATGAGGGGTGAGGGGAGAGCTAGGAAAGCCATAAAAAACTTATCCATTTTATTCCTTATGAAATGCTTTCACCTTGGAGTTGCTCTTAAAATATTGCACAAACAACTAAGCAGTGTCTTTCAGCCAGCTGCCTTAGCCATTCCCTTTGAAGCAGATGTGCTACGCAAGTCTGCCAGCACACTCAAACATCAGTGAGCAATCTTGGTGTGCCTTTGGCTTATTAGGGGTGATGCATGCTACTGGCTTTTCATTCTGTTTAAAGACAGAGCTACTATGAGGTCTTCTTTATCTGCTGAGACAGAGAGAAAGGCAACTGTAACTACAACAAAATAGGCTGAGCACAGTTTACCTGAATATGGGGGTCCATGGTAAAACAAGACATTTCCCCATCCAGTAAACCAAGTTCAGGAGCTACTTGCAAATCCCTAAAGTGGTCAAGGGCTTCTCTCTCAGGTGTGAATGTTGTTGGGTATTGAGCAACCTCTGGTGAGTGGCCATGGCTGATGAGATAAAAATTAGCTACAAATGACTGACCACAGGCTGTTCATATCATTTGGTTACTCAGCTATGAATCTGGCTTAGCTGACTATGGACCCACTCTGCTTGCTGATGCTCAGTGCAATGAACTGTATTGGCTGTACCGTGTTTTTGGCTGTCAATGGAATAAGCGACAAGTTCAGACAGAAGTGCAGTTTGTATCAAGAAGGATACTTGGTTCATGGTGACAAACAGGGGTGCGAGGGCATGGCATGTAAGGGCATAGGAGAAAAAGATTTTTCTCCAGCACTGAGGTAGGTGCTGCTGTTACCAGGACAGCAAGGCTGCTGTCAGTCTACAGTACCAAAGTTATGGAAGCAAGCGACTAGCTGTTGGGCTACAGGAAAATCTTGACCATATGTCCTTGCCATCAGTAGAGCCACAGGGTGCTGGTGGCATGATGTAAACCATCTCTGTCCCTAGGCAGAGGTCCACAGCACACATACAGCATGGAGAAACTGCTGTTGGAGTGAGGTGGTGAAAAACAGCTATTGCTTACATGAAATGAGCAGTTTTAAGCAGGAAGGATTATGTCAGGATGGAAGGACCCCTCCCAAGAGATGTTCTGGGGAGCAGAGGGAAGGGGAGATCAGCGTGGAGACAGGACTGAGAGCTGTAGTGGGGGGGGGGGGAGGGGGAGAAACCCTGTGCAATCTGACTGAAAGAAAGAACAAAGTAAAAGAGGGAATGCAAAGCAGTGGTGGGACAGGGCTCCTTGCACCAGTGCTTAATGAGATCCGGTGTATAGATTGGGAAGGGCATGAAGGCATGCAGCAGCTACCTGTGCAAACATGGGAACCCCAGTAAAGAAGTGCATCACGCTGAAAAACAACATAAAACAACAAACAGAATCACAACGGAAAATGTAAAACATGGCAAATAAACACCGTGCAGTGAATGTGCATTATTTAGTGCTAGTATTGACCTGACAGGCTGTTGCAGCTCACTGGTTTTGGTCATCACATTGTTGTACCATGTTTCTGAAAGCGGTGGCTGAGCTGTTCACCCTAAGCCTCTGCCCTCTCCAAATGTGCAGGGCCATTTTTGCTTCTAGCAGCTACTAGTGCATCTTGTATTAGCTTTGAGTGTTGCAGAAGTAGCCATAGCAAACACTCTGGGCTGGGTTTGAAGTTGGCAAGACCCTGACATGAGTGGCATGTGGGATGGGTATCCCTGCTTACTGCACCCTTGTTTTGCATGGGGGAAGTGTGGTAGGTGTTTCTGCTGTGGAGTAAGATTGGTGAAGATTGTGCGTGCAGTCTGCGTGCTTGGCTTTTTAGACAGTGAAATCTATAATGCTCCAGAGTAGTCCTTTGGCAATAATTTCAAGGTGTGGAATAGTAGGACTTTAAGAAAATATGAATTTAAAAAGGTCCTTTAACAGTGCTTTCAAATGCATAAGGTCTTTGCTCTTATCTGTTAAAAAAAAAAAAAAAAAGTGAGAGAATCGGGGTAAAAGGGTGTCAAAATACTTGGGAGTAAACAATAAAAGACTGTCTAAGCATATGTAGTCCTGTGTGTAAATCAGATTGTTTATTGTGAGGTTATATCCTCCAAGCAGCTGCTCACAATAGCTTGTTGTACCAGTTCTACAAGATTTTCTGAAAGAAAATCTAGATACGAAGCCTAGTTTGCTGCCAACATTTGTTTCACGGAGGCGTCCTGCATCTTTGTACCCTGTGCTGGCAGTCTTTATGTTTTGAGAAGGAACTTTGTTTCTCTTTCTCAATCAAGAATAAATGCAGTGCAGGACCAAAAAAAAAAAAAAATTAAAAAATGGGGGAAAAATGTTTCTTTGCATTTTTGTTTTCCTTTCCAAAGCTTGAAGCTAGAAGGGAGACATACTAGAAATTGAGCTAAGTGCTTTAGAGCACGTTTAGCTATAATCGTTTGTATACACCCATGAATCTCTCTCCTTTTATTACCAGCCCTCCATGAAATGTGGAGATTATCACTAGTCATGCGGAAGCGTTTAAAAATTCAGGCAGTGACAATAGGAAGTGTCAGACAGTAATGGAATAAGTACAGCAAAATTACAAAGACAGCAGCTATTCATTAATAAATTAGAACCTTGTAGGTTGTTATTATTATTATTATTATTTTAACTGAAGTGCTCTAACTTGCAGATGATATTCCTTTGAAAGTAACTTTATGCTGTCCCTCTCACCCTGTTTGAATAATAATAATAATAATAAATCCCTTTTTAATCATAGAGTGAATCATTTACTAATACTCCTGACCACATGTTTGGAAGTAAATTTAGCATAAAGGAGCTGGAACCACAGCCACCTCCATGGGCAGGTGGGGAACTGTGAGGTGCAACCCCAGGCACGGGGCTATGAAAATGGGGTGAGCAAGAGCAAGCCCTGGAGCAGCGCTGTCCCTTTCTCCTACTCTGCTTACTGGAAACACTGGTGTTGTATGCAACACAGCCAAAACGTGATGTAAGAAAGGACCAGCTAAAGGGCACGATGCGCTGGGGTAATTTTGGCAGTACTACCGGGAGGTATGGGGTGGTGTTCCCCTGGTGCGCAGCCCAGCCCACGGGCTCGGCATGGGATTCCCTGCCTTGTGACTCAGTATTTGGCAGGGGACAGCCTCGCCGCCCCCCCTCCGTTTTGGGCCCGTGCACTGGGAGCACCGCCCGGGTTGCTGTGCTCATGTTTTCCATCTGAAAGCACCGAGGGCAGCTGAAGTGAAGGCCACCCAGTGCTTCCAGCCAGCAGCTGCAGCAGCGGGTCTCGTCTTGGCCAGGGTCGAGCGTGTTCTCACTTATCCGCATTACATATGGGTGGCCGCGGACCCCTCGGGAAAGCACATTTTCTCACTATCTGGAGGTGGCAGCTATTGTCTGCCTTTCCAGCTCTGCTGCTCAGAATGGTTTTCTGCTGCTTCCTGCGTCTGCGGTGTTGTGCGCGTTTAGTGGTCTCTGAACAACACATGGGAGAAAACCTTTCAGATCTGCAGCTCTGCTACAGAGGGACCAGCTTAATGAGAAATGCTTGTTTTCAAAAAGTTTTTTATTAAATAAAATCCCTTGTTCCTTTCTCCATCCCTTGCCCCTTTTGCTCCTTCTTTTTCCCAGCTGAGGGCTAGAGGTGACTTCTGCATGCAACATAGTTTTCTGATCATCTCTCGGAAGGCTAAGTCCCCTGATCTTCTGTACAAAAATGCCACTTCTTATTAATTTTTTATGAACCGATCTTATTAACCCGACTTTCATTTTGTGTAAACTGTAATTAAAATGTATGAAGAATTTGACTTGCAGTGTGCCCTTCTGGGTTGATGGTTGAGCCTGCCTTAGCAGCATGGATCAAGAGCACACAGACACTGATTATTTTTTTCTTTAAAGGAAGACTTGGGTCATTTCATGGGGGGCAACTGGAGCCTCTAAAAGGGGAACCTGGGAATGCTTTTTCCTTTTGGCAAGATTTCTGCAGCCACATGTGTATGGTATGGACCTCTGGCTGGAAATGCAAGGAACGAGCTCAGCTCACAGCCTGCTCTAGCAAAGTCAACATGTTCCTAGTCTCCAAATAGCTGCTTTATTAGGTGATGTTTTAAATTTCCTTCTGCCCTTTTTTGAAGGGTATTTCTGAATAAGGTAGAGGGGAGTGACATTATCTGTGACCCTACTCGAAACATTGCTAGAGAAAAGTGAACACTGTTCTGAGAAGCTTGCAAGGACAAATTTGGTTGGAGTACAGTCAGGCTGCTGAATTTCAGAGATTTGAGACAGGCTGGGGAGAGGCCAGTGTGTGTGTGCAGTGCTGGTTTGTTTCTGCACTCTGACTTTTAACAGATACCTCACCATTTTGAGTGCTTATTTCTACCACCCTTAGGCCAATCTAGTTATTGTAATAGTTATGCATGTTTGCAGATAAATCTGTGATAAAAGCCTTTTTTGTACATTTGTAGATGTCTAAAGGCAAAACTGACATCAGAGACACTGCTCAGCTTATTGCCAGTTTTCTTCCCCCAAACTCCAAAGAATCATACTAAGATAGCCAGATGGTAAATGATAATTTGCCAGCAGTATTTGCAGGATTGCTGCTGTTGTGCAACTTTCAAGCTACATTTCTTTATACATTATAATCAACTTTGGACTCTACTTTTTTTTAATTATTATTATTATTTATTTTATTTTTTCTTCTTCTTTCATTATTTTATAGCCATTTCAGGGGAGGAAAATACTAAAAATAAAATATGATCCATGTTTAACATGACTGAGCCCTCATCCAAATTAAGAGTTGAGAGAATTGTTTTAAGTAGCATGGTTTTTAAGTTTGGATATTGTTGATAGCTGTGACTGTGATGTTGACACTAGCAGTAGATTGCAATTTCCAACTTTTTTTTTTTTTTTTTTTGTTTGGTGGCTGATCTGATTATCTCTGCTTCTGCTTCTTCACACTGTACTGCATGCAGCCTGCTCTTTACAACCAGGATACACATATTGAATGAAAACGCTCAGTGCAGTTGCCCTTGTAGTTTTAATCTCCCCTTGCCAAGGTTTTAAAAGCAAGGCTGGTTTGTTGTTGACTTATAAAACATCCCTTTTGGCTGGTTCTGTTTATGGGGATCCCCCCTCACAAACAACTGAAGCTGATAACCACTGGCACCCTCTCTTGCATCCCTGTGCCCTGGCCACAAGACTGCTGGCTGGGTGCTTGCTCCAGCGCTGCTCCTGGCCTGCTATTTTGGAGGGCAATCAGTTTTTCCCCTTTGATGCCCTGATGAATTCACTGGCTACACGTGGCAAGGATGTTTTCTTGTCCCTTGGTTTCTGATCCATCCTGTGACTTAGGGTATAGCGAGACAACAAAGCTCGACAAGGAGAAGATGTCTGCTTTTCCCATTAGAGATTGAGCATAGCCTTTCATGATGCCCTCTTTTTTTTTTACAGATGTAACCAGATGTGGTGTTTCTGGTGAGAGGCTCTGGGCTAGCCTGTCATGTCAGTGCAGTCATGTCTTTGCACTTGAATTGCTTCTGGTATGTGCCTTAATTAATTAATAGTGTAATCTATCCCAAGAATCCTCCTCTTTCCTTAGATAGAGGTTTCTCATTTAAAACACAGTAAGAGTGTTTCTTCTGATGCTATTCTTTTCTCCTCTGTGCAGGGGCAAGCCAGCATTGTTGTGCATGCAGTGTTGGCAGGCAGTTCCCTCGCTGTGGCCAGAGAGCAGGAGCTCTGAGACGAGCCATGGCAGATGACCTTGGAGGAATTGGGCTGTGTTCCTAACAAGGCACTCCTTTTTTGAACAGGTGAAAACCCACCTTTCTGCCACACCCATGTATAACTTCTCTGGGGGCAGATGTCTGTCAGGGCTGCTTTTTGCTTTCCTGAGAATATAGCAAAAGGTTAGCAAAATATTTAAACCGTAACATATTCACAGGCTGAGTGCACAAGGTTTATTTAAAGGAAGAGAGTGCTATTAATGGAAAGCATGTGGTTTACTTTTTTTCCCCCCAAAGTGGGAATGTTGCTTTGGGATTTGGCATGCTCTTCCATACAGTATGTGAAATGAAGAGAGAAAGGTTTGGGGAAACTTTCCATACATTCATGTCCAATTTCTCTCACACTAGGTGAGAAAACTTACTGATTATTGTATTTTGTGTGTTCATATTTCACTTGCTAGCTTTTGAGCAGTATTTTTATTTTTTCCTTTACAACCAAATTATGCTTTTGTCTCCTTTGTAGTAGTGATACATTGATAATCTGAATTAAATGCAAATTATGGGTGCTGATTAGGAGTGATAGGAGAAAAAGACAATACAGCTGTTGCAAATGCTTCATGATAATAACTGCCAATTTTAAAGTTCATTTCCTTGCATTTAAAGTGAAATGTTTAAAGTAGCTACGTGTAGCTGGAAATGTTGCTATACTTAAAAAAAATAAAATCATATCTTACGCGATACTTGGTTATCATTGTGTCAATTATGGCTTGTCAGGCATCATTAGTCTTTGATATCTGACATTTGTGGAAGGTGTTTATACTTTTCAGTGCTTTTTAGCACTCTCCTGTATGTTTGCTACTTGCAGGGTTGAGTAAGATACTCAGCTCTACAGTCTAATACTGGCAAGACTGGTAAAACGTTGCATGAGTCAAGCAAATGTTGTACCAGGTCTTTGCATGATCCCGGGGCAGTGTGCAATGGCCCTACCAAAAATGAGAATGGAAACTTGCAATGTGGCATGCAGGATTTCAAGCTTTTGCAAACAAACACTGCATGCTCTTAATTTAGAAGGTCATGCTGAGAGTGGTTGTGCCTTCCCACCAGTTTGAGGAACACAGCTCACAGCAGGAGAGACACAGAAACATGGCAGTGCAGAGGGCTGTCCTGTGCAACGTGGGTTTTCTGCTCTTGTGTGAGCTGTCACCTTACCTTGCTGCACCCATGCTGGAAGTTTGAAACACTTGGATTTCTGTTCAAGCCATTAAGCACTTTCATCTAATGAAAATAAATTTATTTTAAAAAGGAAAGCATTAAACCAAATGATAACTGACTTTTCTTTCTCTGCTAATGACTTTTTTTTTTTTTTTTTTTTTTTTTTTTAAATTTGAGAGCTTTCGGAGTGCTTAGCCTTGCAAGTTCAGATTTCTTTTTTAAATTGCTTTACAAAATCACAGGATGTTTCTGTGGTAAATGTACATCTGTGTTGGCTTTCGCTGAGCTTTGGAAATAGGTCAGGAATTAAAGCTCCGGCTTTGTGGTTCTAAGGAAAGCCCTTAAGAAAGTCTCTCAGACATAAGAGGGTAAAGAGGGGTCACCAGAAATGCAGTTTGAACGTGTATAGATTGTGTGGTCTCTCTTGTCTACATGTATGTACTATACTCTACACACACACACGTATGTGTGAGCTTTTTGAAATGACTCTCTCCAGTACTTGCTTAGAAAAGGCATTACTACAGGGTTAAAAAAGAGGTGGTCACGGGAAAATGTTGAGGGAAATGCTTTGCTGTTGCGGTGGTAACTCCTTGTGTGCCTCAGGTTTAGCCATATGGCCTGAGCTTAGCTCTGTTGCTTTGTGCACCTCTGTGGAAAAACCTTGTGAGGCTTGCCTTTGCTGTGTGGCTGCATTGCCATGGAAACCAGCATGAACCAAACCCTCATGCTCCGGGCCTGCCTGCGAATGCACAGAGGTCATGTCGGCATCTGCCCTGCACTGCCCTCTTGCATTTTGCAGGCACTGCTAAGATGGAGGTGGTGAGAAGATGAATAGGGGCTTGCAGGGGAAGGGAGGAGGAGCTGAATTGCCCAGGGACCACAAGTGGCCAATGAAGTGTGGCAATAGTATGATCCAATCGTTTTGCCCAACCCCCAGATATTACTGGTTTGCTGTAGTGTGATATATGTTGCTTTTTCGATCTCAGAAAAACAGTGGAAGTGTACAATTGCTTCTACAGTGTTGGGAGGTGTGGCAGTCTTTTCTTATCCCCTCGCCCTGGGGCTCAGAAGGGCGCTTTGGAGGAGCTCTGGGTGATCTCCAGGGAGTGCACTGCTGGAGCAGGGCACAAAGAGCAGGGGAGAAGAGTGATGACACTCGAGTTAAACCTGGACATGGTTTCTGTAGCTTCTCCTTCAACATTTAAATAAACTAAAATTAATAATAATAATAAAAGCCTTAGGGGAAAAACAACAACAAACAAACAAACAAACAAACAAACAACCCCCCCAAAAAACAAAACAAACAAACAAAAACAACAACAACAACAAAAAAAAACACACAAACACAAGCAAGCTAAAAAGAAAGGAAGCAAAACAAGATCCAAGGTTTGATGTAAATGGAATTCCCCTATTCATGTCCTTCCCTTCCTCCTAGGGATCTTACATAGCAGGATTACCATGTGTGAGATACTTTTTCTGTGCAGCAGAATAGGAGGGCAGAAGGAAAAGAAGATGGGAGGAGAGAGAAGTTTCTTTTTTTTTTTTTTTTCTTTCCAAAGTGCATTTGAGCTTTCCTTTGGCATAAGCAACTTCCCCTATCTCTCCCTAAGTCCCTTATTTATTAGACCTGTGGGTTGCCCTTCAGCAATCTCATAACAGTGTGGCTTTTTGCTACCCTAAAGCATTAATTTCCAGGCAAACTGTGTAAGTAGGCTGTCTTCACGGCATGCACAATTGTTCATTTTTGTGTGCCCAGGTTGCTCTGAACCTCTCCTCCTTACCTTTCTCTCTGCCTCCAGGGCTCTCTGCATGTGCTGAATGCAGCACAGCCAGGAGAGCCCCTGTCCCCTGAATACTACCTTCATATGGAGGAGGAAAAATAATATCTACAGGCATGGTAAGGAGGACCTGTTTCTTTGTTGTGAACATTGCTGAGTTTAACTGGCAAAGGTAAGCATGGCTAAAGGTCAAGAAATCTGAGTATGACATAAACCATGGTTAATGTACTAAATCAGTGCAGCTTCAAAGGTACTTCTCCCTCTCTGTAGCTCTGGCTGTCTTTTTCCTGAGGTAGCTGAATCAAACCAGACTATCTGGCTGGGAAGATGGACGTATTAGCAAAATCCTTGCTCCATGTTTATTTCTTCTCATCCTGCCTTCCAAGCAATCTGTGGAGCTTATGGGCAGCCTGTCATCATGTCAAAATACTTTAAGTGTGGCCTCTTCCTGCCTAGTTGCACCCCTTTCCATTCTCTGCTTGCCCCCTGCTGATTCAGATTGCAGAATTAGTGTCATGACAGTCCTGCACAGTTCTTGATAGAGTGCATGTGCCAAAGCCAACCGCAATTATTCCCCCAGCTCATGATCCGGGCTGCAGGGTGAGATCATTGCTATGAGGTCACCACGTTGTGGTACCCTCTAGGTCCAGCTCCCAGCTGCATGTGGCTTGTTGTCACGTATGTGTATCACTGCTAACCATGTCTTCACATGATGATGCACTGACCATGGCTTGCTGTCCTTTTTTCTCTGATACATATCACCTCTAATTTAGAAGTCTTCACTTCTTCATGCATTTTACTAATGTACATTTTTTTCTGAGTTATAGGTTTACTTCCCTGTATATGTCCTATCAAAAAAGAAATGAGCTGATAAAGATTTAAATATGCAGTCTAAGCATGAAGCTAACAATATTCAAGTTAAAAAGGGAAAAAAAAATCTGAAAGTCAACCTTTTTTTTTTTTTCATTTTTCTTGTAACTTTTAAAATGTCACTGCCAAGAGCACTGACCACAGTGGTGAATGAAGCTATGGAAAAACAGAGCTAAATCTGTGTTTTGATGTTGTTTTTATAAGATCTGGTCCCCTCCTTTTTGAAATTGTGAGTCAGGGAAATGTGTGCACAAAAGCTCAGAAATAAATACCTGGACTCTTTTTAGAATGAAAATACTTGAAATGCATAAAGTTTACCTTCATGCTTGTGCTTTGTTTGTGAAATGAATCGGTGAAATTTGGCACGCTTCTTAAAGAGGCCTTTTGCCAGTCTTTCCCCATAGTCTTAGGTCATGCCTTTGCATAATGATGTGATCCATGGTGGGCAGGAATAATTCAGCCTAACTATGAATAATGGCAGTATTTGTGGTGAACTGGTCATGACATTCTCACTTGAGCATTTGTCTTTGGGGACTACGTCTTCAAGTCATGAGATTTGCAGTAATGTCAAGAGTGAGAACAGCACAGGAATAGCCTGGGTGAGGGGAAAAGGGGACACTTGTTTTACAGGGTCCACCATAGAAGGAGAAAGGAAAGGAGAAAGGAAAAGAAAGGAGAAAGGTGAGGGGAGAGGGAAAGGGACAGGGAAAGAAAGGAGAAAGGGGAAGGAAAAGGGGAAAGGGAAAAGGAAAGGTAAGTGGCAAAGAGTGAAGGGAAGGGGGCAAAGGGAAAGGGAAAGAAGACTTGCTTTAAACACTGACATTTTTACAGTAATCTCTTTGTGATATTCCCTCCACCCCCAGATATTCTCTGTGTCTGAATCAGCACGTGTCTGCAGCCTTGT